>NC_071575.1:52630348-52946262 GCF_024509145.1 Vidua macroura | reverse complement strand
TTCCTTCGTTCTTTCTTTCTCTCCGTCGTTCTTTTTTTTTCGTTCCCTCGTTCTTCTTTCTTTCCGTCGTTCTGTCTTACTCGTTCCCTTCGTTCTTTCTTTCTCTCCGTCGTAATTTTTTTTTCAGTTCCCCCTCGTTCCTTTCTTTCTTTCCGTCGTTCTTTCTTACTCGTTCCTTCGTATCTTTCTTTCTCTCCGTCGTTCTTTTTTTTCGTTCCCTCGTTCTTTCTTTCTTTCCATCGTTTCTGTCTTACTCGTTCCTTCGTTCTTTCTTTCTCTCCGTCGTTCTTTCTTACTCGTCCTTCGTTCTTTCTTTCTCTCTGTCGTTCTTTTTTTTTGTACCCTCGTTCTTTCTCTCCTTTCCGTCGTTCTTTCTTACTCGTTCCTTCGTTCTTTCTTTCTTTCCGTCGTTCTTTCTTACTCGTTCCTTCGTTCTTTCTTTCTCTCCGTCGTTCTTTTTTTTCGTTCCCTCGTTCTGTCTTTCTTTCCGTCGTTCTGTCTAACTCGTTCCTTCGTTCTTTCTTTCTCTCCGTCGTTCTTTCTTACTCGTTCCTTCGTTTCTTTCTTTCTCTCCGTCGTTCTTTTTTTTTCGTTCCCTCGTTCTTTCTTCCTTTCCGTCGTTCTTTCTTACTCGTTCCTCGTTCTTTCTTTCCGTCGTTCTTTTTTTTCGTTCTTTCATCTTTCTTTCTTTCCGTCGTTCTGTCTTACTCGTTCCTTCGTTCTTTCTTTCTTTTCTTTCGTTCTTTCTTACTCGTTCTCCTTCGTTCTTTTCTTTTCTTTCCTTCGTTCTTTTTTTTCGTTCTTTCGTTCTTTCTTTCTTTCCTTCCTTCTTTCTTACTCGTTCCTTCATTCTTTTCTTCCTTCGTTCTTTCTTTTTCGTTCTTTCGTTCTTTCTTCCATCGTTATTTCTTACTCGCTCTTTCGTTCTTTCTTTCTTTCCGTCGTTCTTTCTTTTTCATTCTTTCGTTCTTTCTTTTTCGTCCTTCCTTCCTTCCTTCCTTCCTTCCTTCCTTCCTTCCTTCCTTCCTTCCTTCCTTCCTTCCTTCCTTCCTTCCTTCCTCTCCTTCCTTCCTTCCTTCCTTCTTCCTTCCTTCCTTCCTTCCTTCCTTCCTTCCTTCCTTCCTTCCTTCCTTCCTTCCTTCCTTCCTTCCTTCCTTCCTTCCTTCCTTCCTTCCTTCTTTCCTCTCCTTCCCTCCATCTTTCCTTCCTTCCCTCCTTCCTTCCCTCCTTCCTTCCCTCCTTCCCTCCTTCCCTCCTTTCTTTTTCTTTCTTTTTCTGTTTCTTTCTCTTTTTTCTTTCTGTCTTTTTCATTCGTTCTTTCTTTCGTTCTTTCTTTTTCTTTCCTTCTCTCTCTTTCTTTCTCCTTCCTTCCTTCCTTCCTTCCTTCCTTCCTTCCTTCCTTCCTTCCTTCCTTCCTTCCTTCCTTCCTCCTTCCTTCCTTCCTTCCTTCCTTCCTTCCTTCCTTCCTTCCTTCCTTCCTTCCTTCCTTCCTTCCTTCCTTCCTTCCTTCCTTCCTTCCTTCCTTCCTTCCTTCCTTCCTTCCTTCCTTCCTTCCTTCCTTCCTTCCTTCCTTCCCTTCCTTCCTTCCCTCCTTCCTTCTCCCTCCTTCCTTCCCTCCTTCCCCTCCTTCCCCCCTCCTTCCCTCCTTTCTTTTTCTTTCTTTTTCTGTTTCTTTCTCTTTTTTCTTTCTGTCTTTTCATTCGTTCTTTCTTTCGTTCTTTCTTTTTCTTTCCTTCTCTCTCTTTCTTTCTCATTCCTTCCTTCCTTCCTTCCTTCTTCCCTTCCTTCCTTCCTTCCTTCCTTCCTTCCTTCCTTCCTTCCTTCCGAACTGCCTTCCTTCCGAACTGCCTTCCTTCCTTCTTCCTTCCTTCCTTCCTTCCTTCCTTCCTTCCTTCCTTCCTTCCTTCCTTCCTTCCTTCCTTCCTTCCTTCCTCCTTCCTTCCTTCCTTCCTTCCTTCCTTCCTTCCTTCCTCTTCCTTCCTTCTTCCTTCCTTCCTTCCTTCCTTCCTTCTTTCCGAACTTGCCTTCCCTTCCTTCCGAACTGCCTTCCGAACTGCCTTCCTTCCTTCCTTCCGAACTGCCTTCCTTCCTTCCTTCCGAACTGCCTTCCCTTCCGAACTGCCTTCCTTCCGAACTGCCTTCCTTCCGAACTGCCTTCCTTCCTTCCTTCCTTCCGAACTGCCTTCCTTCCTTCCGAACTGCCTTCCTTCCTTCCTTCCTTCCTTCCGAACTGCCTTCCTTCCGAACTGCCTTCCTTCCTTCCTTCCTTCCTTCCTTCCTTCCTTCCTTCCTTCCTTCTTCCTTCTTCCTTCCTTCCTTCTTCCTTCCTTCCTTCCTTCCTTCCTTCCTTCCTTCCTTCCTCCTTCCTTCCTTCCTTCCTTCCTTCCTTCCTTCCTTCCTTCCTTCCTTCCTTCTTTCCCTCCTTCCTGCCCTCCATCTTCCCTTCCTTCCCTCCTTCCTTCCCTCCTTCCTTCCCTCCTTCCCTCCTTCCCTCCTTTCTTTTCTTTCTTTTTCTGTTTCTTTCTCTTTTTTCTTTCTGTCTTTTTCATTCGTCTTTCTTTCGTTCTTTCTTTTTCTTTCCTTCTCTCTCTCTCTTTCTTTCTCCTTCCTTCCTTCCTTCCTTCCTTCCTTCCTTCCTTCCTTCCTTCCTTCCTTCCTTCCTTCCTTCCTTCCTTCCTTCCTTCCTTCCTTCCTTCCTTCCTTCCTTCCTTCCTTCCTTTCCTTCCTTCCTTCCTTCCTTCCTTCCTTCCTTTCCTTCCTTCCTTCCTTCCTTCCTTCCTTCCTTCCTTCCTTCCTTCCTTCCTTCCTTCCTTCCTTCCTTCCTTCCTTCCTTCCTTCCTTCCTTCCTCTCCTTCCTTCCTTCCTTCCTTCCTTCCTTCCTTCCTTCCTTCCTTCCTTCCTTCCTTCCCTCCTTCCCTCCTTCCCTCCTTCCCCGTCCTGTCCCTCCTTCCCCTCTTCCCTCCTTCCCTCCTTCCCTCCTTCCTTCCCTCCTTCCTTCCCTCCTTCCCTCCTTCCTTCCCTCCTTCCTTCCCTCCTTCCTTCCCTCTTTCCCTCCTTTCTTTTTCTTTCTTTTTCGTTCTTTCTTTCTCTTTTTTCTTTCTTTCTTTTTCATTCTTTCTTTCTTTCCGTCGTTCTTTCTTACTCGTTCCTTCGTTCTTTCTTTCTCTCCGTCGTTCTTTTTTTTTCCTTCCCTCGTTCTTTCTTTCTCTCCCGTCGAATTTTTTTTTCGTTCTCTCGTCTTTCTTTCTTTCCGTCGTTCTTTCTTACTCGTTCCTTCGTTCTTTCTTTCTTTCCGTCGTTCTGTCTTACTCGTTCCTTCGTTCTTTCTTTCTCTCCGTCGTTCTTTTTTTTTCGTTCCCTCGTTCTTTCTTTCTCTCCGTCGTTCTTTCTTACTCGTTCCTTCGTTCTTTCTTTCTCTCCATCGTTCTTTTTTTTTCGTTCCCTCGTTCTTTCTATCTCTCCGTCGTTCTTTTTTTTTCGTTCCCTCGTTCTTTCTTTCTTTCCGTCGTTCTGTCTTACTCGTTCCTTCGTTCTTTCTTTCTCTCCGTCGTAATTTTTTTTTCGTTCCCCTCGTTCTTTCTTTCTTTCTGTCGTTCTTTCTTACTCGTTCCTTCGTTCTTTCTTTCTCTCCCGTCGTTCTTTTTTTTCGTTCCCTCGTTCTTTCTTTCTTTCCGTCGTTCTGTCTTACTCGTTCCTTCGTTCTTTCTTTCTCTCCGTCGTTCTTTCTTACTCGTTCCTTCGTTCTTTCTTTCTCTCCGTCGTTCTTTTTTTTCGTTCCCTCGTTCTTTCTTCCTTTCCGTCGTTCTTTCTTACCTCGTTCCTTCGTTCTTTCTTTCTTTCCGTCGTTCTTTCTTACTCGTTCCTTCGTTCTTTCTTTCTCTCCGTCGTTCTTTTTTTTCGTTCCCTCGTTCTTTCTTTCTTTCCGTCGTTCTGTCTTACTCGTTCCCTCGTTCTTTCTTTCTCTCCGTCGTTCTTTCTTACTCGTTCCTTCGTTCTTTCTTTCTCTCCGTCGTTCTTTTTTTTTTCGTTCCCCTCGTTCTTTCTTCCTTTCCGTCGTTCTTTCTTACTCGTTCCTTCGTTCTTTCTTTCTTTCTGTCGTTCTTTTTTTTCGTTCCTTCATTCTTTCTTTCTTTCCGTCGTTCTGTCTTACTCGTTCCTTCGTTCTTTCTTTCTTTTCTTCGTTCTTTCTTACTCGTTCCTTCGTTCTTTCTTTCTTTCCTTCGTTCTTTTTTTCGTTCTTTCGTTCTTTCTTTCTTTCCTTCCTTCTTTCTTACTCGTTCCTTCATTCTTTCTTTCCTTCGTTCTTTCTTTTTCGTTCTTTCGTTCTTTCTTTCCATCGTTGTTTCTTACTCGCTCTTTCGTTCTTTCTTTCTTTCCGTCGTTCTTTCTTTTTCGTTCTTTCGTTCTTTCTTTTTCGTCCTTCCTTCCTTCCTTCCTTCCTTCCTTCCTTCCTTCCTTCCGCACCTTCCGCACCTTCCGCACCTTCCGCACCTTCCGCACCTTCCGCACCTTCCACACCTTCCTTCCTTCCACACCTTCCTTCCTTCCGCACCTTCCTTCCGCACCTTACTTCCTTCCCTCCTTCCTTCCCTCCTTCCTTCCCTCCTTCCCTCCTTCCTTCCCTCCTTCCTTCCCTCCTTCCCTCCTTCCGTCCTTTCTTTTTCTTTCTTTTTCGTTCTTTCTTTCACTTTTTTCTTTCTTTCTTCTTCATTCGTTCTTTCTTTCATTATTTCTTTTTCTTTCCTTCTCTCTCTTTCTTTCTCCTTCCTTCCTTCCTTCCTTCCTTCCTTCTCTTCCTTCCTTCCTTCCTTCCTTCCTTCCTTCCTTCCTTCCTTCCTTCCTTCCTTCCGTTCCTTCCTTCCTTCCTTCCTTCCTTCCTTCCTTCCTTCCTTCCTTCCTTCCTTCCTTCCTTCCTTCCTTCCTTCCTTCCTTCCTTCCTTCCTTCCTTCCTTCCTTCCTTCCTTCCTTCCTTCCTTCCTTCCTTCCTTCCTTCCTTCCTCCTTCCTTCCTTCCTTCCTCCTTCCTTCCTTCCTTCCCTTCCTTCCTTCCTTCCCTTCCTTCCTTCCCTCCTTCCCTCCTTCCCTCCTTCCCTCCTTCCCTCCTTCCTTCCCTCCTTCCTTCCCTCCTTCCTTCCCTCCTTCCTTCCCCTCCTCCTCTTCCCTCCTTCCCTCCTTCCGTCCTTTCTTTTTCTTTCTTTTTCGTTCTTTCTTTCTCTTTTTTCTTTCTTTCTTTCTTCATTCGTTCTTTCTTTCGTTATTTCTTTTTCTTTCCTTCTCTCTCTTCTTTCTCCTTCCTTCCTTCCTTCCTTCCTTCCGAACTGCCTTCCTTCCTTCCTTCCGAACTGCCTTCCTTCCTTCCTTCCTTCCTTCCTTCCTTCCTTCCTTCCTTCCTTCCTTCCTTCCTTCCTTCCTTCCTTCCTTCCTTCCTTCCTTCCTCCTTCCTTCCTTCCTTCCTTCCTTCCTTCCTTCCTTCCTTCCTTCCTTCCTTCCTTCCTTCCTTCCTTCCTTCCCTCCTTCCCTCCTTCCCTCCTTCCTTCCCTCCTTCCTTCCCTCCTTCCTTCCCTCCTTCCTTCCCTCCTTCCCTCCTTCCCTCCTTTCTTTTTCTTTCTTTTTTCGTTCTTTCTTTCTCTTTTTTCTTTCTTTCTTCTTCATTCGTTCTTTCTTTCGTTATTTCTTTTTCTTTCCTTCTCTCTCTTTCTTTCTCTCCTTCCTTCCTTCCTTCCTTCCTTCCTTCCTTCCTTCCTTCCTTCCTTCCTTCCTTCCTTCCTTCCTTCCTTCCTTCCTTCCTTCCTTCCTTCCTTCCTTCCTTCCTTCCTTCCTTCCTTCCTTCCTTCCTTCCTTCCTTCCTTCCTTCCTTCCTTCCTTCCTTCCTTCCTTCCTTCCTTCCTTCCTTCCTTCCTTCCTTCCTTCCTTCCTTCCTTCCTTCTTCCTTCCTTCCTTCCTTCCTTCCTTCCTTCCTTCCTCCTTCCTTCCTTCCTTCCTTCCTTCCTTCCTTCTTTCCGAACTGCCTTCCTTCCTTCCGAACTGCCTTCCGAACTGCCTTCCTTCCTTCCTTCCGAACTGCCTTCCTTCCTTCCTTCCGAACTGCCTTCCTTCCGAACTGCCTTCCTTCCGAACTGCCTTCCTTCCGAACTGCCTTCCTTCCTTCCTTCCTTCCGAACTGCCTTCCTTCCTTCCGAACTGCCTTCCTTCCTTCCGAACTGCCTTCCTTCCGAACTGCCTTCCTTCCGAACTGCCTTCCTTCCGAACTGCCTTCCTTCCTTCCGAACTGCCTTCCTTCCTTCCTTCCTTCCTTCCTTCCTTCCTTCCTTCCTTCCTTCCTTCCTTCCTTCCTTCCTTCCTTCCTTCCTTCCTTCCTTCCTTCCTTCCTTCCTTCCTTCCTTCCTTCCTTCCTTCCTTCCTTCCTTCCTTCCTTCCTTCCTTCCTTCCTTCCTTCCTTCCTTCCTTCCTTCCTTCCTTCCTTCCGAACTGCTTCCTTCCTTCCTTCCTTCCTTCCTTCCTTCCTTCCTTCCTTCCTTCCTTCCTTCCTTCCTTCCTTCCTTCCTTCCTTCCTTCCTTCCTTCCCTCCTTCCCTCCTTCCCTTCCTTCCTTCCTTCCTTCCTTCCTTCCTTCCTTCCTTTCCTTCCTTCCTTCCTTCCTTCCTTCCTTCCTTCCTTCCTTCCTTCCTTCCTTCCTTCCTTCCTTCCTTCCTTCCTTCCTTCCTTCCTTCCTTCCTTCCCCCTCCTTCCTTCCCTCCTTCCCTCCTTTCTTTTCTTTCTTTTTCGTTCTTTCTTTCTCTTTTTTCTTTCTTTCTTTTTCATTCTTTCTTTCTTCCGTCGTTCTTTCTTACTCGTTCCTTCGTTCTTTCTTTCTTTCCGTCGTTCTTTCTTACTCATTCCTTCGTTCTTTCTTTCTCTCCGTCGTTCTTTTTTTTTCGTTCCCTCATTCTTTCTTCTTTCCGTCGTTCTTCTTACTCGTTCCTTCGTTCTTTCTTTCTCTCCGTCGTTCTTTTTTTTTCGTTCCCTCGTTCTTTCTTTCTTTCCGTCGTTCTTTTTTTTTCGTTCCTTCATTCTTTCTTTGTCTCCGTCATTCTTTTTTTTTCGTTCCCTCGTTCTTTCTTTCTTTCCGTCGTTCTTTCTTACTCGTTCCTTCGTTCTTTCTTTCTCTCCGTCGTAATTTTTTTCGTTCCCTCGTTCTTTCTTTCTTTCCGTCGTAATTTTTTTTCGTTCCCTCGTTCTTTCATTCTTTCCGTCGTTCTTTTTTTTTCGTTCCCCTCGTTCTTTCTTTCTTTCCGTCGTTCTGTCTTACTCGTTCCTTCGTTCTTTCTTTCTCTCCGTCGTAATTTTTTTTCGTTCCCTCGTTCTTTCTTTCTTTCCGTCGTTCTTTCTTACTCGTTCCTTCGTTCTTTCTTTCTCTCCGTCGTTCTTTTTTTTCGTTCCCTCGTTCTTTCTTTCTTTCCGTCGTTCTGTCTTACTCGTTCCTTCGTTCTTTCTTTCTCTCCGTCGTTCTTTCTTACTCGTTCCTTCGTTCTTTCTTTCTCTCCGTCGTTCTTTTTTTTTCGTTCCCTCGTTCTTTCTTGCTTTCCGTCGTTCTTTCTTACTCGTTCCTTCGTTCTTTCTTTCTTTCCGTCGTTCTTTTTTTTTCGTTCCTTCAGTCTTTCTTTCTTTCCGTCGTTCTGTCTTACTCGTTCCTTCGTTCTTTCTTTCTTTTCGTCGTTCTTTCTTACTCGTTCCTTCGTTCTTTCTTTCTTTCCGTCGTTCTTTTTTACTCGTTCCTTCGTTCTTTCTCTCTTTCCGTCGTAATTTTTTTTCGTTCCTTCGTTCTTTCTTTCTTTCCGTTGTTGTTTCTTACTCGTTCCTTCGTTCTTTCTTTCTTTCCTTCGTTCTTTTTTTTCGTTCTTTCGTTCTTTCTTCTTTCCTTCCTTCTTTCTTACTCGTTCCTTCTTTCTTTCTTTCCTTCGTTCTTTCTTTTTCGTTCTTTCGTTCTTTCTTTCCATCGTTGTTTCTTACTCGCTCTTTCGTTCTTTCTTTCTTTCCGTCGTTCTTTCTTTTCGTTCTTTCATTCTTTCTTTTTCGTCCTTCCTTCCTTCCTTCCTTCCTTCCTTCCTTCCGCACCTTCCGCACCTTCTGCACCTTCCACACCTTCCTTCCTTCCGCACCTTCCTTCCTCCGCGCCTTCCTTCCGCACCTTCCTTCCGCACCTTACTTCCTTCCCTCCTTCCTTCCTTCCTTCCTTCCTTCCTTCCTTCCTTCCCTCCTTCCTTCCCTCCTTCCTTCCCTCCTTCCCTCCTTCCCTCCTTTCTTTTTCTTTCTTTTTCGTTCTTTCTTTCTCTATTTTCTTTCTTTCTTCATTCGTTCTTTCTTTCGTTATTTCTTTTTCTTCCTTCTCTCTCTTTCTTTCTCCTTCCTTCCTTCCTTCCTTCCTTCCTTCCTTCCTTCCTTCCTTCCTTCCTTCCTTCTTCCTTCCTTCCTTCCTTCCTTCCTTCCTTCCTTCCTTCCTTCCTTCCTTCCTTCCTTCCTTCCTTCCTTCCTTCCTTCCTTCCTTCCTTCCTTCCTTCCTTCCTTCCTTCCTTCCTTCCTTCCTTCCTCTCCTTCCTTCCTTCCTTCCTTCCTTCCTTCCTTCCTTCCTTCCTTCCTTCCTTCCTTCCTTCCTGTCCTTCCTTCCTTCCTTCCTTCCTTCCTTCCTTCCTTCCTTCCTTCCTTCCTTCCTTCCTTCCTTCCTTCCTTCCTTCCTTCCTCCCTCCCCCCTCCCCTCCCCTCCCCTCCCCTCCCCTCCCCCTCCCCTCCCCCTCCCCTCCCCTCCCCTCCCCTCCCCTCCCCTCCCCTCCCCTCCCCTCCCCTCCCCTCCCCTTCCCTGCAGGATTACATGTGCTACCTGTGCCACCTGACTCCCTGCAGATCTTGCTGTGGACCCCATGCAGGAGGAGAGCTCTGGAAAACTTCCATGATGTAGTAGTGTTAGAGTCTATGCAGTTGTGCCCCAAGAATCAATCAAGTCCCATTTTCCTGCTAGAAATAAAGTATAAAGAATTTCTCACTGCTTTTCTATCATTAATCCCATTAGTGCCATTTCCCAGCCAAAGTTAGCTTTTAGAGTAATTTAATTTTTATGGAAGAATTTTTCCCTTGTCAATCTGGGAGCTTTACACTCTCACTATAAAGCAGTGAATATAGGATTATAAGAGTTAGTCCAAGCACAGTATATAGTATTATCCTTCATGCTGACTGACCAGCCACGTTGTGCAGATTACACTTTGGCCCTTTATGAACCTTTATAAGTAAAAGACATTTAAATTTTGCTCTACATTTGAGCTTCTTCCTGTTTAACAGTTTATTACCTGCACTGGACTGACCAAAGCTCAATATCAGTCCCTCTATGTGTTGTCTCAACACCTATAAATAGAGTTTAGGGGACTGCTGGCTCTCCTTGGTGCTAGAGCACTGCTTCCTCATGCACTGCTTTCTGTCTGCTAGAGCTGCTCACCAGTCTTCAGTCCTCTGTGTCACCTCAAGGAGCTCTTCCTGCCCAGATGTAGCATTTTTAATTTTGTCCTTTTACTTAGTGAGATTCCTTGTGGCCCATTCTTCCAGGTCCCTTTGCCCTACCCTCAAGCATATGGCCTAGTTACCCCAGTGTGGAGTCATTTGTAAGCTTGATAAGACTGCACTCTATCACTTCATCAGTTATGAAGTTGTTACACAAGACTGGTCCACAGGGTAGATTTCTGCATTACACCACTTGCTACTGGTTCCTGGGTAGAGGACAACTCATCAACCACTACCCTCTGAGTCCAGTCATCCAAACAGATGGGTTGTGTAGCCATCTGATCCATCAATCTAAACCTTGATTGGCCTTCCTAACAATATTATAAGAGCCAGTGTTGAAAGAGTAACAAAGTTGGGATATAATTTACCCCTTGCTTTCTCTTCAGTCACATGAGGTAAAAGATAGCCCCTTCTCTCTCTTCAATCACATTTGCAATCTGTTTCTCATAGAAGACAATCAGGTTGATCAGTGGCAATTTAGCGCTGGACTGAATAAAACAGATCATCTCTGATTTCCCAGATGGGTGGGTTTGCCCCCTTTATCAAGGTGGATGAAGCATTTGCCTTTCTTCAGTCAGCACAGACTTGTTCTTTTAAAAATTATGGAATGCTTTTGCAAGGACCTTGTACAATTCCCTCAGTTTGCTTAGTTGTAGCCCATCAAATCCCCTACACCTGTACGTCTCCATGTTAATCTGTACACCAAAAGCATTTACTATAATATTAAAGTGACAATATTCTTCTGAATATTTTCTCAGAATTGTTAAATCATATCACTTTGCTCAGTAACAGCCTTTAACAGCCTTAACAGACATTAGTCTTAGCCTGCAAAGCTTTGCCTTTTGTTTTAGTGGGGTTTTTTGTTGTTTGTTTGTTTGTTTGTTTTGTTTTGTTTTGTTTTTCTTTCTGTGTGGGTTTTTTTTGTTTGGTTTTTTTTTTTTTTTCATTACAGCTTGAAGTGAACCCCAGAATGGAGCAATGGCTGTGGATTATTATACTGTTTCCCTTGCTAACTGACAGTATATAAATAACTCTTAATATGAAATTCATAGTTTATTTTCTGCACTCACTCTCAGTTATTTTGTAGTTTTTGTTTACAGGTATCAAAGTACAGATAGTTCTTTGTATCTCAAGACAACCCATGGCATAAGAATAAAAGACTGGTTTCACTGAACCATGAACTGGTGTTCTGGAAACAAGGGTTCTCAGTCAGTGTCATCACATGTGGCAGAGAGCTTGGCAGAAAAAGAACTTTTAAAACCTCAAACTTTGTTTCTATTCCACATTGGAATGGCCACAAATGTTGACACTGGAATTCTATCAAAAATTGGGTTTTTTTCAAAATAATACCTGAGGTTTTTAATTCATCTCTTTTCCTCACTCTTTCTTATTAGAGGTGACCAGGAATCTCTTGACTGCAGAAAATCCTCCTTTGAAAAATTCATTGAAACCAATGTTCCTCTCAGGAAAGATTTTGGCTTTTATAAAATTACTTTTAGTCACAGCTGTTCTAACCAGGTTTGATATTGGAAGAATAATCATAATACAGAAGACCTGCCTAGACCTTTTAGCATAATGATGGAACTCTTATTTATTATTTAAGTGTCTCAGAAAAATGAAAGGAATAAAAAAAGTTAGCATAATAAGAAAAGTCTAACATTAGAGAAAGAAAAGAAAACAATTATTTGATTTTTATTTGGTAGAATTTTTTGGGTGCTAAATTGATGGGTCGGGTCAAAAAAACATCTCCCAGGCTGCATTCACGGAGACACTACTAGCAGAGTTATCTTTCCACTCAGATCTTGTCAGGCCTCATCTGGAGTATTGTGTTTGGTTCTGGTTTTCACAATTGAAGAAAAACACGGACAGGCTGAAGAATGTCCAAAGGAGAGTCACAAAGATAATCAGAGCTGGAGAACCTGACCCTTGAGGAAACACTGAAGGACCTAGATCTTATCTCAATGGAGAAGGCTTATGAGGGACATCAGCACAGTGTTCTAGGACTCAAAGGGCAGCAACTCAAAGGACCCATGCAGAGAAGACAAAGGCAATGAGTCCAAGTTGCATTGGGAGAGCCTTTTTATAAGAGGAACAATCATTCACTAGAACAACCTCCTCAGGGGGTGCTAAAAGAGTTCTTCTAAAATCCCCTTCCCACAAAAATTTGGAGCAGATGATATTTTTAGAAGCCTTCCAACCTGGGCCACTGTGTGATTCTATTAACAGAGTTGTATAATCTAAGTTGATTTTTTCCTGGTGTGTTCCAACTGTGAAGCTGTCTCAGCTCTAAAAGATTTTGTTCTGCTTTATAAATGAAATAAAAATGAAAAGGTGAGAGCAAGGTGTCTACGAGCTCCTTCATATAACTGATAATAGCATTTTAACTGTTAGTCAACCTGTTGCATATTGAAACTTGTACACTAAAATACCCATACTCTTCATGTCATTTGTGTAAAGAAGTTATTTGAACATTCTTACCAAGGCATAGCATGTTATCACAGTATGTTGATTGTATCACAGGGATTCTACGTTTTATGTGTGGGTTCACGTATAGGCATTTGAGTGTAATTAAAATTATTTTTCCTCTTCCTTTCTATAGTCACAAAAAAAAAATCAAATGGAACCCATTTTCAGGTTAATGCTGTTTTGAGAAGCATATTTTTGGGGGGGTTAGTTTATTTATTTGTGGGGTTTTTCTGGTTATAATTCCAAATTTTAATTGTTAGAAACAATTTTTTAAAAAAAATTCTCCCCGTATAATAAGCTTATATAGTCTCAGCTCTGACAGTAAAAACCAGTGGTGGCTGATATTTCTTTTGTAGACTTTAGTACTTGCTTGTTAAAGATTTTGGGAAAATTGCTTTTTGTTAGGAGATTTCTTATATGAGAAATGAGATGTAACTTTTTTGATGATATGCTTGATCAAATCCACTTCCAACTATGTGTTAGTCAGTAAACTTAGAGGGTGAGATATGTGTTAACACAACTTGGAAATAATGTCAAATATCTGGGCTATTGTATCCATGGTTCTATAATTTATAACAAGTCCAAATCACTACTGAGGTTTGAATTGTCAATAACACCATTGAAACCACACACTCTAGTACAGCTTGTTATGCTGACAAAAGTATAAACATATTTAGTGTAATTTCTCCATATTTTCAGGTCTGATTCTCTCAAATCTATGCATCATAAGACATTACTTTTTTAGGAAAGAGGATGTCTTCCCTGTTACTCTCTGGCAGAACCTACAGTTAGGAGACAGTAAAATGATGAAATATTTATCTTCCAATATTCCTTAGAAAATCACCTTTCCATTGGTAAACAGAAAACATTTCCTTTTTTTCCATCTTATTTCTATCAGTTGCTAATTGGTAGAAATCACAGAATCACAGAATCATTTAGGAAGGAAAAGGCATCCAAGGTCACTGAATCCAACCTTTGACCAATCACCTCCACGTCAAATAGACATGGAATATGGTCCTTTGCTGCTTGCTGTCTCCCAGGACCCCATCTGCAGAGCTGCTTTGGCACATGCCTGGCTTGGAGAGTGAAGGAGCTGGGCTGTTTCTGGACCAGCCAAAACCACAGAGACAGTTTGTTTCAGACTTGGTCACTGGGGTTGGCCAGGTTAGCATCAGTGCTGAGCAACTGTCCATGTCTTGGGAAGTCTTGTAGGCGCAAACCAAGAAGGATTGTGCATTGTGTCTTCTTGTGGTTTAAAATTTAGTTTCTGTGTCAGTGCTGGCATGTTTCCATCCCTTGAAAATGGCTCATAGATAAAAAATTAAGTTTGGATAGTTTGTGGATCGATCCTTTCTTAAACCTTGTTGTTCAGGGCACTCCTTGTATTTGTGTGACCTTCCATGGTGGAGAAAGTAGCCAAAGCTATTTCATGTAGATTTACCCCTGAGTTCTTGCTGGAAATAGGCCATCCAGGTTTCCCTTCAATACAGACTGTTTAATACCGCTTCCCAACTCCCATTCCCAGAGAGCATTCAGCCAAAAGAACATAACAAGCCCCCTCCTGCCTGCCAGCAACAGCAATGGGGACTTGGGTGGGAGGAGTTTCAGCCACTGTTGTCAAAGATGGACTGAGAGTAGGGCCTAAAGAATGGCCAGGAACATTTGGATACAGAAGCACCAGCAGGAGCAGCTGCTGGGAAAAGAATTTGGACACCCCTGCCCTGGTGCTTGGAAGTGGGAAGCAGGGAAAGCAGGAGAGAAACATCTTCTGTTGCAGCAGTTCAAAAAGATTGAAATCATGATCCACATCCCAAAATTGAAAGCATCTGGCTGTTTATTGCAAGTGAAAGAGGTCAGACTGTTGTAGGAGCAGCAGCAGGGCTGCTGCAGCTGGGATATATGTAGCAGCAGGGCTGGCCAGGTGCTCCCTTGTGCTCAGTGATGTTCTGTCATGAAAGTGCTGGCTGCAGCAGCCTGCTGAGAAGTGGCATTGGAAGGCCCCACAGCTGCTGGATCCCTCTGCACTCAGTGTGTCCCCACAGTCTCCCTTTTTCCCGTGGAGGGCTGGGTGTCAGCACAGCGACTCAGGTTGTAGCGCCACCGTGGGGATCTGCTCTGGGTCCTGGCTGCCTTCTTTGGCGGCGGGCAGACCAGCCAGACACATGTTCCTCATGGTTGTTGTCCACTGTCACAGCACACAGCAGTCGCTTGAAGGGCTGCTTGCACAATGGGCAGGTCTCTGTCAGTTTGGCCCATTCCCAGATACAGACAAAGCAAAAGTGATGCCGACAGACCTCCACATAGGTGGCATTTTCAAGGTCACCCAGGCAGATGGGGCACAGGCCATCTGCTGCTGCCATTTCCGATGGCCCTGCTGGTGGCAGCTGGCTCATGCTGCCCCTTGTAGCAAAGTCTCTCCTCTAGGGCTTCCTCAGCGCCCTGCACCTGGTCCTGGATAGGGAGACATGCAAAGTTCCTGGGTGCCTGGCTTTGTCTGGTGCTCAGAGGGGAAAGACAAGGAAAGCCCAAGCAAGGTGTGGGATAGGGAAGGTAAGGGTATCCTAAAGGGGTCACTTTCTGGGTTTCAAAGCAGCAGCAGTAGCAACAGCAGCACGTGCCCTGTGCGCGAGCTGGCCCAAGGACAGCCCCACAGCCTTCTGCCCTTACTGCCCATAGGCAAGCAGCCGCCACTGAATGTTGAGGTGCTGGGGAAACCTCCTGTCTGTGCATCAGGGAAAGGCAGGCGTGAAGAGCCCATGTGGCCCTAGGTTGGAAAGGCTCCCACTGGGACCTTGGGAAGGAGGTTGGACCTTTGGAGGTCTGCTCCTTGGCAGGAGGTAGAGAGGGAGTGAGAGCAGGAAGGGAAGGCCTGGTCTCCACATCTCCCCAGAGCTCAAGCTAAATGGCTGAGAACCTTGGGGCAGGCTCTGGCGAACTGTCAGGAGGCCCTGAGGAAAGACCTGCTGTGTCCAACCCCCTGAAGACTTCATAAAGTCTCCCAGACATTACTGTGTTTAGCACAGGGTACCTGAAGGACTCAGCAGGGAAAGGCAGAGAGCCTTCAGTGCTGAAAAGCCCAGCACCCTCCTGGCACTCACAGCTCCAGGACAGCTCCTTGCGGAACCCATAGGCCCTCACAACTGGGCAAACAGGAGAGGAGATTGGAAGAGGCTGCCTTTGCTCCAGTTCCTGCAGCTGCTGCTCTCTAACAAGCCAAATCTTAAAGAGTAAAACCCTGATCCCTCTGGAGCCTGCTCACCTTGCGTGTGTGCCTGCAGGAGTCCTAGACAGAGTGCCAGGGGACAGAGCCTGTGGCTTCTGAAAAGCAGCAAGGTTGGGGTGATGTCACAGTGACACTTGTGTTCCAAGAACCTGTTTACTGTTTGCCACCCAGCCAGGAAAGTAGATGCCCTGAAGAGGGAAAGCAGGCTGTGCAAGAGGTTTTGGTATCTTCCCGTGGCCTTGTAGGTGAGTTTTCACCTCTGCCTTATCACTGAAGCCAAGGCAACGTATCTTCTGCCCTATTCAGCAGTGGGCTCATCTTTTCCCTCGTCTTTGCCACTTAGACATTTACAGAAGACCTTGTTGGCATCCCTCAGCAGATTCAGCTCCAAGCAATCTTTCAAGCCTTACTGCCAAGACCCTTCCTTATGCAGCCCGGCATACCCTTGGACTGTTTTGCTAAAGGGTGGCTTGTACTGGCTTGTGTTCAGCTCACTGTCCACCCTTCCTCCACCTTTGCTAGACTGGACAGAACCAGACAAGGGCTGCTCCAGACAACCCCAGTGCAGCATCCATAGGTTCTTGCAACTGGACAGGTGGGAGCAAGCTGTGGAAGAGAGGAGGTAAAAGTTTTCTGAAAGAAAACCTTCTGGGCTGCTACCCACTGTTCACCCAGTACAGATACATTTGGTCTTGAAGCCTTGAAGGTGGGTTTTCACCCCTAATTTATCACTTCATGTGATGAAAAGCAGTGCCCTGTGCACAAGGGCCTGGCTATGAGCAGCCCAACAATGAGGATCTGGGAGTGGGTAATGGTTCATGTATAGTTGTCAAGTGAGGTAGAAAAAGAAAGGAAAATGAAGAAGGCAGATGCACTACTGAATACCCTGATCTTTGATTAAGTGTTCATTCATGGAAGAATGGTTAGGGTTAGAAGATTCATATGAAGATGGCCCTTTGCCTCAAACAGGGTCACCTTGAGACTGCTGCCGTATCCCTTTCAACAATAACCTCCAGCTCATGTATTGCTGTCAGGAAACATCAGCATTAGATTTCTCATCTTCCAGAAGTGAATGTTAATGCGCAAATGTCATGGTTTGACATGGAAGTGAATTTTTTTTCCAGGAAGTTGGGTCAAACCAATCAGTGGTCAGGTTTGGATACTGGCACCTGGAGTGACCACTGAAAGTATGGACACACCTCTGAGAACACAGGGGGTTAAAAGCAAGAACTCCCAGGGGAACTGTCTCTTTGGTTCTGGTTGTCAGAGAGTGCAGACTCTCCCCTGCCCAGCCTCAGGCTGGGTGGGGGAGGGGAAGCCACGCGGCCTTGTCCAGGTAGGCCGAGGGGCTGAAGGTCTGAAACCGAGCCAGCTCCTGTGGACGGAAGGGTGGAGAGAAGCGGAGATGCCTTTGTTCCCCGCCCCCCACAGAGGGAAAGCGACAGAGAGCCTGGCGGCACCTGGAAATTTGCCGGCAGAGGAGAAGGAGAAGGGGGGGGGGGGATGGTGCCCAGCGTGGGAGACAGAACCCTGGACCGAGATATCAGCCATCCAGGGAGTCTGAACTTTTAACCCTTTCCAGGAAATGAGGGCTTTGTAAAATATTACTCCTCCTTGATTTGTAGTGGAAGAGAGACAGTCCGGGACCTGACATGTTAGAAGAAATATTTAGGTGGGAGGAGATGATGAAGTAGCTTTTGGCTGGACTTTTCTTGTTAGCCATGGACTGAACCAAAATCTCCTGCAACAGAGACTGCATTTTAGGGGGATGCAGTGGTGACCCAAGGAGACCTGCTTCAGCTTCTAACAGCACAGGAATGGCAAGAACAGAAGAAAGCTGAGGAGGGAATGGTGATGCCCTCTGTCTTCGGGAAAGAAGATGATCTCTGTTCTTGGACCCTTGGCCCCAGGGGAAAATGGGGGGACGGTAGTCCCAAGATGAGAAGCTGAACTGTTGTATCTTTGGGTCCGTGGCAAAGCATCCTTAAAGGAGCCCTATGAGCAGTCTGTCCATGCACGGTGGTGAGAGCACTGTGACATGGAAAGGAGAGTGTCACACTGGCAGATTTTCTCCGGGCGGTTGCCATGTGTGACAGGGAAACACAGGAACACAGGAGGTGGCAACTGTGTATCCTGGGGGGTCTGTGGTGCAAGAGAGACTCCTCTCTCCCTTGATAGCTTGAGTATTGATTATCTGAAGGGTGGTAATTTGATCAGGAATCCCGGGTGATGTTTCATGCTGGGTGTTTTAGGAATTGGGAGGAGGAGGGGTGTTTTAAAAGATCTTCATCCTGGATTTAGTTTATGTGTTTTCTGTAGTAGTAGTAGTTTAATAAAGTTTGTTTTTTTTTCCCTTTGTTATTAAGCTTGGGCCTGCTCTGCTCTGTTCCTGATAACATCTCACAGCATTTATTTGGGGAAGGTGCATTTTCATGGGGGCGCTGGCATTGCGCCAGTGTCAAACCATGACAGCAAAGCATTCTATAGATTTTAGTGACTATAGAGTTGTTTTATAAGGAGTAACAGCTAACACCTTAGAGATCACACTGTCAAATTTCAAGAATTACCCATTGGTTTATTCTATTTAGATACAGTGAACTGTCTTTATATTTTTTTTTTTTCACTTTTATAATGAGATGGCGTTATAAAATGAGATGGCATCATTGGTTTGAATTTCTCCCTTATTCTTCCAGAGAAAAACCCCCTAAACACCCGACACATTTGTTGTCTTACTGTGCATACATGAAAACAAAGTAGAGAGCAGAGTAACTTCTGTGTTACTGAGTTTAAAGTGTGATCAGGAAATAACATGATAGGACTTATTTGAATAATAAAACTTCTTGGTGAGAGAAAATCTCTTCCAATGAGCATTCTACCTTAACTTCCCGTAGAAAATTTTGTTGTAAGAATCACTCTGAATAATAACAAAAAAGCTGCAGACAGAGACATAGTAAGATTTTACCATACATCTGTTTTACTGATTTAGTGATTAGTTGCATATTTGACAAATATGCAACCAAGTATATGACATTTTAAATGATTCATTGATGAGATATTTTTAATTTCTGCATTTTAAATTGTCAGTTGTCAATTGTCAAAGCCCTTGGTGCAAGTCAGCATTCATGAGAGTATTGAAAGTGGTGTCTACATTTCCACCCAAATAATACCATCCTTTTCAATTATTAATCAATATTTCAATTTCTTGGTGTAACCGATACACACTTTGCCCATCAAGACACTGTTTAAATTGTTTTGGTAGAAATTAAATCAACTGGCTGTCCCTGAGTGTTAAAAGAGGCACTTTTTTTGTCTTTTATTTCTTTTCTTCTCTAAGTGTATAATACACTATCATGCCATGCGCATTCTGTGATTTTCTTGTAAAGAAGTTTTAAATGGTAATGCTCTCTAAAAGCCATTAAGAGGCCTTTTTTTACTATCAAGAAATATTTGAATAATAGACTATTTTTTATTTTGAGTAGGTTTCAAGGGAAAATTTGGTCTCAAATTCCTGCCACCTCTCTGACATATAGAATATTACAATTTGCAACAAACACTCAATTTCTAGACTTCGGACACAGCACAGTACTGTGGGTGAATGAATCAGAACTCAAAGTCAAATTTATAAATTAAAAAATAGTCTTAACTTTTGTAACAAATGTATAAAACTGTTGCATCCCAGGTTCTGTTCAGATTAGGGGTTTTATAATGTTAAGTTAGCTGGTTCTGTGTACCCCTTTGTACACCCCTGTTCCCCCTGCGATGGTTTGCTCCAGGCTGCCTGCCTTTGGAGCTTCCCCATGTCACTCCAGTAACCACTCTCTGTTCTTCCCTGAAACTTCCTTATCAGTTACCACATCCCTGCATCCCTGTTCATCCCAGAGCCCTGTGTCCTCCCCTGCTGCGTCCCCGTTGGTCGTCATGGTCCACGTCACCACCATGGTGCCTGTCCCCTTTGGGCGGGAGGGCTTCTGCCCTCCTCAGCCTGCCCCCTATAAAATCCTGCACGCCCCCAGTCCCAGCGCCATTTTGTTCACACAGTGCTAGGGAGCGAGCCGCGGTTCTCCATCGCGGCTCCCCGCGACACATAAAGCCTTCCAGCTAACCGGGTGGACAGACTGGACATTCCTTCCCTCTTTGTCTCGCCCCTGGTGCCGGCAGCAGAACACAGCCAGCCCCACCCCGGTGCATGGAATGCATCAGTGCCCGGGACAAGTGGCGCCCCAGTCCCGTGGAGAAGCAGCGCCTTTGCCAGGCTCTCCAGAGCTGCCGGGGACTGGGGAAAACAATGCAAAGCCGCAAGTGGCGCCTAATGTGGGGCCACAGCCAGCGCAGAGTCACTGGCACAGGTGGAGATTCACCGGAGGCACCCCGAAGACGCGTGGAGAGCCGCAGCTGCTACCCAGCCAAGCGAGCTGCAGTCCGCACTGGAACAGTGCATCGCGTCGGACGGAAAACGGGAGTGCAGACACCCCGAATTATGTCAGTGAAGACTCCACCACCCCCGAGGAAAGCACGCGGTGCTTTCCCTGCACGGGAAAGGAAGCGTAACTTTTCACAGCAGTGAAAGCTGGAGAGAAGCTCTTTCCCAGGAACCGAGAACCCTGATGCAGTTTTTGTTTGCGGAGACTCCAGTTTGATGAGTATAGAAGCGGTGGGGGAACCCGGCTAATACTCCCCTTCACTAGGGTGGGCTTTACCGCATTCCCGGGGCCAGGGGATGCCTCATGTGCAGCGCGAGCGGTAGCCACCAGGGTCTTTCACCTTTTTTGGTTTTGTTCCGCTTTTCCTGCACTCAGAGGTGAGGTTGGGTGGGTGGAAATAGCATGGGGACCGTGCTAACCATCCAACAGAAGGAATTCTATTCCCAAGTTAAAGAAATTCTATCGGTGAAGGGCCCCTTCCCCAATAGTTCTGTTAAAAATTTTGTTCGATGGCTGTGCTTTTCCTTCCCCTGCGTTTCCATGGAGGATGCCCGCAGAAAACAGTTTTGGGAATGGGTAGGAGCAAAATTAGTGGAGGGAATTGAGCGCAGGGATCCCTCCGTTAAGGGCTGCTTTACCACGCTCCGTTAATTTTGGAGATTGTAAAAGTGAAATCCGCGCAGGACGCAAGCTGGGAGGGGGAGAAGCCATCAGGACCTGGTTTGTGAAATCGAGCAGTCGCTCCACACTCCAGGCTCCTACACCAGGGGAGGGGAGAACCCTACATGGGAACCCCTTCCCTATGGATCAATAAAAGAGGTCTGCAAGACCTTACGTGATTTTGGCCAAAAAAGCCCCTTCTTTAGGGGCATTTTAAAGGCAACTTTAACATCTAAAACCATGGTGCTGGCAGACCTTAAACATCTGTATAGCTGCTTGCTTCTCCCATCAGAATACAATCTGTGGGAGAGGAAGTGGAAGAAATTGGCAGAAGACCTGCTTCCCGAAATCCAAGAGGGGCTGTACAGCCTTGATGTAGCGGAAGAACCAATCACCTTAAACCATCTTGTGGGTGAAGGGGAATGGAGTAAGGGGCAATTTCAGGCTCGGGGGATTCCAACGGCTGTGCTGGACATGTCTAGGAGTGCAGCAGAGCGTACGTTCCTGGGCATGCCCACCAAGGACCGGATGGTGCCCTACACAGCAGTTAAACAATCTGCTGCTGAGCCTTTTGTAGACTTAGTAGACCGGGTCTGGGCGGCAGTCGAGAGGTGTGTGGAGAGACCTGAACTCCAGGATGGACTGGTCCTAGAAGTGGCATGCATGAACGCCAATGACATGTGCAAAAGAATCATCTTAACACTGCCAGTCTCACCACCTCCGACCCTCTATCAGATCATCGAGGAGTGCACCCTGAAGCCACACCTGATGATGGAGGAGGCCCCGAAGAAGCATAAGGACAAGCTGGTCGCCTCGGCTGCTGCTCCTCCAAGGGACTCAGCACCGAAGCAGTTTCCATCTAAACCCTGGTGCTTCCACTGTCATCAGGAGGGACATCTTCTGGCTCACTTTCCATTTCTAGGGACTACACCGCCCGGGGCTGCAGGAGGATGGAGCAGGGACGGGAGCCCCACAACTTCAAAAAACTAAGGGAAGAGCATGCACTTGCCTCACATGCTGATAAAAATGAGGCAAGTCACGGTGCTGCAAGAGGAGCTGCAATGCACCACCTAGTTCCATCTGTAAGCGTCTGCCTCTCAACTACTGACAACAGGGAGCCTTATTGGCTCCAACTCACTAATTCTGTCCATTTTCGTTCCCAGGACTGGCAGTTCTTCATAGCAGATGCAGAGCTTCTGTCACACAGCTGCCACTGTGAAACCAGGAGGAAGGAAGACCTTTTGAACTGCAGGTACCTCGTTGTTGGAGACACAAAGCACACACCACTAGAGATAGACGTTCCTCCGGTAATTTCCACCCTTAATCCAAGGCTCTTCTGTCTCGCAGCATGCTGTGTCCACCCCCACCCCCCCGCTTCCTACCTAAGGGCCAAGTTATTGCACAGGCAATTCCTATTCCTTGTTCTCTGTGTAATGACCTGGAACTCAGTCTTTTATGCTGGGAAGCTGGGAGAGGAAAAAACCCTCGTATGGTGTAAACTCAAGTGCAAGGGGCGTTCCATACACCTTCAGGGGATGATGGACACAGGAGCAAACATGACGGTCATCCCACCACATAAGTGGCCGTCACACTGGGAGCTACAAAGCTTGGCCACACCAGTCTTAGGACTAGGCAGGCCCCAGCCAGTGAGACAATCCAAAACCATCATCCAAATTAAGGGTCCAAACGGGCTGCTGGCCTCAGTACATCCATTCGTGATCAACTGCAAATTTACTTTATGGGGGAGAGACGCCATGTCACAGTGGGGAGCCAAATTAGAATTTCTTGCCCCTCGGCATTTTTAGGTGCAGCCACTGAGGAGCGCCCCACACAGAAATTGATATGGCTTACAGATAAGCCCATCTGGGTGGAGCAGTGGCTGCTGAGCAAGCAGAAACTGCAGGCACTCACAAAACTAGTAGAGGAGGAATTGGAAAAAGACCACATTGTAGAAACTAACAGCCCCTGGAACTCTCCGGTGTTTGTAATTAAAAAAACAGGGAAGGACAGGTGGTGATTCCTCCACGATTTAAGAAAGATGAATGAGGCTGTGGAAGACATGGGCTCTCTCCAACTGGGTATGCCATCTCCATCTATGCTACCCCAAAATTACAATTTGGCTGTGGTTGATATAAAGGATTGTTTCTTTCAAATCCCTCTCCATCCTGACGATGCTCCTTGCTTTGCCTTCTCTGTACCCTCCATCAACAGAGAAGCCCTAATGAACCGCTACCACTAGACAGTACTACCCCAGGGTCTCAAGTGTTCCCGTACTATATGCCAGTGGTATGTCGCTGGTGTCCTGTTCCCAATGCGTGCCAAGTGGACACCCTGTATTTTCTATCATTACATGGATAACGTGCTGATTTGTGCCCCTGACAGCAAAGTCCTACAAGTAGCTCTGGAGGACTCTATTAAGGCCTTGTCGGTGGCAGGATTTGAGTTGCAGAAGGAAAAGGTACAGTTGCTGCTACCCTGGAAGTATCTGGGCCTAGAAATTAAAAACAGTACAGTTAGGCCTCAACAAATTCAGATAAGTAACAACCCCAAGACACTGAATGACCTCCAGTGCCTGTGAGGTTCATTAAATTGGATCAGGCCATGGCTGGGGCTCACCACGAGGGAGCTATCTCCTCTTTTTGACTTGTTAACAGAAAGGGAGGGGGATGAGGATTTGGGTTCCCTAAGAGCAGAGGCCAGAGCAGCACTCAAGAAGGTCCAGACCACCACTGTGAGCAGGCAGGCCCATCACTGTCAACCAGGGCTGCCGTTCCACTTCATCATCCTAGGTGAGTTACCCCATTTGTATGGAATGATATTCCAGCGGGACAAGGGCCAACAGGACCTCCTCTTAATAACAGAGTGGGTGTTCCTTGGCCACAGACAGTCCAAAAGTATCACCAGGCCACAGAAGCTGATGGCACAGCTCATAATACAGGCCAGGGCTTGTCTGCAGGTACTAGCAGGCTGTGACTTCACATGTATCCACCTCCCCATCAAAACATCCACAGGGAAGATGACCAAAGAGACTTTTGAACACCTTTTGAGGCAAAATGAAAATTTGCAGTTCACTCTGGACAGCTTCTCAGGCCAAATTCAGATCGGACATCCTGGCCATCATTTGTTCAACACCGAATTCAAATTGTTACCAAAAGAAGTGCAAAGTAAAAGACCGCTCAGAGCCCTGACAGTGTTCACAGATGGGTCAGGGATGTCCCACAAGTCGGTGGTGACTTAGAAGGACCCAGAGACTCAGTTGTGGGAATCAGATGTTAAGATAGTGGAAGGTTCCCCACAGGTAGCTGAGTTGGATGCCGTGGTGAGGGCTTTTGAGAAATTTGACCAGCTTTTTAATCTGGTAACAGATTCGGCATATGTAGCAGGAGCAGTGTCAAAAGCTGAACATGCAGTCTTAAAGGAAGTCTCAAATCAGGTCATCTTCAGGTTGCTTGCAAAATTGGTGCACCTAGTTTCTAACCGTGAGCATCCCTTTTATGTGGTGCATGTGAGATCGCACACGGATCTCCCAGGCTTCATTGCTGAGGGGAACCGCAGAGCAGACGCCTTGGCAGCCCCAGTACAGCTAGGAAGCCAACTGAACATAGTCAAGCAGGCCAAGCTCAGCCATCAGCAGTTCCATTAGAATGCCCCAGGTCTGGTATGCCAGCTCAATCTGCGGTGTGACCAAGCCAGGGAAATTGTGGCCTCATGCCCCAACTGTCAGGAGGCATCTTTACCAACACTGGGAGCAGGTGTGAATCCCAGAGGTCTCCGCAGTTGTGAGGTATGGCAAATGGATGTCACCAATGTCCCTGAATTCGGGAAACTCAGGAATGTCCATGTAACCGTGGACACCTTCTCGGGGGCAGTTTTTGCCTCAGCCCACATAGGGGAAAGGGCCACAGATGTAAGAAAACACCTTATACATGCTTTTGCCACCTTGGGGGTCCCAGCCACAATTAAAACTGACAGTGGTCCAGCATATACTTCCAAAGTGTTCAGCAACTTCCTACAGGAATGGGGGGTCCACCATAAGACCGGGATTCCTCACTTCCCCGCTGGCCAGGCCATAATAGAGAGGACTCATCAGACGCTGAAGCAGGTCCTCTGGAAGCAGTGGGGAGATATGCGAGTGCTGTCACCGCACGAGAGGCTTTGTAAAGCGTTATTTACCACCAATTTTCTAAACTGCTCCTTTGACAGACCAGAACCACCAGCCCTGAGGCATTTCAAGAAACATCAGGAGCTCCAGCCAGAGGAGCAGTCTCCAGTGTTAGTGAGGGATCCGGACTCTAAAGAAATCCAGGATCCATTCCCACTTCTGACTTGGGGATGGGGATATGACTGTGTATCCATGCCCTCAGGAGTCAAGTGGGTCCCCAGGAGGCATGTTAAACCTTATACACCAGGGCAGTTAGTGAGTCGGAACAATAAGGTGCCTGTGGATGCAACCAACGATCCCACCAACCAAGGGGTTGCATCCAATCGTAAACGCCGCAAGGAGGGAAGGAATTCTACATCTCCCTAAAAACGTTTTTCTTTCCAGCTACCTCAGCCCAGTTATGCCCCCAGTTCATATGTTTGCAATAAAGTTGTTTTCCCAGTTCCTCTATCCCCAAACACCCAAAGAAGAACCAGCTCCAGCATCATCTCCAGGCCCTCTCCATCTGCAAGGCAGTCACCGCAGTCACAGCAGCAGAAGAAGATGGGAGAAGAGGCCACCACGAAAGAGACAAAGAAGTCAAAGCAACTGTCTTTTTTATATTTTAAAAAGCGGGGAGATGCTGCATCCTGGGTTGCGTTTGGATTAGGGGTTTTATAATGTTAAGTTAGCTGGTTCTGTGTACCCCTTTGTACACCCCTGTTCCCCCTGTGATGGTTTGCTCCAGGCTGCCTGCCTTTGGAGCTTCCCCATGTCACTCCAGTAACCACCCCCTGTTCTTCCCTGAAACTTCCCTGTCACTTACCCCATCCCTGCATCCCTGTTCATCCCAGAGCCCTGTGTCCTCCCCTGCTGCGTCCCCGTTGGTCGTCATGGTTCACATCACTGCCACGGTGCCTCTCCCCATTGGACAGGAGGGCTTCTGCCCTCCTTGGCCCACCCCCTATAAAATCCTGCGTGCCCCCGGTCCCAGCGCCATTTTGTCCACACAGTGCTAGGGAGCGAGTCGCCCTTCTCCATCGCAGCTCCACGGAACAATAAAAGCTCTCCAGCTAGCCACGCAGACAGACTGGACATTCCTTCCCTATTGTCTTGCCCCTCGCACTGGCAGCAGAACACAGCCAGCCCCACCCCGGTGCATGGAATGCATCAGTGCCCGGGACAAGTGGCGCCCTGGTCCCGCAGAGAAGCAGCGCCTTTGCCAGGCTCTCCAGAGCTGCCCAGGAGCGGGGAAAAAACACAAAGCCGCATAAAACCTTTCTGGCCTTCAAGTCACTCTCCCACCTAAAAAAACCAGAAAGATCATTTGAGGTTTTATATTTTTAAAAGCAATCTCTTCATGGTTGAAATCCTTACTGTGACAAATCATGTGTGGTGCGGACTGAGTTGAAAAGAGAAAGGTGCTAACCGCAAACTGAAAATTTTCATTTTGCCTCAAAAGGTGTTCAAAAGTCTCTTTGGTCATCTTCCCTGTGGATGTTTTGATGGGGAGGTGGATACATGTGAAGTCACAGCCTGCTAGTACCTGCAGACAAGCCCTGGCCTGTATTATGAGCTGCTCCATCAGCTTCTGTGGCCTGGTGATACTTTTGGACTGTCTGTGGCCAAGGAACACCCACTCTATTATTAAGAGGAGGTCCTGTTGGCCCTTGTCGCACTGAAATATCATTCTATACAAATGGGGTAACTCACCTAGGATGATGAAGTGGAACTGCAGCCCTGGTTGACAGTTTCCTCAAGGACTTAAGATCTCTTTTCTGAAAATATCTAAAATGCATTAATTTAAAATTCTTGCTAAGCTTTCATTGTGACTTTCTTTAAACGTTTAATTATTTTCCACATACACAGTTAAAAAATATGTCCCATGTATCAGGAATATTTTTTAACTTCGCAGAAATAAACCATCCAGAAATTTAAGTAATTCTCCTATTTAATAGCCTATTTAATACTCTTAATTATTAAACCTAATATTTTTTAATAAACACAAGTGAATGTTCCTGGCATCCTTGTTTGCTGAAGGATGACCTTCTGCATAGAGCAGTGTCCCTAGGCATGCCACCCTGCAAGGCCAGTCTTCTTCTAGATACACATGAAAATGTGTCGGTGGTGTCTGGTCATGCACAGTTGGTAATAAATCTCAGCACGTAATTTTCATTTATACCAAAGCAGCTAGTTTAAGGGACAGCACTACTCATCTGATGTGAGGAAGGGGGTATAACAGCATTAAACATAACTCTCTACATAATTGATTTGCTAGATGATACATGATGTGTTAATGAGAAAAGTTGAATGAAAATCAACTGTTAAATACTTCATTAGACACAGTTTTGTGTAACAACAGTACCTTCTGACTGTGATAGTAAGTAGGTGAACAAGGTACTTAGTGAAAAAAATTTGCAAAATATTGTTTCTATGTACCTATATCATGTGGAACATTTCTTCCAAGATATCCAGCATGAAGAAAGCTGGTGCTAGATACAATTTTCACTGAATTGACAGATAAGCATCTGTATGGCTTAGGTTTTGCAGTTCAAATGTCAATGCTTGCTGGGAGAAATCAACAAATAAGTCATAACCTTTATACTCAAGTTTAGCATTAGCTTGTTATACAACGATTGTTCCCGTATTACTTAGTTGTCCATAGAGGTATATGCAGAGAACATAAAAATAGGAAATCCTAGATAAAAATCAAAGATGGTTCAATCAAACAAGCTTGTTAAATTGTGTATTATAATACAAGGTGTTCTCTTTGGAAAAGGTAGCAGAAAATTTCTCAGTATTAATATGCTATAGGAAAGAGGAATATAAATAGAAACTTTTAATTTTTTTGTGAATCACCTCATTATAAATCCTTGATATGAGCTAGCAACAACATAGGAAACTGCGCAGAAAAAACAATGGTCAAGTCATGGACATGTTCTTTGTATATCAGAATATACAGGGTTTATCTGCCCTCCCATGAGACTACCTTCTTGACCACAACAGTGTTTATATTATCAACATTAGTATAAATATGACTTTGTATTTGTATCTGCTTTGAATTTAAAATTTGCTATCTAATCTCACAAATATCCTAATTTATCCTAATTATGGGGGGGTGGGGGATATTGAGTCACATCACAGCTTTACAGAGACTTTGAAGACACATGCAGCAGTTCTTGTTTCTGTGAAGAGGAAAAAATCCAAAAGGTTTTCTGAAACAATGCTTTGACAAGCCTGCTTCTGACATCTACAAATGTTCAGCATCTGCAAAAAAATCCATCCATCTGTCTAAAGGAAATGAAAATCATTCTTCTTAGGACAATCATTGTCATAGTTTGCTCTCAACTACATCTTGGAAGATAACTGTTAGACAGATTCTAAATTACTGAACTGATGAATGTGTTGAAAATGCCTCACACAGAAGTCAGTGTGATTTCATTCTAAGCATAGTACAGTAAAATTGGTGTAATTCTTTTTCATGCCTGCATATCCAAGAAAAATGCTCTGAGTATAATCAAGACCTAGATACAGATTTGATCTCATTAAAGCTTCAATAAGTCAAAATATTTCAAGGGTAGTGCTCCTTAAATTGGAGTATAATAACCATGACAACTTCATTGCTTTTCTTTATGCAGAAATGAAGGTTCATGTTCTCAATCAGAGATGTTTTTAAAGAGCTTCTGCTGTAAGAAATTAAGTTAAAGATGATATGTGTTGACCCTCTTAATTTTTCCATAAGTGCTCATTAGTATAGTTAAAGGTATAGATTTTGACATCTATACTGAAATAGAAAGTTGACAGATATTAAACTTGCAATATGTAGAAAACTATTTAAAGCACAAAGAAAAGTAACACAGACACTCAGTATAGGCTCTGATGACTTTGGTTAGCTTTAAAAATTGGATGCCATTGCTGTCTTCTGTTCACACTTGAACGCTCAGCTCCATCCTTTTCTTGCTGAGTGCAGATAATGTTTGAATATGATATTTTTCTTTAACTTAGTTTCTTTCAAATGTAGTAACATAATAAACAGTGCTTATGGTACCATTATGCTTTACCACAATGTTATTGGCATCACTTAACTCTACGTCTACAAGATTGGGACCATGTATTGTCAATATAAGAAATACAAAAAACATTGCAGTCCATGTGGTCTACATTTTTCAGGAACTAGGTAGTCAGTGGCAAGACACAATATTGAACATTTGACAACTTCCATATACCTTAGATGAAAAACAAAATTTCCTTTTTCTATCTATGATTACCTGTGCTTTTTTTCTTTATAATTTGAGTATAAGTAAGCTCCTGTTAACTTGAGGTAACGCAGACATTGTGTGGTACAACTACACTCCTTGGCAACAGCTAATGTTCACAAGGTAGATAATGTGGTAGATAATGTCAGAGGGAGTTAACCTGCTTTGAATGGCAGCAAGAAAAAATGACTGAAGATTTCAATGTAAAGACATATGGCCATGTCTTCACAGTCACTGCGTGTATCACAGAATCATAGAACCATGGATTGGTTGGATTGAAAGGGACCTTCAGCATGATCTAGTTCCAGCTATTCTGTCATAGGCAGGGAGAGCTTTCTCTAGACCATCTTATCAGGCCTAAACCCTGATACAGCCTGGCCTTGAACACTTCCAGGAATCCAGAACTCTCTGGGCAACCTGTTACAGTGCCTCACCACCCTCACAGAAAAAAAAAATTCTTCTTTATATCTATGTCTTATTTAAGAATAGCAACAAAACAGTAAACAAATGAAAACAGATATGTTTCTTTCTTATTGTGCAAATGCACGTACAGAATATGACTCACATTGCAGGGTTGGGTTCTTTTATTCATTATAATTTGTTAAAGAGATTTATTTTACTATTCATTTCATTTTTAGTTGCAAATTACATTGCTATTGCTTTTTCTACTCTACATTAAGCTTTACATTATTATGCTTTTATGCTTTACCTTATGTTTTTACACACAATTTTATCCACTTTATGTTTACTTTCACATGTATCTTTTTGAAATGCTATACAGATGGAGACTATTCATCTTTTATCTCTTTCAAAAGAAGAGACATTTATACCTTAGTGTCTGTATAACACAAGAAATATTTCACCAGCACGTCTTTGTACAGAAAATGCTTATTCATGAGAAAAAAACTCTTTTTTTTTATTTTTCCTGTAAGAATCCATCTGCTTTGGTGAATATATTGATTACTTAGGACTGAATTTATAAGTAAATCAGAGTCAATGTTGAAAGGTTGAAGGGGCCAACATAGCTTCAAGACCTTTGTGTATTTAACTGACATCTTGATGTGAAACGATGAATATTTACTTTGTTTGGAGTACTAGAAGAGATAAACTAATATTGTGGTTTTAAAAAAATGAAGAAGAAGAAAAAGAAGAAGAAGAAAATTAAAATAATCTTAGGATATGTAAGAATCACAAAACTTCTATGGCATCAAAATAATCATCTGAGAACTCAAAAATAAATGTACTCTGAATATCATGGGTTTCTACACAAGAGGAAGATAAACAAAGCAAAGAATTTGCTGCCCACTAATTTAGTGTCAATACGCTAACATGAGCTAGAAAATAATCTTCCTCTTCTTAGACATATAGACTCATTACATACATCAGTAAGTGCAGCAGAGGGGACTTAAAAATGTCAGAAGGTTTTCAGTAGATCTTTTTTTCTCTGTAAGTGTCAATTTTTCAAACTGCAAATAATTTGTAAGGAAATACTTATTTTTATGAATTTTATATTTCAGTTTTGTTCTTAAATTACTTTTGAAATGCTGAAGCATCACATCTTTTCTGTTTCATATAGAAAGGGTTTTGGGTTTGGATCATATGATTATTTAAAATTATATCTTATTTTTAGTGAAGATAAATAAAATGAAAATTAATTTGCTTTGAAATTAATAAAGCAAATGTTTTCACCTATCTGAAAGGATGAGAGAAGGTGTTCCACAAAAATGTGGAACTAAATAATGACTTGAAGCATAATGGACAAAATTTGATGTAATGGGAACAACTTTTCATTTAGTCTGTGGTGAGCAAAAAATAATCACCACTTGATGTGATTGCTGCCTGAGGTTTGAATTAGACCTAGACAGTGGAGAACTAACACAAATTCAATTAGTTAATTTATTTATTATTGATATACTGATGTTTTTTAAAAGGTATAAATGAATGAAGGTCAGGGGTCAGTTCACTACATGCAAGAAATCTATGAGCCTTGTAAATAATGAATGAGATCTACCCTTGCATTTTTTCTTTGTGCAGCTGTTCACCATGCTCTAGTTATTACTTTCAAACTTATTACTCTTACTTTTACTTTTCCACACAGATCTGTACAGGGCATATATAAGTTTCCAGGACTTGCTAGTGCCTGGATAAATTGTTGCAAATAACAAGAGTAGCAGAAAAAGGACAATGCACTTCCTGACTTAGATGTTTAACAACTGGTTATCTGCATCCGAGCTATTCATCGTCATGGCCAGGGAGGAAAATGCTTGAGTTTCAGAAGTGACTCCTCTTTTTTGAAAACAGACATGGAAGAGCCATCGGAAAAGTTACTTAAAAAAAAAAAAAAAAAAAAAAAAAGCGAGGGGGGGGAGGGTTTAACTTTTGAAGGAAACCAAACAGCTAATTAATTTTAAATGTCTTACATTTCTAATATTAATCTAAAATACCTGAAGCCAAATTTATTTATGAAAATTTGTAGATAATAAACTTGTTAACTATATTTAAAAGTTTTACGAGGCTACCTCTTTTGTATCTGTTCATACTACCTTGCTATTCATATAGTTATAATTACCTCCTCAATAATTTCTGAATATATTCAGGCTGACCTGCCTGAACTCAATTCCAGTGTGCTAATGAAAATGATACTGACAAAAAAGTGTTCCCTTTGACTACATCTCATATTTTAGTTTTCTATTGAAGGAAAATAGTTGATACCACATTTATCTATTTCAAATGTGTGATGCTTTGACCCAAGTAAAAATTTTCCTCAGAAGTGCTCATGAAATGTAAAATTTGTTATAACACTTTTGTAGCTTACTCAGAGACATTTGTGGGCATACACAGCTCTTTGGGGGAGGGGCTTTGAAGGGGAAACCATGCTGTTGATCACATAGAATTTTATGGTAAAATGTCTTTCAGAATTAAAAAAAGTTTTAGTAAATTTTAACTTAAAATTACAAAGAGGATCATGGCTTCTTCTCTTTGAATATGTATTTACTTATGTATTTTTTTCTATAGTATTCCAATGCTGCTTCATGTATCTCTCAATATGTTGGTAACTGCATTGTATCTTTTTTAAAATAAATAAAATTAATAATAAATGGCAACTCCTGTGGGGTAATGACTGGGCATATTAGGTTCCCTACATCAGACAGCTTTTACTGTTTGATATAATGAAAGAGTTTCACTATTTAAAAAACAAGAAATAATATTTCTTGTTTTTCTAATTACCATATTTTTTCATTGAACACAATGAAAATTATTTGAGACAGGAAAAATATCTGAATTTCTATTCAAAAATGGTTGTCCTTAAATTATTTTAAAAAGATCAGATTTATGTTCCATGACTAAAGAATTATCAGTGAACTAAGATATACTGACTTTATCCCTAATCAAAAGGCCAAAGAAGACTATTTTTTCTTTAAGTGGAAAAGAAGCACATTTATTTATAAACTCACAGGTAAATTCCTCCATTTTTTTTCTTTTTCCCAGTCAACTTAACAAGCAAATAAAATCAAGACATCTACACACATTCCCCAATAACTTGCAAAAGGAAGATGTTTTAGCAGAAGAACATTTGAATGCTTATCAAACTAACCAGCAGCTTTCTGCTTTGACAACCTTTATGAAATATGGCAAGCAATGTATTTCAAGGACTTTACAACCAGGGTCTGGACCAAGTGCATTAGTAATAGGAATAAAACAAAACACTCAGATACACAGCACAAAGCATAAGACAGGCACTTCTGGATTTTTCAAATACACATAAATAAAACTGGCTTTACATTAGTATCCAATTAGCTTAAAAAAAAAAAAAAAACAAAACAAAAAACAAACCAAGGGTGATGTAAAATTTGAATCTGGACGTTAATTAGCCATGGATCTAATCACTTAACATGAAAGAAATTACTGTGGTCATCATGCTCTATTTACATGTTCTAATGGCCATGCAAAGTAAAACATTAATTTAACTGCAATAGCAGCTATGCCTGTAAATGATATCACAAATTACAGTTGCCTGCATTTAGAAACTCTAATTTGATGCATCTTATTGCACTAGTTAGGATCAAGAAGGCATCTTAATTTATAGTTACCATGAAGGAACAGTCATGTTTGGTGCATAATTTCTGAAGACTCATGAATTTTATTAGTCATCTGAACTTGTGAGTTGAGACTTCTTAATTTTATGCAAGGGGCTAGTTTCTCATTATGCCAAGACTGACAGTCTACTTAGCAATTTTGGTAAAAATCTATTGTCTTCCTATTATACTGTATACTTCCCTGATAATAATATTATTAGCATTAAAGTTAGTATTCAAATACAACCAGAGATATTTTTCAAAAGAAAGAAAATCTACCTAAAGGAAGTTCTATGCCTAATACTTAAACATATATATAACATAATTATGAAAAGTTTATACACCTGCAAATGCACACATCTATCCCAGAAAAAGACTTTGCAATTATTCATGTCTACCACTTCCTTCATTCCTGAAATTTTATAAGGAGATTTGAGAATTAAAAAAAAAAAAGAAAAAAAAAAAAAAAAAAGAGATGACAATACAATTAAAAATAAAAATCTCTAAAGATTGAAGCTACAGTTTTAAAAGGAGGGTATTTGTCCTTTACAATTCTCCCCAATTACATATACAAGCCATGACCATAGTAAACAACAATGAAATCCATTTTATAGGCTACTTTGCCAGTGTATTGCTTTATCATTTGTTCAATGAAATCATCAAAATAGAGTTTGTACACTTCAAAATACTCCAATGAGTGATTCAAACAGAATATTTAGAAACTCATTCATTCAAATAAGTTTGTAGTGCCCAAAAACTATGTACTAAGAAAACTGCTCTTCATATAAGATATAAAGGAACATGAATTTATCCATGTCAGGGAGGAGAAAACTTTACAACATGTCTTATTTTAAAGACTGAAAAAAGCGAAACTTTTTAAAAACTCTGTATATGTCGGAGTACTCCTCAGTTGCAGCATGGGTGTATTTCCTACAAAATATTCTGGCAGCATTTTTAAAGTAGAGGAAGAATTAGTAACTTTGTTTTACAGTAACTCTGAAACATCCTGTGCATTGGGGACATACTTTTGAAGCAAACAGTATTGTCACTCCCTATAGCCCTGCAGTGAAAACACTGGTCAAAATCATAGATAAGAAGAATGAAGGTAAAGACAACTAGTCAAAAAGAAAAGAACTGGCAGTACTGTGGTTTTCAAAAGGGTTAGTTGGCTTCCCATGGACTTTTCCTTCAGGTGCTTTCTTTTACCTCTGTGCAAATTACCTGTATTTGTCATCGAGGAGTTACCCCTAAAAGGTGAAGTTACTGGGTAACATTGCTGGTTTGATGTTTGAGCCATGGGATTGGTGATCAGGCTCAAAACTGAGCAGCTGGTTCTGATTCTCAGCTCAGCTCTCTTGCAGTTCATCAAATCCTCATTTCAGGCATGAGCTCAGATTGCAGATATTACTGCTTCTTCCTAGACAAAAAGGACAGATGAATGAATAGTGGTTGGTTTGTTTGGGTTTTTTTCTATTTTTCTTCTTTCTTTTAAGAATAGCCAGGAAGTTCATTGTTGTAAAAGATTTATACGAAACCTTAAAAATACTATTGGTGAAAATTAGAGTTTATAAATATATTTTCATATATTTTTGTATTTGAGGTACATATAAATTTTAAACACATTCTTAGCTCAAATTTCTCTGTGCAAGTATAACCTCATTTGTTCTTATTCTGCATTTCCTAGGTATAGTAAAACAACTCGACAAAAATCAGCATTTAGATTTATTTCAGATGTAGGAGAGATACTGTGACTTGCTGGTCAAGAACTTAGCTTGCTTTCCATTTACTCTGCTAATTATCTCAGCGATCTCATACAGGTTTAGCTGTCTAAATCAGAAATCTTGCATGTCTATGCATAGAAGAGGAAGCAAAAACAGGAGGCAGACATACATTTGTTCAGGGTGGGGGACCATAGTTTCTTTCTTGAGCTCCATTCACTTGGGAAACACAATATCATGACACTGAAGAAGAAGAAGAGAAGACCTTGATGCCTGAGTCTCTCTGGGCTGAAAATATCTCTTACTGTGGCAAAGGCTTTCTAGATATGTCAGGAGAAGTAGGAACCATTCAGAATTCTTTACTGTCATCTGAAAAGCCAGTTTTTGAATCTCAGCCAGTCTGCTATGAGATCTTTTGAGGGATGAAGAAAAAATGTGTTTCTAAACCTATTTTGCCTACTGAAAGAAAACAAAATCTGTAGCATCATAATCAGCAGAGCTCTGTGTGATTGTGAGACCTGCAGTTTATCAGCTCTTCTCACATGAGTAAGTATCACTTCAGTCAATGGGAATTCTTAAAAAAGCAATCTGCAGGTTTGGAGATAAATCAAGCAGCTAAAGAGGCATTAAAAATGTGCAAGGATGGCAGAAAGATACAAGCAGTTTAGAATATATTTAGCTAGCATATAAAAGAACAGAGCTTGAAGCTGGCGTGGTTTTAACGTAATGAATTCTACAAGCTTCCCTCTTATACCATCACCTCAGTGAGATGGACAGGGAGATTTAAAAAATGGTGTTGAAATGAAAAGCTTTAGATTTTTTTATTTGGCTTTGAGTCTGCTCTTGTCATTTATGAGATGGCAGGTAAAGCACAGGGAGCTATTAAAAATAAACACAAGCCTTGTCCTTTTGAAATGGAATTGGATTTTGACAGCAGTGTCACTGTTGGAAGTGAATAAGATCTGTGATTTTGTTACAGATATAAACAGTAAAAAATAAAACACACAAAATAAAACCAGTTGTTCCTGTATATTCCAGTGAGAATATTTTAAAATATATTTAATTATAATGTATCACATGAGTACTAAACCTGCAAAATTTTTTTCATGTGCAGCTTAGTAAATTTAATATTATAATTTCTTGTTTGTTTAGGTAAAAAAGGAGGTAATCAAAGGAATTATTGCTCCTGTATTCCCAACATGCTCTTACATTTTAACTAGAAAGGAAATATAAATCTCGAAGATGAGGGGAACTTTATTTTCCACAGTAAACTTCATCTGGTTGGGAAGTGTGACCAACCCAAAGTGAGGGATCTGAGTAGACTGCAGAGAGTTGTAGGGCTGAATTTCTTTCTAAACCTTGAAAGTGTAAATGTCACAACTGACTAAAGGTATTAGAGAATGCTAGTATGGAAAGCAGTTAACAAAAGTTATTGTTTAGTGTGCAAGACAGCATTGTAAAATGTCATAGAGAAATAAAATAGGCTAGTTAGCCATATAAATTCCTAGTGCAGCTGTACAACCTTTTGACAGTTGAACCAGGATTATATTCACCCAGTTGCCATCTAGGAAAAAAAAGGTTTTATTTTACTTGCAGTAAACACAAAGGAGATATATATTAAGACAGATATCTAGAGGGATACTTCTGAAAATTTAGCAGTGAACCATGCTGCTGGGCCATGCCTAAAAAAATCACAGAACTGATATCCAAACAGAAATGTACAAAATCCTCAGAGTAGTTTAGACAGATGAGCAACTCACCGAATGAGTAGTGTATGTTTTTTAATTTGTTTTTACTAAGCCTTTCAACACTGTCTTTCATTACATCCTCATGAACAAACTGGTGTAAAGATTAGGTAAGTGAAAAGTGTAGTCAATTGACTGAAAGCTAGTTGAACAGCCAGGCTAAGAGAGCTGTGATTTGTGGCACAAAGTCTAGTCAGAGGTCAGTGGCTAGTTGCATAACCAGGGATCCATATTGGGACCATTGTTGAACAACAGCTTCATTTACTACTTGGATAATGGTACAGGGATGTTGGACCTAGATAATCCTAAGGTCACATTCAACCCAAACTATATTATCCTATGATTTTATGACTCTGTAATCTAATGATTCTATGATTGTTTCTATGATGCTATGAATTGTGCTGTCGAGGCAAAGAGGGCCAACAATTTTCTCAGGTGCAGTGGAAAGACTGTTGCCAGCAGGTCAAAGGAGGTAATTCTTCCATTCTATCTCAGAGATTGCTCAGAGAATCTTGGGGGTCTGAATCTTTGGAACTATTCAAAACACATATGGGTATGGTCTTGAGCAACCTGATCTACCTGACCTGGCTTTTAACAGAGGATTGAAAGGGAGAATCACCAGATGTCCCTGCTGACTTGAACATTTCTGTGATTCTATGTCCATTGACAGACAAACTTTTTTCTAGCACATTCTTCCCTATGACCAGAATGCCTTTAATATGCTTACAATGTGTTAAGGCCACAGGAGTTTAAGACCGGGTTTTTCCAGTGTGCATAGGGTTTTTTTCAATCACAATAGCTCAGTCTTTACCAAGACTTTCAAATAATAATAAATACTATAAAATTAGTCTTTTATGGATGAGTATTTCCTTCTGGTATTAGTGATAAATGTTTTCTACTAGTTGTAAACATCACTCTTCTGTGCGGTACAGCAAGGGTTAAAGGATGTCAGTCCAGCCCTAGAAGGCCAGGAGCTGTTCTTTCCCCTGTCAGTGGGCAGAATCACACTGAATAGGATGATAAAGATGTAAGATTCCTCACTATTGCTGTCACATTTCAGGAAGAATAGCTTCTGTCTGCAGTGTCCTCTAAGCTATCAATTCAAATAAGGTTTGCTGAGGACAAATTCTAGACAAAAATTGGTGAACACTGATAAGTGAAGAACCAGTAAGAGAATGAAGAGGTGCTGAGAAGTACTTCATAAGTATGCTGTAAAGGCAAATGGACTTACTTGAGAAGATGTGAAGTTTTCTATTCCTACAATCATTAAATGAAATCAAGTCTGAAGAATTTACATTATCTTTGATTCCTGTGCTTTGGAAAGCAAAATAAATTCCCCCATAAATGTTAAATCTTTTTTAAAAAATTAATGCTTTTACTGTTTAAATCATTTATTTTCTGTACACATGGACAAATTTGAATATATGAGTATATTCCTACAATAAAGCCAGTCACAAAGGAAACAAAGGTATAAAATATTTTATAATATTATAATATGGATATTTTTTGTATGTGTCAGTGGATAAATGCAGTGCATCTTGTTTACATATGCATTATTTCAGAGTTTCTATGCCAAATTGATAGAAAGATAAATGTCTGTTAATAAGACAAGAGGTCTTGATTTAATTGTTTTTGCACTCAGAGATCAATAAAATGCACTAGAACACCACAGTACTTTTACTTTCAAAATATTTCTTCGTGTCTTTATAAAAACAAGGTTGTCATATAAAAGTCCTGCAGAATAAAGATCAGTCTCCAGTGAGGTGGAATTCCATACAACAGACTACAGCAACTTATTGACTTTTGGTTGCCCCTAACTGAATTTATATTCATTCCACTTTTGCCCTTTTCCCACATTCCACTGTTTTTAAAGTTCTTTTTTAAAAGTTCCTTATTTTAGCACAAGATAAATTATTATCATGGTATATTAAGAGTATGGTAAAAAATTAATTTTTCAATGTTTAAACTAATCATTGCAATAGCAGAAAACAAGAAAAGTTTCTCTTGATGCTAGAAAATATTTAATTATTGCATGCAACTTTAAAAAAATGAATTTCATCATACTCCATTGTTAAATCTGGGACCTTATTTTACATAAAGTGAGAATATATAGGAATTTAGAAATTTGTCCAGAATAAATTGAAATAAAACTTCAGTCAGCAACATGTATAAACTCAGTGCCTACTTCCGAAATTTTATGAAAAATTGGGACCTAACATATAACTTAGGTTATAAGTTATGTTAATGATACAAATGAATGGTGTCACGCTACCTTCTTGAGTGAATGAGAGAGAAAGGAAAGGTTAATTTGCTGATGCTATTCCAAGCACATCACAGAATTCAGATTCAGTAGGATTACTAGACAAGTAGCTGATGAAAGATGAAACACATATGACAACAAAGCATGTACATAGGAGCCTAGGCTTCTATTTGGCCCATGTTTTCCTCTCCCCTCTGAAACAAATTAAGACATACTGGGGATATTCTGTTATTTAAATGAACTGCTTGTCTTGTGTCATATAAAATGAGGGAAAACCAAACATTTATTTCCACCCCTCTCATTTCAAATTTGATCAGTGTAAGTCAGAATAGCATGTTTGTGCCATCAAGAAAATCGGAAATATTCAGTCCAAAAGGGCAGTTTCAAAGTGCAGCTGTTTTTCATTATCTTTCATCTTCTATCTCACCTCTTCCTATTCACAAATTTCCTACTTTTCTTTCTTTTGTCCACAGTTTTACCCAAGAAACACAGCCTCTACCTACTCCCTCAATTGTGTTAGGATTCATCAACAACACACGAGATATGTGACCTTGTATCATTAAAAGTGGTAAGGCTAAACGCTGCCTATGTACATATATATTCTATTTGATTTCCACTCCTCCTTCCCTTTATATGCTTGTTAGTCTCTGTTGCTCACCATTTGTATTTCCTTCTCCAGAAGAAGAGGTATTAGTGATAAAAGTTATTTTCACAATATCAAGAGGGAGGATCATATCTACAATTGTTGCAAAACTAATAAGCTTTTGGTCAGGAAAGCTCCAGATGTCTGAGCAGCAGGTCCCAGGAACCTTTCCTGCTCCCCAGCTGAGTTGTTCTCTTGGGGAATTGAGATCTCTCTGGGAGACTTTATTTTATATTGGACACAGTGTCAGAAGTTGTTGCCAAGGCTTTCTCTTCCTGCACTGCCATTTTTGGATGCTGCAGTCTTTAAGCTGTACGAAATCCCTGTTTACTTTCCTGTCTCTTGGAACAAAGTTCAATACGGACACTATTGTATAAAGGAATGGTAGGAACTGACCATAATACAGATACACCCTAAATTTTCACATTGCATATACTCCTCTAAGATGAAATCTGAGGAATGTCTACCCCTTTCTTCCTCTCCACAGCTGCTTCTGTCCTCCAGGGAATGGCATATCAGCCTCATGCAGGCTCCTTTCCAGCAGCCACTCAGCTGCTGCTTCCCCTGCTCCCTAATGAACATCTTTCTCAGTTTCTACAGCAGCCAATTCCAACCTTATCCTTGAACGGCTGAGTGAAAATCACAGCAGGGCTGTGCCAGCTGCTGCTGGCATCAAGGCCATCCAGGCAATGGGACATGGAGAAAGATGGAAAATACTGTCTTATGTTTAAGGCAGCTGCTCCTTGCTGGCATGCAGTGTAGTAGAATCAGGCCATGTTTTACACTCTGTGATGACTATGGGAAACTCAGTCTATCCCAGCCAGACCAGCCCTTTTATAGCTGTTAGCACCATTGAAATGGTTTAGTTTTTTCAGCCTGTGAAAAAGTTAAAGGATGTTGGCTTTATTCCACCATCCAAGACTGTGTTTCACTGTCATCTAGAAGGAAACCTCCTGACTTTTAATAATGGAAAACTCACTTTCCAATGAACTCCAAAACCTACAACTCCCCATCCCCATATTTTAACTTCTCTATTGCATGTATTCCAAGTATTGTGCTAACCATCTTAAAACCTCCACCTTGAGCAGGGTTGGCTTATATGGCTCTCCATTTTTATATTAGGGCTGGATGTTACAATCCAAAATTCTTCTGTGAAGGTTATTAGACTCAGGAAATTTATGAGTAATTTCTTCTCTTATTTACACACACTTCTTTACATGTCTGTGGGAATAAAAGCATTTCGATATAACCACTTGGTCAAAATGGAAAACAACTTGAAAAGGAAAGTAAAAGTCTTTACATATATGTATATACGTACATATATATATATATATATATATATATATATATATACATATGTATATAGCTATTCAATATCCATGCAGCAATGTAAAACAAGGTAAAAGAAATACAGAGAATCACAGAATCAGAGAATGGTTGGGTAATGGCTGTAAGGAATCTCTGGAGATCATCTAGTCCAACTTCCTCTAAAACAGATTCACAGATTAGTTTGAATGGGATCATGTCCAAGCAGGTTCTGAGTATTTCTAAAGTAGTCTCTGGAATCTCTCTGGGCAGGCTGTTCCAACACTCTTATTATGTGGAGTTGTGGGTTGGAGACAGACACATGAAACAACAAGGGTCCTCAGCAAAGAGCTCTGAGCTTATTATGGTTGCCCTTTTCATAAGGGCTTTGAATTTCCTGGGCTCAGATAGCTGATGGACCCTCCTGTGTTTCAGTTTGTTCCCACTGTGCCTTGTTCTGTCAGTGGTCACAACTGAAAAGAGCCTGTCTCCATCATCTTGACACTTGCCCTGAAGATATTTGTATGCATTGTTGAGGTCCCCACTCAGTTTTCTCTTCTCCAGACTGAGCAAGCCCCGCTCTCTCAGCCTTTTTTCATAAAAGATGTTTTCCAGTGCCCTGCCCATCTTTATAGCCCTTCACTGGAGCTTCTCTCTCTCTTGTCTTTTTTAAACTGAGGAGCCTAGAACTGGGTACAGTATTCCAGACATTGCCTTATTCAGGCAGAGTAGAGTGGCAGGATCTCCTCTTTCCACAGAACTGCTTTCCAGAAGGGTACTGGTGCATGAGGGTTTTTTGTGTTGTTTTTTTTTTTTTTTTTTTTTTTTTTTGTGGTTTTTTTTTGTGGTTTTTGTGGTTTTTTTGGGTTTTTTTGTGGGGTTTTTTTTGTTTGTTTTTTTTTTTCCCAGATACAGGACCCTGAATTTGTGCTCCTTGAACTTCACTGTGTACCTCTCCACCCAAGTCTCCAGCCTGTCACGTCTGTCTGAATGGAAGCTTTATGGTCTACCAGCCACTCCTTCCAGATTTGCATCATCAGCAAACTTGCTGGGGGTCCACTTCATCCAGGTCATTGATGAATAAGTTTCATAAGACTGGATCCAGAACTGGCCCTGGGGAACACCACTGGTTACCGGATTCCAACTGAACTCTTCATGACTGATCATAGCCCTCTGAGGTGTGCCATTCAGCCAGTTATCAATCCACTTTACCGTCCACTCACCCAATCCTCACTCCCTGAGCTTGCCTATGAAGATGTTATGGGAGACTGTCAGGAGCCTTGCAGAAGTCCAGGTAGACAACGTCCACTGGTCTCCCTTCTTCTACCCAGATTGTCACGCCCTCATAGAAAGTTGTCAGATTCATCAAACATGATTTCACCTTGGTGGATCCATGTTGAATACTCCCAACCAACTTCTTTTTCCCCACGTGCTTAAAGATGACATCCACAATGAGTTGTTCTATCACCTTTCCAGGGATTGTGGTGAGGCTGATGGGTTTGAGATCATTTGTGCAAATTGACTCCAACAAATCCATGGGTGCTGATGGGATACACCCACAAGTGCTGAGGAAGATGGCAAATATTTTTGTTAAATCACATTCCATCATCTTTGAAAGGTCATGGAATGCAGGCAACTTACCTGAGGACTGAAGAAAAGCTAATGTCACTTCAGTCTTCAAAAAGGGAGAGAAGGAGGATCCAGGAAAAGCATCAAAAAGATGTGAAGGTCTCCAGACATAATCTGGGAGAGAAGGAGTTTTCACAAGTGATAAACATTGGTCATAATTATTCCTGCTTCACTTGAAATCTAAGAGCTACTTTGAATAAGCATTGCTTTCGTGGTGCAATATCTGTCTGTGCTATCAGGAGCTGGAGGAAAGACGAGATAAAAATAATAAACATATTTAGGGAAATCTGGGTGATTACAAGAAGAAAATATAATACTAAAAATAGAGATAAAATTATAAACAAGTAAGTGTTCTACTGCAGCACATTAGATAGATTTTTCTGAAAATAGAAATATATCTTGCAATATTTTAGCATTCAATAATTTTTTAACAAATGCTAAATTGTGTGCAAGCTACAACATGACTCATTATGACATGAAGTTGTAAAATCTTTTTTTTCCATGAAGGCTGCAGTCTAGTCTTTAAATCTTAGAAAGGCTATAGGAAAGTAGTCAACTGTAGTCCATGTTTTGGGAGGCTAGTGTCTATTGGAGAATCTCTGGGGATCTGTCCCAAGCCTTGTTTGACATCTCCAAAAGTGACTGATGAGAGGGAAAAATGAAATATTAATGAATTAACAGACAACATTGAATAGGGAGGAGTTTTGAATTCCAACAAAGAGAAAAAAGTACACAAAAAATATAGGGCTTCTGGTACTGTGCTCTGGTTTCTGCTGGCTCTGAGGCAATATGTCTCACTAAGTCTTAATATTTGCTGCAAAATGCTGCCAAGAGAATGGATAAAAGAGGACAAAAATCTATAAGAACTACAGAAAGGGATATATACATAGAGAAAGGGTGATATAGATGAGAGTAAAATGATTTTGGACACAATCACTTAAGGTAATAAATGTTCTGAGCAACTCATGTACAAGGTGCCTGGATTGGACGCAGCAGAAGGGTGAAAGGAGAAATAGCCTCTGTATTAATACATTTGTGCCCTTTCTCTCTCCCACTCTATTATCCATCAGGTTTAACAGAGGGCAGTGATCATTAAAGTCTCTGCAAGGAAACACAAATAGATAAAAACTAGTTTTTCTAGATTGTTGATTATGGATAGAACGGTGAGTGATAAAGAGATGGGCACACAATGGTTGTATAAGAGATTTTAGATGGCTACGTCATGTAGGAGTGGGACCTGCACTAGCAGGAACCTAAATAAATTGTGAAATACAAAAGCATATTGACTATGAGTCAGCAATGTATTCACTGCAATTTAGGAGTGCATTGACTTCTTTTCTCCCTATTGTAGCTGAAAGCAACAGGGCAAACTGCCATCTGATTTGTTAGGGCTTAATTAATACCTGTGAAGCAAAATGGAGTCGGCAACTTTCAGCAGCTTTGGAAGAAGTCATTTAATGAAGTCAAAAGCAGACAAAACCAAGGCTCCAGACAAAAATTCATTATCCATTGAATGCTATGCAACCTCCCCTTGAACTCAGCTAATTTCTCTCAGGTTTCTGCTGCGAACTTGGCAGTTTTCACATCTGTCAGCCAGCACACTGTGCCTTTCAATGGCAATATCATAATGTCAGCTCCTTTATCAGTCTGTTAGATTATGAAGTTATCTACTTCCAAAATTATTACACGTAAGAAAATATCTGTTTTCATGCTTGCATAATTTCCTGTCTGGTAATTGTGGTCATAGTCATATTAATCACTTTTCATTCTTTTCATATACTACATTTTTGCATTCATTGTAGTGATTCTATAACTAAATACAATACTTCTATATAAAAAAAATCCTAGAATTATATTAATTTCCCAATGCCCAATGCAGCTATTTCTATTTCTCATTCCTAGTTTAGCTTTTCAAAACTGTTCTGTTAAAGATAAATGTAACTGCTGCAAACTGAATATGATTTATAAGTAAAATTGAAGCCATATAGATCATTTGATGCTTCCAAGTTTAAGACTTTTCTGAATAAAAATACTAGGACACTAAAACAATAGCAAATTCTCTGAGGATCTCAAGGGATTCTCTCTGAGCAAAGTAGGATAAGTGTGAAAAGTAGCCTTTGCAGAGATGACTGGTCTGCTACTCATAAAAGCAATTCATGTTTCATCTCCCAAAGCAGTAGAAACACCTTTCTCCTGAACATCTTCAAAACAGCCTCATGGCCAACTGAGCTACTCTTGAATCTGAGCTTTCACTACCTCCCTTTGTGCTAGACTTTTTGCCTCCACTCAATCACCTGGCTGTAGAACAGAGAATTCAGGTCACCAATATGTGGTTTCATGGTTTGTGGTTTTACACATAAGTGGCTAATTCATGGTTTGATAATTTGTCAGGAAAGAACTGGAAAATAAATTTCCTGGGATTCATCACCTTGTATGGTTTTACATGAAGGAATTACACTGACACCCAGAAGATAAACTAAAAAGACTAGAGGAATTATAAATGATGCAGAGAAGAGCTGAAATAGAACGCCTCAGATTTTTCACTGGGCATGGTTATCTCACCAAAAAAGATCCTTTTCGAAAATGCCAATTTTGAGGGATGGGAAAAGATATTAACTTTTCAAGACAGGAAAGAAAATACAAAAATTGATTTTGTGCAGGGGAGAATCCACATGAGTACCCCAAAACTACTTTCTTCGAAGGCTATTGGCTAAGAAAATCCTACATTCCTAGCAATTGTTCTGCAAATCTAGCAGTTGAGGAACAATTCTGCCACTGTTTGCAGTCCAGCAAATAGAGCTGAGATCTGTAGGATCTATAACAGACTAGACTATAATCACCAAAGTAATTATTCTTAAAGAGAGGTGTATTATTATTTTCTAAATGAAAACACTTCCAAGGAAAAATATCTCATTGGCTGTTTCATTTTTTTGGATTAATGATTAAAATAAGTTTTAAGTGGAGTTGTTTTTATTTTTTCAGTTCAAGGAAGAAATAAAAAAATCAAAGAAAGAGCATAAAACAAAATTAGTACTCCATGTTTCTTTTATTTTGACTTGGCACAAAGATTTTCAACTGAGCTTCCATAATCTGATGTATTTTTAGCTGGATTTTGCAGAACAATTTTTAGTATTTTATTTAATAGAAAATTTGTTTCAGATAAAAGGTATTTTTTAGTGTAGCAGTAATGTTTCAGACCAGAGGAACCAAATCAAATTTAACTAGAGTAAACTTAATTTGATTAAACAGTTAACTAAAAATTTATCATTGCTGAAGTCTAAGTTTATCCATAAATCATAAATATCCTTCTTCTCTTAGACTGTAGCAAGTGAATCCAGAAAAAAAATGCATTAGTGTTATGAAATTATTACCTTTATTAAAAGCCCAACACACAATGCAATCAGCTGCCTGTATTTCAACATGCTAACAGATCATACCTAAACATTCTCAACTGAGAGGTTTACACCACAAATATATGTATTGGTCTCTTTAATTTTATAAACATGTTTGAGCTAATTATATCAGCAAAATGTCAAGCTGTAACTTTACAAAAAAAAAGACAAGACTTAAGTGCCCTAGAACAAATGAAACATACAAATGTAACTATGCCCTCCCACATCCTCATCTCCCCAGGAAAAGTAAGATAATTTTCTTTGGCTGCCAGCCGAAAAGCTAAACCAAAATTCATCATATTCAAGATGCAAAGCAATGAAGCTTTATTAGTATTGAAATATATGTGATACAACAATAATAGTAGACTAGGGAAAAAAACCTACAACAGTGGACTTCAATTTCATGCATTTGAAATGTTAGTGCATTAAAGAATGGAAATAAGATAGATTCCTGTAGGAATAATAGTACTCCACTTTTGAGCAAGTCTAATTTTAGATGGCTTGACGAGATGATTTATAAATTCAGTTTCTAAACCAATTTCCTTTAAATTGTGACTATATTAAATTCATGACTAAAAGAAAAGATTTTCACTGAGACCTCATTGGATTAAAGTGCAGCATTTGTGAAAAAAATTAGTCATCAACAGACAGCAGACACGAAGAACTTACGTTAAAAAAAATTCATAATAAATCTTGTGCTTTATGGTTCAAACCAATCTCTAGTTTCTAGAGCCAGAAGCTTATGCCTTTCTGTGTGATCTGATAATGGCTGTTGTCACTAGCAAAATAAATATTCTGAATTAGATGGATTTGGGATTTGATCTTTATTCTGATTCCTGGTTTGGTTTTTTAGCTTCCATTTCCATGCATTTTTTTCACTATGCAACCAAGACTTTAAGTATAGATAGCCAGACATTAAATTAGATAGTTCAAAACAGTCATTTAAATGCACAAAGAGAGGTTCAGGGCTCTATGAACAGAATAGGTGTTATAATATATATCAGACCACTCTCATTCTCTGATAAAAACTGTGCACTCACTCAGAGCGGCAGAACCCTCCTTCCTGTCTTCCATGGAGGTAGATGTGTGAATGGAGGAATGGGGACACAAAGGAAAGTGAGCAATAAGGACTAGTGCTGCTGCTTCTCAGTTTTCAGGTATGTATACTTACATACTCATGCACACAACTGGAGTAACCAGCTTAGGAAGTTTTTATTACTCCACATACCTTGGTGCCAACCGCTTTTCTGCCAGCATGTTTACTATAACACAAATGCTCCCACATTAGCTCTGAATTTCATTGCTGAGATTTGGTGCAAGGGAAGAGATGACTGTGCATGACTGTGTGTTCTCAGATGAACAGAGATGTGACTTCTGTTTGCATTTGGAAACTTAAACACCTGAGCAGAATTTGTCTCTGAAAAGGTAAATTAATTTTGGGGGTTTTATGTTTGTAGCCAAAATACAAACATACACCTTTAGCACCATTTCACTGGACAGTCTGACCCTGACTTCAAGCAGTGTTACACTAGAAGATCTGGACATGAACAATACCCATTTAAGCCTTAAGTGATGTAACTGAAAAAGTTCACTGAAGCTTTTCCTCCATTAGTGAGCAGAGCAAGTTGTGTTCCTTGGACTACATAGGAAAAAAGCCACATTCCTGTGGCACTCTCCACTCTCTTTTTTTATCTCAGAATAGATACAAGAGCACCTGAAGATTGTACCCATGGAAACCCTAACACAATATAAGGGAAGATCATTTATTTTGATTTTTTCTGATCTTTCTTGAGATTTTTTAACTTTTAGCTGTGTACAGAGATGTTTTAAGCAATGTGGTAGGTTTTATTTCTTTCATAAATGAATATTTTGAGGATTATAAATTTATTACAATACTGTAAATGGGTAAGGATTTTTAATATGCTATTGTTGCCTTTTGCCCAACCTGGAAATGTGTTGCATCCTGGGTTGCGTTCAGATTAGGGGTTTTATAATGTTAGTTAGTCAGTTCTGTGTACCCCTTTGTACACCCCTGTTCAACCTGTGATGGTTTGCTCCTGGCTGCCTGCCTTTGGAGCTTCCCCATGTCACTCCAGTAACCACCGCCTGTTCTTCCCTGAAACTTCCCTGTCACTTACCCCATCCCCGCATCCCCGTTCGTCCCAGAGCCCTGTGTTTGCCCCTGTCGCATCCCCTTTGGTCACCATGGTCCACGTCACCACCACGGTGCCTGTCCCCATTGGGCGGGAGGGCTTCTGCCCTCCTCGGCCTGCCCCCTATAAAATCCTGCACGCCCCCAGTCCCAGCGCCATTTTGTCCACGTGGTGCCAGGGAGCGAGCCGCGGTTCTCCATCGCGGCTCCTCGCGACACATAAAGCCTTCCAGCTAACCGGGTGGACAGACTGGACATTCCTTCCCTCTTTGTCTCACCCCTCGCGCTGGCAACAGAATGTAGCCAGCCCCACCCCAGTGCATGGAACGCAGCAGTGCCCGGGACAAGCGGTACCCTGGTCCCGCTGAGAAGCAACGCCCTTTCCAGGCTCTCTGGAGCTGCCTGGGACCAGGGAAAACAATGCAAAGCTGCAGAAATGAAACTCAAGACAAATTTAGTAAGGAGGTAATATAAAAGAGGATCTTTAATGAAGGCCTTCAAGGGCAGTTATGGAATGATGTCCACAAAAGCCCACTCTTACAGGGATGAGTACACATTTATAGGTTTTACAAAATTTGCAGAATTGACAAAAATCACCAATTAGGAGGACAAATGGTGATGCAATTCTCCCCCAGGTCAAGCCCCTTCTCTGCAGCCCCCCCTCAGCACTAGCTGTACTTTGTTCATGAAATGTATCTCGGAAGGTTGTTCTCAGCCTTGGTTCCCAGGTAAAACCAAGACAGCACTGGGGCCTTGTACCTCCCAGTGCTTAGGGCTCTGGAATTTGTTTTGTCTTTCTGCTTAGGGAAAGGTCATAGAAAAGTACTGGGAAAACTAGCTACTAATAGAATAGTCTGCAGAGCTACAAATATATGTGTGGAGAATACAGAGAACATATTTAAAAAAAAAAAAAAGGCAAAAAACAAATGGCATCACTATACTTAAAGTTGAATTTAAGATTCCATTTCAGACTATTTATTCAAATACATAAAACTGCTCTCTTAATTCAACTTCTTTCTAAAATACCTTCTTTGGTGTACAGAAGAAAATCAGGTAAAGTGGTTTAAAGTGGTTTCCTTGTTCAGTCCAAGGAAACAGAATTCTATTTAGCCTTGAAGATCAGAAAAATACTTGCTACACCAAGTCTCAAATTCACAAAGTATTTTTTACTTCAGTTCCTAAAGAATGCACCAGGAAAACTAAAAATAAGAAAGGCAGAAAAAGCAAAAAAAAAAGCAAAAAAAAAAAAAAAAAAGCAAAAAAAAAGCAAATCCTGCTAGGCCTTAGGCACTCCTCAAGCCAAATAACCTGGATGGAGGAGATTAAAAGTGGTTGGTTATTAAAAAGTTCACAGGAAACAAGAATTGCTGAAATGAATGTTGCCCAAAGCACTGTTAAACTGTGATGCTTTATATGTGCATGCAGCCTAAGACAAGATCAAAACTTCCGAGACTAACTTTTAGGTAACCAGCATTGACAGCCTAGCACAGCAGACTTCAGATTCAAAGACATCTTTTGACGCGGTGAAAATAGCTCTCTGCTGAGGTCGGCTCTGCCATGGAAACACACTAGGAAATACATTATTAGCATTTCACACAACCAGGTTAAACCTGTTTTAGATACACCTAGAAAAGACTTAATCAAATCTTTAGTAGATCATAAATAAACCATTTATCTGAAATAACACGTCACTAGAGAGGAATAGCATTAGCTAACTTAAAATGTTTCTACAGTAAATCTTTGTGCTTTTACTAGCTATCTGATATTGAATTTGTAGTCAAGTCTAGACAAATAGGGATAATTAATCCAGATTATTTTAGAAGTCTGCTTTAGAATTAAATGAATCGCAACCCTGAAAGTGCCTTTTCCTTTCTATTTGCCAGGGAGCGTGTCCTCATCAACTGTGTCTGCATGTGGTTCAATTACTCCCATCTACACTATCCAGGAGCTGCAAACAGCCAGACCATAAGAGAGAGAATACACAGAACTAATGAATTACAGATTTGGATGTATTTTTCACCTAACATCTTTTGACAGATGTATTTTGCTCCATCTCCTAAAGTACACAGAGAATCCACAGCCAGATTTATTTATGGTGCAATCTAGCATAATTACTGTTTTGAATGGTATTTGTATATTGATTTTCAAATTCATTGTCTAACCTGATCTAACCATCTTTAATCAAAAATAAGAACTAAGTGCGATAGAAAGTTAATCCCACAGATGTTAGACATGCTTCTAAAAGTCTCTGCTCTCTGTAGAGAGCTTAGTCAAATATCCCATATCAGAATATCACATTTTAGATAACTATATTTGGGGAAGATTAATTTATTCACTGTTTTTTGGATTGGTTTTGTTAATTTGTTCTGGGGTATTGCTGTTTGTTTGTATAGTCAGGGTTTTTTTTTGGTGTGTTGGGCTTTTTTATTGTTTCTATTTTTGTCTTCTCAGAATCACAAAATCACAGAATCATTTGGGTTGGACCTCTAAGATCCTCCAGTCCAGCCTCTGACTGAGCCAAACCTTGTCAACTAGACCATAGCACTAAGCACCACACTCAGCTGTCTCTTGAACACTTCCAGGAGCAGTGACTCCACCACCTCCTTGAGCAGTCCATTCCAATGTTTAACATGCCTTTTCATGAAGAAATTCCTGCCAATGTCCAACCTGAAGTTCCCCTGGTGCAGGTTGAGGCCTTTTCCTTTTGTCCTGTCACTTGTTGCCTGGAAGAAGAGGCTGACATCCACCCTACTAAAACCTCCTTTCAGGGTGTTTTAGAGAGCAATAAGGTCTCCAGTTTTTGGGGTTTGGAGCATACAAATTCCTTAGGCATGCAGAGTGACAAAGAAAAAAATTGTTTGTTAGCAGCATTCCTTCAAGAGTTTTATTAATTTATCAGTCTTTCTCATTTAAATATGTGGACTTTATGTTGTATCTGTAAACCTTTTGTTCCTGTTGTCAGTAATACAACAGCAAATTTGAACATTCTCTGTCCTTTAGAACTGTGTATTAGCACTTGAGCACTGAAAAAAAAAAAAAAAAAAGATCTGATCATTAACATTCCAGTGTTCAAGGACCTAGGAAGCCTGCAGAGAGTTCTGATTGTGCTTTTCTCATTTTTTTTTGAAGCTGATCACTGTCTCTGGTTGGAGGGAAAAAAAAAAAAAGGAGTGAAAGGGCTTCAAGGCATTAAACAAAGGTGATGAAATGATTTATTGCTCTACTTATTTGTATCACATGAGTTTCCTATCCAAAAAGCCAATAATAGCTCAACATCGAGAGATTCAACAAGCATATAAATGCTTAAGTTTCAGTGACTGTGAAAAGCAAAGGACATTAAATGGGAAAACAACCATCTGTATTAAACTTAACATTTCAAACATCCTGATAAGATTATTGGTTAATAAGAGTCCAGCAGCAGCAAGCCTAATGGCTAAAACAACCAAAGCAAACTATTTCTGGCACTATAAAAGGATTTTACAAAGTGCTATTCATGCTATTAATCTGGTTTTTCTTTACACTGGTTTTTCTTTGTGTTAATTTAAACTATAAGAACATTCTTTAGCAGTGGGCAATTACAAAGAACATTTCATGACAAAGAAATGCCTTAAAGCATTACACTTATGGAAAATAACCAGAGAGGATTTAACAAGTTTGCATCAAAATAATTTTTTCCAAACATGTGCCAAATACTTAGACAAATTCATTTATGCTAATGAAAATTCATTTGACAAAAATAACTTGAATGAAATACTGTAAAAATATCAAAATATTATCCATTCAGATTTATGGAATGAAATGTTTCTGTCTAAAAAATAGAAAACTGAGAACTTTAGGAATTCATAATTTTTCTGTCTTATATTAAACACCTACTTTAGAACAAAATGAGAGAAGCCTCAGAGAGACCTGCTTTTTACCATGAATTACAGAAGCACAATAGATGAAAGTCAGATGTATGTACTTATGGTTGGTTAGGTGACTATCTCATTTTGGGTATTCTACAACACCAATTGGTTTGGGGTTTTTTATGTTACTTAGAGAAGCATCCAAAGAAAAATTTGTCTTCAAAAAATCCTGACATTGTAGAGAGCAAATGAAGAAGTTCAAAATTGAAATTTGAAAAATATGGAATTGATCATTTTCACACTGCTCTAATTCCTAATTTATGCTTGTGTGAAAAGAACATGAATATATTAGGGGGATATTTTTGGTACCTTGTCAAACCTGCAACTAATTTGTACTTCTGTGTACTTTTGAAAAATAAACTCATATTCACAGTTGTGTCTGGAATTTTCTTTAGATTATCCATGTATTTGTTCTAATGTATGTCCATTGCTCACTGAAAACAGGGAGTAAAATAGAGTCTGATATTATCTGCATGTGTATTAAGAGTTCTTGAGATTTTTATGCTGTAAATTAATGCCCAATTTTAGAAAAAATAAACTGGATATTTTAAAAAGCACCTCTAGAGTCCATTCAGGAACTAGTCAATGAAGATTCATAAAAGCATCTAGAGAAAGAACAATTGGAAAGGGAAAGTACAAAGTACAGTAAGTTGTTAAGAGAGAAAGTGATTGCAGCAGTAATCCACAGCAGAAATATATTCAAACAAGCAGTTTGCAAAATTTATGCTGTATATCAACATAATTTATTCTCTTTACTGACACTTATCCAGGAACTTTTGATGTACATCTTGATCTTGAAAAGTTACCTCAGATCCTTTCATTTAATATCATCTGTGTGCTTTATTAACTTTCTCAAATCTTTTCCAGTTTTTCAATGAGCATATTAAATGGAGGTCAGAACTCTGGCCTCTAGAGTCAGCACAAGATACCTCCCATATACTTATATAATTTTTAATTTTTATTACTCTTTGTTATAGACTTTTGGACAGATTTCAGTCCACTGAACATGTTCTCTACAGAATAATTTATAAGAATTTTTCAAGTGAAATGTGATGGAGTCAGTGTCTCTTTAATCGCATATGTTTATATCTCTGAAAGCTCTTCTAAGATAAAGAGATATTAGGAAATTAAATTTAATTCAGCGTGTCAAATGGTTCATTGGGATGTTAAAGAAAATAATATATGCACAAGATTTCAAAACTTATAATACATTTTTAAAATTTGACAAAATACGTGTCTAATTCTTGTGAGTTGATTGCTCTCCAGATATTGGTCCTGCATATACTGAAATTCTTCAGCCTAAATTGACTTCTATAAAATTGAAAGTGCTAAGTAACGTGCAATATTGAGCTTTCCACATTTGACTTCTTTTCTTTTTTATTTTAATACAGGAAAACACTTAATCACGTAGGAAATGAAAGAACCACCCAAGCAGTCTCAATAAAGTTGAGATTCCACTTTCAGGTATTGAGTTACATGTGTTGGTTAAGGTTCTGATCTTCACCTAAGATATATCATGGTTTCTATTAACTCAACAGAACTAGGCCAGTTCAGCTCATCTAATGATGTGTGAACTCACACTTTTTTACTAAGGATATGGGCTTGAATTAAGTTGTTTTACTTTGAGAATAATTATATTTGTCTTTTCCAGAAATTAGGTCATACATTTGAAAGTTTTTGCTGTTTTAAAAATTATTCCTGTTACTTGTTTTTTTGTTTTTGTTTTTTTTTTTCAGCCTTTCTAAGTACAATATCACATAATAAATGTTTACTTCCAATAAAAACATAAAATAATTATACCTATTAATTTCTGTAACATTCTCACAAAGTGTTGTGCTTAGTTTGGCATACACAATGGGTAGATTGGATGTGATCCTAACACACATCATGTGTCACTTAAGCCATAATGTAGGACCTTGACTTGGATAACATCCTAACAAAATTGGGGCACATAAATACAGGAGTGTGATCAGATGGGAAGGGATTTACCATTTAGCTGTTGGTTGTGCTTCCATGGCCACACCATTGCTTCTCCTTCTTTCCCAATGTGAAGTGAAAGGTATTATTTTACTCAACTGATAGTTTAACTAATAAAAGGTGTTAAGCTGAAAAATTAAATTTTGGACAGGAGTAGGAAAAAATTCACAAGCAGTACTACACTTGACATGCTAATTAAGATAGCGTGTCCCAGCCATATGTGCAATTATTTTGCCATCTTTTGTTAAAAACCGAAGTCAAATAGGTCAGCTTAATACCTGTTGGTTTTAGCTCATTGATGGGATTTTTGGCATGGAGAGAAGGGTTCTCTACCACCCCTCTTGGGAAGCATGACAGGACCAGGAGCATTATCTTGTTGTCTACCTCTGAGAGGTTTTTCCAGATACTCGGTAGTTGCACAGCTTGAGGACCCAAATGGAAACTGGGGTCAAGGACATTCAATATGTGAATGAATAGTGAATTTAAGTACCAATTCAGGCTTAAATACCTGATTTTTGTGGGTTAATGACAAATAAGGAGAAAATGTCACACTAAAAATTTCCCTCATCATCTTTTTGTTTGAATAAACTATTTAGATTGAAATTTGCAATAGTAGTTTGATCCTGCTTGATTTACACTACAGGAGGGTTGATGGCTTGAAAAACTGCCAAACAATGGAGAAGAAATCCATTTTAGCTTATAAGGTTGTTTCCTGCTTTTTACATTCTGCCTCTCCTTTAGCTAGTGATCTTCAGATCATTGGTCCCAGACCAGTGCATCAACTTGTTATAGAAAATGTTCCAAAATTATTTAGTTATATATTTTGAAATTCTCCCATATATTTCTACAGCCCACAGAAATGTATTGGTACATCTGCATGGAGACTGAGGACAATCATCCAAAAACTAGAATGTCAGGAGACAAAAAGTAAATTTTATGGAATTGTTTTGATTTATTCTATGCCAATAAGTCAACACCAAACTTCACAGAACTGGAGATAATTCAAACAAAAGAGTTTCATTGCTGCATGAAGTTGGTTAATGTTGTTTACTTTGTGTGGTATGATTTATAGATAGTTAGCATATGTAGATTTTAAGTGTTGAATTTACATTGTTGAAAAGTATCATAGCTGGGAAGGGAAATCAGGTAAGGTTACAATCCAACAAAATTACTGTGAAACAATAATGTCTACGTAACGTAGAAACCATAAAGCAAAATCTTCAGTTTTGCTCTAGGAATTGCCAGTTTTTAAAAGCACCTAGACAAACATATTCACACATAGGAGAGAGAAGGAAGGGGATTACTTCCACTGTTCACTGTTGACATCTAATACTTATTCTGCCTTTTACACACTGCCATCTTTGAGACTTCATTTTTTCTTGGTTTGCGTGACAGCAAGTGTTTGGGCATACGCAATTCTGTGGAACATTTACCCATCAAAAAGCCTTATTTTGATCCATTTACAGAGAACTGATATTGCTGTAAGAGAACTAAAGGCAATGTGAAAGAGTTTAAATGAAAATTGTTTTTCTGAAGCCACAAAAACTACTCTCTGTTGTCCAGTAGTTTTTATAAGCCTTTGACAATAGGTGCCAGGACTGTTAACAGATTATGATGATATAAGAAACATGTTGTATAATACACTAATTTTATGTTAAAGCAATAACATTAGTAATTTTAATAATGAAACATAATACACTGTTAATTGATAGTACATTAGTTTTTATAGGAAATGGATGTGATGAGAACAAATCAAGTGTATGCTATTCTGTTTTATGGTAACTTCTGCTAAGGACATGACAGGCAAGTCTATAAAAGGCTTTCAATTACAGCAAAAGCATCAATATGGCTTCTGCAAAGGTTGTGAAATGTGAAATATCTTTTCAGGTCATTGCTTTTGTCATGTTTAAGGAAGAAATACTGTTAATTCTGAAGTTCTTTGAATACTTTCATAGTTATCATAAATAAGCATTCTCTCAGTTTTAAACTGGGAACAGTTTTAAACTGTTTAAACTCTCAGTTTTAAACTGTTAACAAGACCCTGTTTTTAAAAGGAGGACTTTGCAGTAAGGTAGGCCGGTTTAACATATGGACAAAACCTTTTTAAATTGAGGTTTATGGCAGCAAGTCTCTTGAAACAGCCTAAAGTCTAGTAAAATGATTGATTGGCTTGAATGAACCCCCTCTGAAGTACCAACTTATCTTTCACATTTAAGTTTTTATAACCAAGTAAAATAAATGTATATGTAGAAAAACTTAACAAATATTATGAAATTCAAATTGCAGATGCCATTATAGCTACATAAACCAAACTTGCAGATCTTGCAAGGTGATATTTGTAAAATAGAGTCTGTAATTTCATGCTTTCCCTTTATTCAGGATTGAAAATAGTGAGAGCACTGGGAAATGAAGGTTCCCTGGTTCTGCAACAACTTGCTCTTTTCTCAAGTTATCAAAATTTATATGTGTCCTTTCACATTATAGAATCTCTTTAGCCTAACACACTTGCTGATTTTATGCACTATGATACCTTTCATAGAGCTGTATGGCATTAATGACGGCTGAATCTGAACATGTTTTGCAGTTGAATACATTAAGCCTATTCTTCTACACAAAGTAGGGAAATGCCATGATATCCATTTAAAATCCAAAGATATTCATCAGAAAGAGAAGGAAAGGCATTTAGCATAGCTAAATGAAGAAGGACATTTAGCATAGCTTTGCCATGCAAAGGTCACCTGTATGATTCAATTAGTTCTAGCACTGCACTCCAGCGGCCCCCAGTTCAGGGGTGGCAATGGACAGAACCTGTGGCATTGCCTCTGCACCCACCTCTGCAGATGTGTGTAAAAATCTAATGTAAGGGAGACAGTTGGATAGAACTGTAGGTATAAAATTTAACATATAATGCAGTAAATATATAGTTAATCAAACCCATCTAAAGCTGAAAAAGTACTTGCTGGTTAACCTCTCCCTTCACCTTCTTAGGGACATGCATCTCTCCTTCCTGTTACTTTACCATATAATCTTTCTTCACAAATTTAGCTTCATTTCTCCTCTGTTTCTTAGACTGAAGTAGTGTGCTATTGTGTTTCAGTTTAAAAGCCTTATATTTCAGCTTTACTATACTGAATGGAGTAAAGCACGGATAAGTTTAGTTTACAAGGGTAGTTGAGTGTTTGCACACTACGGTCACAATAATTACTTGGGAGGTGGTTTTCCCCCTATATTTTTCTACCTACTGAAAATACAAAGCAGTTTTATGGGCTATGTTAAAAATTTGATGTCTGTGTTGGTATAACATAGCAGCTAAACTGGGATTTTCAGGGTTACAGCTTCTGATTTAAACATTTCATATCTATCTAAAACCCAGTTTACCAGTCAGATTTTTTTTTTTTAATCTAGCCCTAGGAGAGATTATAATATACAGCTTGCAAGAAATTTAGCGTAGTTCTTGATGGGCATAAGTAGCTAATTTTCCTTGACATAATCCTGTTGCTCAACATCAAAGGCAGCAAATAAATGAAGAAGTTGGGCAAAAAAAAGATGAATAAAATGAGGAAGTCACTGCATCAATCTTGTTTGCAGCCAACTGAGCTTCACACAGATAGGAAAACCCATTTCAGTATTCGGCTTATGCAACCCATATATTCATCTGGATCCCACATAAGAACTTGCAATTTGCTGCTTCATCTGATTTGGAATTTTTGGAAATGATTATATTTTCCTGACCCTTCCTGTCAGATCTTAATTGTATGGTTGTTAGAGGGATAAATGTTAATTAGGAATACTGTCTGCTATCCTCATTTCCCTCTTCCCCTCAACCTGTTCTGCTTAATCAAATTTTAACTCTTGTTTAATTATTGCTTTACCATTTGGCACTGCTTCATTCCTTAAAAAAAAAAAAAAAAAAAAAAAACAAAACAAAAAAAAACCACAAAAAGTCCCAAACTCACACCTTTCCTAAATAAATCAGACTTAACCTTAGTCACAGTTTCCTATTTTACTTTCCTTTTATTTCTTTGGCAGAACTTTGTATCTCACCTTCCCACACTCAATACACCAAGTATAGCTCAACCATCTGTATGTGCCAGCAGGTGCAGTCAGTTGTAGGGCCACCAGGTGTGAATGGCCTGCTTTACTGCTTTATAAAACATTCATGCCATCGCTGCAACTGAGTCCTTGCAAGCTAAAACATTAGCAGGCCTTCAGAGAGACTTGTAAATCATTTTGCTGTATGTTTTGATTAAGTAAAACCCAACAGTACAATTATAGAGAGCGGCTGTGAGCTCTGATTTCATGAATAAGGCCATGTAGTTTAATGTGTATTTGCTGTGTAAAGAAAAAGACTGAACAAGTCTACAGCTAGGATGGGAAGACTGAGCTTTCACATGACCAGCCAAGTTAGAGCTGACAGGAAGCAAGGCACAGCTTTCTAACACAAAACCCCAATGGTAGCTGATAAGGTGAGCCTTCCTGAGTAAATGAAGTAGGTGAGCTGGAATCAAATTTATGTGTTTGAAGTCTGAATTCATGTGCTTAACTCAGTTGTAAAATTAATCTCTTACACTGTTGCCTGTTTAGCAAATCCCTTTTTCCTACTTAACAGCTGCTACCTGTCAAATGACAGCTAAGATCCAGTAACCTGCAGTAAAAATTTCTCCATCCAAATACCCTGTTTCAGCTGAGGCAGAGAGCACAACCTGAACCACTATTTATTGTTGTTAGTTCACTTTTTAGTACCTGAGACTTCTGTCTAAAGAAGGAATTTTCCTTCGCCCTTTTGTAGGCTTTTTCTGTCACGGTGGCGACAAGAGCTTCCCTATGTATGTAAATAATCTTGATGGGGAAGGATACACACAGGAGAAGTAATATGTGACTGTCCCCACAGCCTTGTATCTGGGATTAACGCCTGGCTTTTCATCTTTTAAGCTGAAAAAGGACATACACCTATAGCTAGGATTTCCAAACTTAACTCCCTAAAGCACCAAAATATTTTTAGAACATGTTCTTTACCACTTCTCTGGTGGTAAGTATATTTATGGGAGAAGCTGGCTGTGTACTGACTTGTTGAATTAAGGGGAAAATCTGACATTTCAGTAACTATTCCAGAGCATCAGTCCAACATTTCAACCCCAAAGCTGCATTACCATCCTGAAGAAAATGTCTTGAATGTTTCCATGCTTTCATGGTGTTATGAGTTCTGCCTTGCAGATACAAGCAACTTGCAATATAAATCTGGCATTGGTCAGTATAACTTGGTGTATATGCTAAGCATCATTTTATTGGGTAAGTTTTTGTACACAAAAGGAACAGGATGAATGCATAGATGTACAAGACCTCGAAAAAATAGTCAAACAAATACAAAGAATACAAAGTGTATCCTTTAGTCAGCATTTTAAGCATTAGCGGAAATTTACTCCCAGGAAAATACCAATAATCTAGTACTTCCACTCTGTTGTTAAAATTTGTTTAAGCTGCTCAGAGTTCAGTGTTTTTGCTGTGAAGTTAGCTTTTACCACAATCTCACATGTCTGCTTGCCAGCCTCTTGGTAGCGCAAGCTAGTTTTCTGTGTCTTGTCAAAGAGCCCCTAATTAACTTCCCCTCATTGTAGATTGACATGATGCATGACACCTTGTAGCTGCTGAAAAGATATGATGAGTTGCTTGTTCCACTGTTCATGATAAAACACTGACTGATGGTAATTAGGCCTGCCTGGGGGTTGCTGTTTCTGTTTAGGCTGGTGCTGAGGGACTCATGACCATGAATAAACATTTTCTGAAGAGCTGATGCTGGTGGCACAGCTCTGTTTTATCACCAAGCAGGCTGCCTGAGACAAATGTATTGTACATTCAAGCCCTGCAAGTATTTGTACTTCAGTCTTTGTAGGTGCTACTGTGGCTGGAATAGTGAGAGATAATAAGGAACAAGTTTTCAAGGAAAGAAGAAAATTGCAGTCAGAAGAAGCATTTAAAAAGAAAGATATGTGCACTGAACAGAAATTATAAATATTTAGTAACCCATTTATGGAATTTTCACCTAAAAAACTGAGAATATATTACTTGATGTTAGGTAGTATCTAGGTTTGAAATTAGCTCATCTTTTTTATTTCTAATCTTGTCAGTATTTTAATCCTATAATAGTGTTAAACAATTTCAGTATCAAGCGTTTCCATGATACAAACTCAAATTTAAACAGCTATCTTGTACATGTTTTCTCTTATACTTTTCTACAGTTTTTTTTTTTCTTCCCTTTTCTTTGGTGTCTTGTGTTCAGCTTTGCAGTTCACCATTTTTCCATCTCTTTATTTACAAACCCTGACTTTTTTTCCTTTCCAAATGAAAGCTGTGCTCTGGTTTTCCACTGCAATATTCCTTTGTTACTCCTCTTCTTCCATGAACAGTTGTTTAGTACCCAACTTAGAAGTTGTCAGTACCAAAGTAGGTAAAACACCATTTATGGACTGCACAGAAAAATGTGCTGTTATCTAAATTCTTATATGGTCCTGAGATATTTCACAAACAAAGCAGTGTTGAAACACTGAAAAAAAAATTGCTTTCATAAGAAACTGGAAAAAAATTCAGCAGAAACTTTTTCTTGACTTTTCTTGTGGCCTGAAATCTTAAGGATATTTCCATATGAAGGTAAATTTTCATATGTATATGAATATGTGTTTTAGCAAGCATTAATGAAGATGAAATTTCAAATCTCAGCGTCAAATGGTAAATGAAAAGGAGTGGTTATGATTTGTATTTGTGAGACTAGAAGCAGATGGACAGCCATGTGGTGTATTTCACATTGTTCGTTGCAGCACACTCTCTACCAGCATTTGTTTTGGCAACAGCACATATGACACATTAATAATATTTGGAATATTTCACAAGACATGGAAACAAAAGTATTGACTATGGGGAATAAACTGATCTTCACAGGTACTCATGGAGATCTTGTATCAAAATCGTGGCTTCAAATCTTGGAGGAAAAAGTGAAGAGCAACTAGGTCTATACATCTTCTCGGTACTATTTTCTTCTTTGACTAACTGAATCAACTGTCTTATTTACATTAAATATATTCCTTTTGTTTTGCTCTAAACTCTCTAAATGTATCAAAGTAGGTCCAGTTATTACAGAATAAATAGGTGCTTCTTACCCAGGAGTGGAAAGCAGAAGTAGGAACTCAAAAAGCAGCAAACTGACAGACTGAAATGAACTGGGATCGGGGGTAAGGATTTGTCACTTGTAAGTTGTCATGCTTCCTGCTAAAGCAAAACAGAAGAAAGGAAAAAAGTTCTTCTGGGATACAGCAAGAATGCACCACACACTAAAATTGGTGTTATCTATAGGCTGCTATACTAAAGTTTTCAATCTTAAATGTTTTATACATTGAAAAATCAATAGCCCTGTGACAGGATAAAACCTACCCAAAAGAACAGATCAGATAAAATGAGGTCTTTAGCTGTCACCTCCAACTGAATTGGTGATTCTGGTGTGCACTGGACAGACAAGGCAGCGTAGATAATTATCATGAAGGATTCTTACCTGAAAGTCCTGCTAGATGAGATATGAACCACATCTACCCTTCTGTAATGGTTTAGACATGTACTGGAAAGAAGTGGATATAAGTTGTTAACCGCAATGGCTGGGTCCTGGTCATACATTTTGGGCTGAAGATCAGAAGACAGCGTTACCTCAGGAAGCCACTGCTAATGGATTTAAAAAGGGTGCGAGTAAACCAGACTGGGAGTAGGTGACCAGCAGGATTATATGTGAGTGCTGTTGACCATTTAACTCAAAAAACAAGAATACAAGCAGCAGTAGTTCCTCAGTTCCTCAGACACATCCACAGAGATCCCCTATGCTGCAATAGGCTGAGGCCCGTAATCCTGAGGTGGGACAGTCACACACACAGAGAGACACTACCTCAGCTCAGGCACCCAAGGACTCTGCCTCATTCCTGTGCTCAAGGGTGAGAGGCACACACAGGGGCGTTGCCTGGTGTGTGTCCTGTGTGTGGCAGGACAGATCTCTAGCCTGCTACACGCATTCCCCTCAGAAAGTGAACTGTTAGCTTTATGTCACTCTGCTTACTGGTTCTGCTCTTGCAGTTACCCCCGCACCACTCCCACACTCTAAGGACAAGCCTAAATAATATCTCTACTAATTTATTTTTTTACCTCCCCATATCTTTTACTTGGAGAGTAAGGAGGATTAAGAAAAGAGAATACAGATGTAGTTTTAAATATTGCCATGCTGACAGAGGGCTCAGGGCTGGAAATGGGACCACCAGCCTCTCCTAGCTTAGCATTCCGTGTCATATCCTACACATTTCCACACAGAAGAGAGGACTCAGGGATCAGTAAAGCTTCTACAACATCTGTTTAATAAAACTAAAAAAAAAAAAAAATCGTTCTTACATTTTTAGTGACAGAAGTTGCTTGGAAATTGAAGGTTTGACTCAGCTTTCAGGCTTAACTTGGTTTAGTTCTTCAGGTTTACTGAAGCTTCAGAGGTGTGCTGTGCCATTTGAGAGCTCATAGAAATGCAATGGAGTGAAAGCTAAAGTGATTTGAATTTTGGAATTTACACTGCAAAAATAAATTTAGTTTCTTAAAATAGATTTTTTTTTTTTGTATGAGGGAACAACACAGAAAAAGTCTCCCTTGCTGACTAGTAAGCCATAACAAAATTTCCTCAAACTTACCTTGTTCACAGTTTTTTCATATTCATTGGCTCACTGCATGCAGCAAATGTCTATATTATGTTTTACATTATTTATTGCATTATCAAATTGTGATAATAGACTCCCTGGGATAGAAGCTTTGTCACTTTATGCCATTTTGCATTTTGAGAAGCAGATGGTCGACCTGCCAGATTGTCACTTCCTCTGAATCACATCTTTAGAATGGGGACCATTTAAAGAGAATTTGCTACATACAGGTGATACCTTCATTGTGAGTGCACGATAATGGCATTTAAAAAAAGTGATTTTTTTTTTCTCTTTGGTACTGCAAGAAGAATATATGGTCCAAATAAAAATTGTCTGAATAAGAATTCCATTATTTTGAAACTCTTTTTCCTGCGGTGATCACACTGAAATGTGGTTATTAGTCTATACACAATTTTTCCATATCTAGTCTCATTTAACAAGTAAAACAACCTTGTTTATTTTATTTGTAAATTCTTACAGAAGAAATCTCTCACTGTCATCTACAAGTCATAAGAAGTAGTGAATGTAATATAATACTGAAACTTTAAAAGTAATTAGCATCAACACTTTGATCTTTTCACATTACAGTGTAACATTAATATATTAAATCTAAATCTAAATTAGATGTCAATGTAACTTCAAATTTAATCAGTATAGGGCTTCATCTGATTTCATTGACAGCTATTAGTTGTATAAGTAGTAATAGCATTCTGCTGCTCTTCCTTATTAACATAAATAAATTAAATTAATCTTTCAGAAAACAGTCCTATCATTGAGATCACAGAGAAAAGCCAAAAAATTGTAATGTAATCATACTGACATCCAAAACAAACTTATTGTTTGAAATTTAAATATTAAAAATATACCTATGATGCCCTGCATATATAATAGGATGTAATCATATTTTGAATATAATGTTGTTATTATACTTGCTTTACCTGGTGTTGCCTGAGGAAAAAAAATGGCAAGTGAATATATATTTGATTTACATAAATATTTTATTAGCTGATGTAAATACTTGCTAAGCTTTTTTCTTAATTGCAGCACAATTTGGTTCATCATCATCTTCCAAGTCAACTGCCAATGGGAGGGAATCAAAAATATATTGCACAATGTAGCCAATTTAAACATTTAATCAAGGTGTAAAGAGGGAAGGTTTCAGAATATGTGTTTTAAAATTCCCACCATTCTTCTCCATTTTGCATTCTGGGTGTTTGACAGGAACTTGCATGTTGTTTGCTACTTGTAGTGTTTATTATAGCTCACCCAATTGTTAGGAACAGTTTTTTTTTTTTTTTTTCATAATATGAGAAAATTGGATTTTTTTCTGCCTGCCCTTTCAGAATTCAACCAGTTTTAGGATGAATGTTTGGATGAATAAACTTTGATTATAATGGTTCCATCTGTTTTTTATTTTAAAAACCCAACCAACCAACCCAAAATCCAAACAGAAGCAAAAAAGCCCTAAACCCCAGGATAAAGGAGCAGGATTGATAGGAATGAACAATACTTCACTCTGTATGTCAATCTTGAAAATGTAATAGGACTAATTTTATTTAAAAAGACAAGGACCAAAGTAGTTTGGATTGTTGGGAAAGGTATAAGCAACATGTTTATATAAATTTATTTTTAATTTCTCAATAGTTGGTTCTATAAAGAAGAAGACTCTGGGTAATTTTGCTTGCTAAGATTTATATTTAACATGCTAATCTGCTCTAATGTGGAATGCACTAAAGTCCAGTGAGACAATTCTGCAATAATGAAAGAAATCTCCTGCTTGTGAAAGTTTCTGTTAGAGCTAGAGGAAGCAGCTAAGACAGATTTTGGAGGCGAGTAATCCATATGCATTTAAAGTTTCTACTACCAAAATGTTACAAACAACATTTTGTTAGCAGAAGCTCTGAACACACCTCAATGGTTATGTGAAGGTAACACCTCAGATGTAAAGCAAAATAGAACATAAAACCCCTGAAGCAATTTTTAAGCATGAAGTCCTATTAAATGAATTAGAATCATTCATCTGTGTATAAAACCTATTGTTCTATCTATCACCAAGTCATTTTTGTTTTAAGTCGGGGCACACATCTGCCTGGAGATGAACACAGAGCCTCTGATTTAACAGCCCCAAAGCAACCAACTCCCAGATATGACTCTGGATTGCACAGATAAGGAGGCTGCTTGAACAATGAGGACGAGAGCAGAGCTTGGAGAAAGAAATATTGCTAAACACAGGTTTGCTCCTGTTCTTTGTGGATTTTTTTAAAAGAGAAAACTTTTAAGTTCTGTTTCTAGTCTTGAGGCCAAAATTAAAAGGACCCCCTTCCACAAGATCATTAACCTTATCTTCTGCAGTAGTTGTAATTCTACATCAGTCCAGCATAAAACTGTTTCATCTATAGGTCAGCAATCTGCATTCTAGAAAGTAATGAAGCAGTAATTATGCAATATTTTCAAGTCAATTCTGTCATCAGCCCTTAGACCTAGAAATATGACAGCCATGTATGGTCGTATTATTTACTCAACTTTTCCAGGTGCCCCTAGTAGGACATATAATACCAAAAGTAAGTATCGGATATGCAGATATGCTGACCTGAGAGGGCCACTCAGAAACCACTTGCTATGAATATGTTCAATTCTTTTTGTGAATGTTGGGCCTTCTAAACATTCTGAGATAATAAATATACATTGCATATGACTCTTGCCAAAGCCACACAATTTAAGATGCAATTGACTTCAATCTGAATCAGATTTCTATAACAAATTCCTGTTTCAGTCCACTGGTTATGAAGGATGGTAAAGGAAGCCTAGGAGATACCTGTAAATACAGGTTTATTTTTGTGAGATCCTGAGGCATCTCAGCTGACACAAAGCACTTTTGAGTCTCTTGTGACCATATGATTGAGGAGGACTGCAGCACCAAGGGGTTAATCTTCAAGGTGGGCATAAACGAATCCTTCCTGCACAATTGTGTCACCCCTTTCTGATTTTGGTTTCCACAGCAGCCTGCAACTCTTCAGAATCCCACATGTTAATTAGGGGAAAAAAAATCCAGACAATAAACCAAACAAAATCAAAAATCTCTTACTTAAAATTTCTTCCTCTTCTTTGAGAGCTTCTGCTGTAATTATTTCACTTGAAACCCTCACTACTGCATATAGATTTAGAACATATATATGTTCTAAGTAGTTTTCAGTAGAGTGAACAGAAATGCACAACATTATGTTAACTGTAGGCACTTCAGGAATTTATGCAGTAAAATAAAACAACCTGTTTTGGGTCCATTTCTTTTCTAATCATTTGGAATATCTCTGTCATTTTCAAGTGCTGGTGTTCAGAGATGCTTTCAGGGAAGTGTTCACAGTGGCTGAGAGACCTTGTTCCCAGACGATAATAGTCAATTTTGAGACTGCTGGTGTATAAACATAGTTTAGGTTGTTAAGATTGGTTTTTCCCCCTGCCCATTACTTTGCATTGCTAACAGCATTACATCCATAATTTTATTGCTAATCATTCTTTATTGCAATTTTTAGATCTGACTGTCCTGAACATTTTGTATCATCGACAGACTCTACAGTTCACAGCAATTTTCATACTAATTAAAGGGAATAGGAAGAAAATTAATAAAACCAGACTTTTCCTACAGCTGTTGAATAGCAACTGGTTCATTGGCAATAATTAGTTCGAAAAAAAACAATCATTATACCCACTTGTTGATGTTTTATGAAGTTTCTGCAAGCCTTGCTGACACAGATGCTTTTTATGGTTGTTGTTCTTCCTTCTCTTTATAAGAGGAGGTAATTTCTTTGTAGGTCAAAGTGCCCACACAAGAAACAACTCACCATGTAACATAGATGTAGCCTTACTTAAAAATCTCATTTCCGTGTCTCTAGGATTCTTACAGGAATTCAGCTGTACTCAGACTCTCGTAAGGAGTTATTTAGGGCCCAGTGAGGTAATATAACCTCACTCTGTCTACACTCTGCTTTTATTTCTTAACATGCACAATTCCATCAGATATATTCTAAGATTTCCAAAGGATTTCCAAATCAATGTTGCTTTAGTATTTATTTCACTTGATTTTCCATGAATTTACAAGGTGGAGAAGATAAGCACAAGCAAGTTTCAAGAGCATTTATAAATTATAACATTAATATTTATGGATAGTGACAACTTCATGACTATCAACATACACTTCTTCCTATTGGTACTAGTGAGGTGGCTTAATCCCAAATGAAGCACATGTTTTTTTCCCCAAAAGTATGAGAGCACACAAAAAAAGCTCTGTATTCTGTGCCTGAAGTAATACATGCTGTAAAGTAACATTTGCAATATGTTTAGAGTTAATATTAGAAAAAATGAATTACATATGCACTCAGTATACATAAAAGTTTAAAAGAAAGCAGAAAAAAGTAATTTTATAAGATAAATTTGTGGCTTCTGAGATTGGATACAGAGTCTGCAAAATTTAAATAAATTAAATCAACCTTGGGATAAATACTGCTTCTACCTAAAGTCAGCTATAAAAATTTTTGTGTGCTCAGAGAATGTTCTTAAGAAAAAGCCAACCTGTATTCTGTGTTGTCAGAGGGACAGTTTGAGAAATCAAGAGAGTAAATGGAAAGATCTTTTGTTTACAGCTTTGGTAAAAATCCAATAGCAAAATTATCCTCTGCAAACAATTATGTAGTATGATGTTTTTTGTGTGCCAGTGAAATCCTATTAAGAAAGGTAGCTTTTTCATTGTCAGATATCTTTAGCTTCCCAATGGATCAAAGATTTTAGATGATTTTCAGTCAGAGATTTAGGAGATCCTAAAATGACTTTGAAATCTAAATTAAGTGATTTTATGAATCATCATGGGTCCTCATGATTGTTTTAATTCATGGTGATCATCAGCTGACACGCAGGATAATGAGACACATAGAAGGAAAAAAAATCTTTAAAGAAAAATGTACCATCTGTATTTAAATGTACTCCCACCGTACGGAAATCATGAAATACATATCCAAAGTAGAAAACTGGATGACATCTATTAAGAAAAAATTTTTTAAAATCATCAAGTGCAAAGGACTTGCACCTAAGTTCAGCAAAATACATATTTTTAAAAGCTGGGTTGTTGTATTTTTTACAAATTTAGATACATTTAATTTAAAAAACCACTTCCACTTACCCCCTTTTTGGCTAAAATAACCATTTTAGATCATTCTGAGACACTTCTCCTTAAGGCTGATCATCTCAAAAATACTATGACATGTCCTTTTGGGAAGCCTGAGATTCAAAGCATATCCCTTTCTTTCTGAGGTTGGTTTGCAAAATCCTAAATATTATTCCCCTTCCTAGAAAAAACACATATATTCTAATTAATCATCTATTTCATCTAATACATGAGTCAGTATCTGTTCAGTCCCTTTATCAAGTAAAGAAAAAGACAAGAAACCATTTCACTGCTGGAGTTTAATGATACATTTGTCCTTCCTATTGTCTTAAAACTGTCTTGATGTAAGATTTGGACTTGTGGGTTGTTCTCACATTCTACCAGAAAAGCTAATCCTCCCTTAAATTGCTTCCAAATTATCTTTCACCTACTACTGGTCAGACCTATCTCTTCCTAAGCTTCTCATCCTCTCTTCCATTTTCCTTCTCAGCTTTCCCACTTTCTTCAGCTGCTTCTTTCAAAGATGTCTTTGGTGACTCTAATATCTTTATGATCATCCATAGCATATATTTTTTAATTGCCTTTTGAAATCTGATGTCTTGACTCCAGAGTATGCATATTCTCAGGGAGGTCTATGCCCTTAAAGAATCCTGAAGGAAACAGCCCATTATTCAAAATGCCAATTTAATACCCTACTTTTCCATGAAGCAATTTACTTATGGGCGTCTACATTCAGATATTCTTAAACTAGAGAAGAAATATGAAAAATGTTGATATTCACTAAAATAAAATTTATTTCTCAGTATTTGTATTATAAACACAAATACCATTTACACCATTTAAGCCACTGCTTATTAGAATACAGCACTTTTAAGGTATTACTTAAAAATTGCCTATCCCTTCTGGCTATTATTTTTAACCTTCTCTATTACCTTTCTGTCAAAAACACTTTCTGAGACATTGATGACAGTAGATAGTGAGGTTACTGCCTGCTCATTGCCTCCAAAATCCATGTTCATTGAGATCAGTAAATTTTTGTCAAACAATACTGATGAATGCTGTACTATTTTTTTTATATTGTGTCCATAATCAAGTGCCAGAGTATGCCTGAACTGGAAAATATATTGCTTTCTGTTCCATTCCCTTCCCTGAATGCTTTTAGAGGATTGAAAAGTCTCTTCAAATAAAGAAAAAAAAAGCTTCAGGGATGCTTTAATCTGTTTCCACAGATAATGGCTGACATGAAATTGCTGTGCCAGACGGTATCACAGGAAAAAATTTATAAGCAGTAAAGCAATATCCCAAGGAATCCAAGACTGCACATTATTAGCATATAAATTACACAAATGAAGTAAACATGCTATTTCTGGATCTAAGAAAACCTTCTGTTCTGAGTACTGTCACATTTAAAATTAAATTGAACAAAAAGATCATCTTCAAGATCAATACTGTTATTGGTACCTTATATAATGAAAAACAAAGGAAACTTAACCAGTGAAAAATTAAATATTTTCAAATGCTTTCATATAGTAATGTACTGGGCTTTCTGGGTGTATGCAATATGCAGCCTTCTTAAATTATTTGTGTATGTCAAACTGTATCAATAATCTATTTATTTAGGAAAAAAAAACAAAAAAACAACAAACCCTTCATTTCAAAGGGTGGATGAGACAGTTAAAAATGGGTTCAGTTCAGAAGTCCATGAAGAAAATTACACCTCTTCAATACACCCTTCACAGAATGATGGTTGAAACATCTGTTCCTCTGCAGATTTTTAGAGATGATAAAGAAGATATTTCATCAAGCCAGAAAGATCAAAAACCAAAGGATCCTAGGAAGGCCAAAACTATCTTTTTTACACACCTAAAGGAGGATTCAAAAGGGAACTGAATCTTAAATTAGATGCAAAAATAGCTGTTACTTGATTAAAGTTATTTTATTTTAGGTCAATTTATTCAATTCTCACTGAGTACAACTGAATATGTGATAATTTATGGAGAGGTTAGGGAATGGGTTAGGTGTTATATATTATTCTTTCCATCTGTCTTTCCAGATAGTCTCATGTGTCTAGATCTGACTCTTTCCCTTGGTAGGTCTGACAGAAAAGAATCTGCTTTTATAAACAACATTAGTAAGATAAACTCTACTCTGCTGCCTCCAGAGTTTTCTTAGAATTGCATAGCAAAGTATTTCCCAGTGTCACAAAATTCTTTCTCCATTATGAGCCCTTGAGTGAGCACATCAAATCAATAATTGCTAAAGCATATACTTAACTCGGCTAGAAAACATATGCATTTTGAAACCGTCGCATGAATTCTTTAAAAAATTGTTTAGTGATTTTTTAGAGCACTGCCTCCCTCCTATCTCTTCTCCACCCTGTTTTCTGAGGCACAAAATATTTTCATTTTAAAATTAACCCATGCACCTGAGTCTAAATATATTCATTATTTTGATCGTAGCATTTTTTTTTCTCTGCAGTAAGGATAGAGTCAGCTATTTTTGCTCAATGTTTTTATAGCACTTGATACAACAGTAGATGAAAAGTTCTGAGTTCTGGTCTTCAAATCCATTACAGTAGGTTGTAAAAGAAATAAAGAGAGTATGTAGGAATTATCAAGTTGCCATATTTTCCAAAACAAGAAGAAGTTATCAAATTAAATCAACAGATTCTGAACACCAAAAGGAAGTGGATCCTCTAGCAAAAGTTTCATGGACTGATTCTATTCTGGCTTCAGAATTTTCCAAATGTTTCCAAACACTGAGAGGAAAAAAATATAGGTTAGTCATATTTATGAACATATACTAAAATTTACCTCATAGAAACCACTGTAGAAGTACTACTCCTAAAACATGATGTGAATTATGTAGTTTTGTATTTTTTCATTCCTTTGCCTCAGGGTCTGAAAATCACAGAAACAAATATGAGTTTCTCCTAATTCTATATTATATTTTTATGTAAGGGAGAATTCAGCTACATATGACTTGCTTCATCATATCACCTCAGTTTTTTTCTAGAGTATACATCTTATTTTGTGGGGTCTAAGAGTAAGAACTTGATATTTTGTTTCTTACAGCAACTATTGTTTTAAGATTGCCACTATAATTATTTTCTCTTGACTTGTGGAATAAAGCTTACAGTTATCACAGCTTTACTGCTCAGGCTCAGTGCTATATGCTGGGGGATACAGAGTGGAATAGGACATGCACTGCTTATCAGCTTATCAATCTTCAGGTTGTGGTTGACCAACTGTGTTCTATCTAACTGTTCATACAGGGTTTTTAGTGAAACTGACTCTTTCTAGCTTTCTACCATGCTGAAACATATGTCTTTATGAAATTATTAAAGCAACAGATAACTCTGCTTTTGCTCCCTCAGTGTAGCTTGTGGTCTTCCCTAGAGGTTGGAATTGCTGAATACTCGCTGTGTCTCTGCAGGTCTTCCCCTGATTGTTCCTCAAGTAATTGTATCATGTCTTGTAACAAAATACACTTATATTGGTAAAGCAAACTGTTGGTTCTCCCAATTGCTCTGAAATCCATTACCAATTAACTGTCCACTAGCAACAATTTCACAAAAGGAATCAACTCATCACTGGTAATTAAACTCTGAGAGCAATGAGAAATATTCTGATTATATGTATTATATATTTATGTCTTCAGACTTACACTTGAACTTCAAATATGTGTACTGATAAAACTGAAATTGTATACCAAGATAGTTTCAGATGGGGATCTTTGAAACAATAACTCCCATTATTGACTTTTATGTTTTTCTGTTGAATCTACTTTGAATTTGGCCCTGATTTTAGCCATGTTTTGAGCCAGATGGCCTTCAGACCCCTTTTCCAGGTTAAAAATTCTGTCTTGTCCTTATACAGCTTCTGGGCAAGAGTGTCATGAATCACCATTGTAAAGAAAGCATCATAGAAGACATAAACTGTCTTCCACTATTCATGGCAGACTGGTGAAAGTGGGAATATCTCCAGCAAAAAAATTATTGATAACAATATGTGTAAACACTGTCAACAACCTCAATTTGTAACTTTTCAGGGCTTTACACAGACCCATTTTTTCCTTTGGAAAGCTTTCTTATCAGATGTGAAGTGGTTCTGACTGAGTGGTCTTATGAATTGGTTTACTCACTTGATTCTTCATGTTAAACCATTTTCTAACATCTGACAAAAAATCTAGTTTGGTATTTTGTGCCTTGGAGGAACCAAATTGTAACAGCTCTCAAGAAAGGATAGAGTGTCTTTGAAGATGATATAACAATAAATTATAATCATAATTGATATTCCACTCTCCACTGATTAAAAAAAGTGGAACATAAAGAATTTCACAGAGTGTGCTGCAACCCAAACCAGGAAATCTGTTTAATGAAGCAGCACACTAAGTAGAACTGGACAAAATGGTTTTTGTCTGAAAATGTCAATTCATCAAGTACCAAGTACTTTTAGCAACTTTTAAATTTCTGAAGGAAACTTATTTGGGAAAGTCCCTTTTTCAGAAACCCCAACACTAACATAAAATAAAGATATATATATATCTGTCTTTTTCTCATATTCTCTTTCTTATATAAATTTAAAATGTTCTTGAAATCCAATAAGCACTAGATACTAGTTTGAACATGCCTTCAATTATGACCGTAGGATGAATTAAAATGAAAACCTCTTTCATCAACCAAGGAAAGCAAATTGAATGCAGTAATTCATTTAAAATAATCCCCTCTCATAAAGACCACATATAAAACCATAAGATGTGACTGTCACACAATCAATTTACCCATTCATGTAAAAACATTAGCTCCAAAAGTTAATTCCTTTTTTCCCTTGATAGGAAGAAAACCTAAATTTGATCTCCTAAATATCATCTCCCTAAACCCAGCTGCCTCTAATCCTGAAACTTACTAGACTTGGCTTTGCTCATAAGCCCCACACACAATGCAGAAACAATGGCAATATGTTTGTGCTGCAATTAGGGTTTTTTGCAACATCATTATAGGATTTGAGTAAAACATTGGAACATTTATTGGTCAAATATTTTGATTTAGCCAATATGAGAGAAAGATGGAAACCATATTAAAATCTTTGGAAGTGTCTAAAACCTTGTTTTTCTTTAATTTCACATAATTGTGGACTTTTTTCTGTTATCTGAGGCACTAATTACCCTACTGCTGATTATCTCCCTCATTGTCAACATTTATATGTAGAATAAACTTGGAACATATCTTGTTGAAAAATGTGGAAAAAAATCCTTAGTTTTTCCTGATTGTTGAAAAGATTTTTTTATTGCCTTTATGTCTTTGGAGTTTACCATGTATGTGCTGCAGCCAATGGGAAGCTCTGCCATTTTTCTTTTAGATGGTATCAGACCAGAATTTTCTGGGATGCTCACCCTATCAGCATGTCTTCTGTTTTCCTGTTGCATATGGGTAGAAAAGCTCTAAAGGTGAGGTTGTTTTCAGATCTGGACATAAGTTCCTACATTCTCCTTATCAGTAAGCAATCTATGCACTGATTCTGTATATGCTTCTCTCACATGCCTTATTAAGATTGACTGTTCTGTACAGAAGCATTGATTTTCAATGGAAAACTGTTGCATCCTGGGTTTTAGGTTCAGATTTGGGGTTCTGGTCTTTGTTAGCTTACCGGTTCCATGTATCTTCGTGTATCCCCGCCCTCCCCCCCCCCAGAAGTTAGCCCCAGGCTGCTGGCCATTGGGTTTTCCCCCCTGCCACTCCTGTGCCCACTCCCCCGTCCAGCCCAGGAGTTCCCTGCTCGTCACCTCATTCTTGCGGTCCCACTGGTCCTGAACCTCCGTGTCCGCCCCCATCATGTCCCCATTGGTCACTGTGGCAACATCACAGCCACGGCATCTGTGTTCATTGGGTGGAGAGCTCCCATCCCCTGTCCCACCCCTATATCCTTCCATGGCTCCCCAGCCTCAGGGCCAGATCCGTCCACGTGAGGTTGGGAGTGGCCGCAGCTTCTCCATCGTGGCAATGCGCAACCAATAAAGCATCCAGCCGCCACGCGGACGGGTTTGGACAATTCCCTACCTCTTTGTTTCCTTCCCTCGCACTGACGGCAACGCGTGGCCAGCCCACCCCGGGGCGCAGCCGCAGAAGCGCCCGGAAGTAGCAGCGCGCCGACCCTGAAGAGGAGCCGAGGCACCAAACCGCGCTCTCGGGAGCCAACCAGGGCGGGAAAAGTAATGCGCAGCCGCTGAAAACGTCAGAAAATTCTAATTTCCTTTTGAAATTATAATAAAATGGTTTTCCTTACTTTATTTAACTAATATGTATAATTTTAAAGAATCCTTGAAAAAACAATATCATTTCCAAATAACAGTAATGCTGTGTGGAATTATACTGTGAAAACTTAGAATAGCACTGTTTCCTTAATAAGTATGTTTTAATCTTTCCAACTTGGAAAAAAAAAAAAAATAGAAAAGACAGCACTAATGAAACATCTGTTCTTGGACAGTTTTAATTCTTCTTTTTGGTTCTTGGACAATTTCAGTTCTTATTTTCTTCTCCATTGTGCCAAGAAAAGTTCTCATTCACACAGGAAGCTCAGTCAAGTCCTGTGTTTATTTTCACAAAAGAGGTAAGTCAATACAGAGGCCATTTTCTTCACAGGAATTATATCGATTTTTACCAGTTGAGAATCCAGATCAGTGAAAATATGTGTTGATTACTGGTTGTCCTCAGAGCTCTCCATTCATGACCTCTCTTTCAAACTTGAGTATAGCTGATCTTCTCTGTGATTTAGTAATACAAAAGGTATAAGTTAACCAGGATATCTTGACATTTATTCACAGCCCAAAAATTGCACCTAGCTCTGCAAATATTAGTAGTTAGGAGAAGATTCAGTCCTTAAATCACTTCAAAGATTTTTTTTTTTTGTTTTAGTAGAATGGCCACAAGGTAACTTTAAAAGAAGTAGTCATTCACCTGCAATGAAAAGCTTAAGATTATTAAAATCTCCATCTAGTTTTGCTGCTCAGTTATGCTTTTATATATGCTAAGTGATTGAAACAAACACACACATTCAAAAAGAGGTTTTTATATTTATAAATATTGTTATGTGTGACTAACTGCCTATTCAAGGAAAAAAAAATCTCAATTTTTGTTCAAGATGGTATCATGTTAAAGGAAAATAAATTAAAGTTGACTAATTTTGGAATTTTTTTTCCTCTGGCCTTGGAAAATATATCTGTGTGAAATATTATTTATATCTTTTAACTGATTTGCTAAATATGTCATATAAGTGTAAATTTCTTCTCTTAAGTTCTTTTTAGTGGAAAATTTCAAAAATAACATCTATTTTACAATTCACACATTTCTTTAGAAGTGTAAATGGCGGGGGGAAGGCTATTCAAGCAGCAGGAAATGGCATGGAAATATGATGCCTCATGGTTGACAGACAATACAATTTTTTTTCCCTTTTACACTTTGATACAATTGAAATTGAGTTTGTGGATGGCAACCTCCCTTACAAAACATAAGTACTTATGTTGCTATTTTAATATCAAACATACTTCATTGTCTTTGTGATATAGCAGTGATCACCACTGAAACTAGCAGTGTCCAAGAAGTCATAACTTGTTCAGAAAAACAATTTCCAACTTCATTTGGCTTCTGACCTTAATGTAAAAATAAAGCAGTTATGTCTTTGGAGTAATGGTCAATACAAGAGTGGTGGGATGACCTTGGCATCCGGCTGCCAGATGCCCACTGAGCCTTTCTGTCACTCCCCTCCTTACCAAGACAGGGGGAGAAAATAAGATGAAAAAACTCATAGGCTGAGATGAGGAAAGGGAGAACATTCACCAAGTACTGCAATGGGCAAACCAGACTTGATGCAGGGAACTTTAATTAATTTAATTAATTGTTTTCAACTAATAACTGCTGGAGTCAGAGACAAAAGGGATGAATGCTTTTCCATCTCCTCCATCTCTACCCAAATTTTCTAAAATATTTTTGGGTGTATATTTAGTCCTTTATTTCTTTCTTCATGGATACCCACGTGATTATACTTTCTTTTTGTCACCAAGTTGCATGCTTAAGATCCTACTAACCTTTCAGAAAATAATTAATCCTAAATTAAAATTTTGTGATGTGCAAAAAGACATGGCTCATGATTTCACTTCTTTTTTGTTGCAACCCTCAGACACTCAGTAGATCAGAACACATCCCCCTTCCTTACCATTAAAAAAAATAGTCTTGTTTGGGTTTTTTCTGGCTTCAGTCTCCTTGAAAAAACTGTTGTCTCCCATATCAATGGTCACAGGAATGAATCATGTGCAACTAAGAAATATATTAAATAGTTGTAAGCATATATCAATCTTTTGTAATCAAATATTTTTCAATATTTGAAATATATCAAATATTTTTAATCATATTAATAATGTGTAATCAAGTATTTTTAAATATTTGAAATATATCAAATATTTGTAATTTGTGTAAAATTTGGTCCTGTTTTTTCCATGACTTTTTGCTTTAGAATTCGTACATCTGAAATCTTAAGTTGATTTGATTCACTGTTTTCCCTGTTGTGTTTGTTTTGTGAGCTGATTATTAGCAACCACCCACACAATCCAGGCTATAGTTTATACATCTGTATGTGCTACATGCTGGCTGCTGCCTAACTAGTGAAAGGTTCTCCTGAAGGTTCTCACTGAGTTTTAGTGACCAAGATCATTCCTTCCTTGCTTCTCTTCGTGGTGTTCATCTCCACACAACAATCTTTCTTCTTTTTTCCCAAAAGCTATTCTGGAGAAAAGCATTTTTATTTTTTCTGCTTGTGTTTCTACTTTCTTCTTTGAAATAGTATTTTATTTAGATTGTGTGGTTAAAGTGTTTTCTCTTCCAAGAAGCTGGTATTCTTTCTCTGAATTTTGAATGAGAACATTAATATCTTCTTATCAGGGTTTTAAGCACAATAACTTTGAGATTTAATGTTCCATAAGCCAGTCCGAAAAGAAAAGAAAAAATAGGATTTTAACATTTCATCATAGAGTTTGGTTGAAATGCATAAAGTTTCATAAGCTTGTATCTGCACATTTCCATACATTTAAAGCACAAAAATATTTTTTTTTTCCACAGAGTACTTGCCTGGTTTTTAGTATATCATTCAAGTACCCTCATGACTACGTATAGAAGTCTTATCATGTGAATACATCAATTATTTTATACCGACAAAAAAGAGGACGTAAGCAAGGGATCTACAGTAGCATATAAAATAAGATAAATTTAAGTCAATGCAAATACCAGAAAATAACAGAATTTGGAATACGTAAATAAATTAAATAGTGCCATCATGTATATTGCTAATGCTTTCTATCTATTAACTAATATATTCACATGTCTGTCAGCTCCTAACTTGCTTTAAGAAATTTATGGGATAATCTTGGACAGAAGGCTGTGATTAATAAATTATGATAATTCAGGTTATATTAGGACAAGGTTTCTTGAAATCACTCACCAAGAACATTAATTTGCAAAGTAGCAAATTAAGTGGCAAAAGTTTTTTAAAAGTATCATCAAATAAATGGAAAGCCTTCAAATTTGTGGAATATTAGTCTTTGACATAAATTTGATTAGAGAATTCAAGACAATAATTCCTTTAATATGAAAAAATTACAGTATATGTTGATTAAATTATCATGTTTTTCATTACACAATTTTTCATTGTCGTCAGCTCCCCAATAAATTTAAGCAGATTAGGAAATCAATATATAATATAAACCTCTTTAAAGATCATTTAATGAATCTGAGAAGCTGCATCTATACTAGTATATCATTATATAACAGCTCCAAATTCTCAGTCAAAACCTGAATTAGAGAACTGAAGAAATAAATGTGAGTAAAATTATTTTTATGCATTCTTAAGGAAAGCACCTAAGAACCTAAAATAATTGTTCTTTTTCACTGGTGTCTGGTGAGTGAAAAGTTATTTTAAAAAATTAGCTTAAGCTTGAATAAAAAGTGATAATTTAAAATTAACCCTTTGATATTTTAATATGAATCCATTGGAAAGAAAAATACTACTGCAATTCAAGAAGCTGATGATAGGAAATATTTGATTATTTGTTCTGAAAATTGACACAGCTACTGACAGGTATTGAACAGTAGCAAGTTCTTCAAAATTACATAGGCAAAAATTTCTGAAATAGTCTGTATTAATTAATAGAGAGTTATAATATTTTGATTTATGTTTTTAATAAATATATGGAATTGAGTTTTTGAGGATGTCCTCAATAAAGTTCTCCAAGCTGTCCTTAGAAAAAAAATAGCCTTAAAGAAGAATTTATATGTGCTAGGGTAATACTTACAGATTTTCAATTTATTGAACTTTTATTGCATTTTCTCTTTTTTTAAAATAAATTATCTTTCTGTGAATAGGGAAATAATGAAACATTTACTGAAATAATTATTCTGGAATACACTTTCTCAATAATTTGATATCTAAATTTTTATTTCCTCTGTAATTCTGTTGCTTTGCTAAAAAGATGTAAAAAAACAGAGAATTTTTTTGGTTTTTTTTTCTCTTCTTAATATAAAATTTCTTTCTTTATTTTAGGGGGGGTTTTGCCTCCTTCTGAAAGAGAGTTCTGAAAGAAACTATAAAATCAATGAAGACTGGTCACAAACAGAGAATATCTGTCTACTGGGCAAAGGTCAAAGAAGAAAGTGGGCCCCATGTATGGGTGAATATTCCCAGAGATCAAAGATAGCTCCTAAGAGGATGAATCTTAAGTATCTGAGCACATTGATTTTCCTATAATGCTTAGACTAGATCCTAAACTGCTTGTGAGGCTAAGTCTAATTTTTAACTGTCGTTAAATCACATGGCCCACACTAAATGAGGTACTTGAACTGATACATAGTAAAGACACAAAGCAATGAGAAGACACAGAAAGATCTTTTCTGGAATATTCTAGTGTTATTAAAAATTACATTAATGTTATTAATGCCTAAAAATAGAGATTGCTTTTCTATTTGCAGAGCACACAAACTGTAGAAAGCTGAGAGTATAACAGGGAACAGGGTTATAATTAAATTTAAATTATAAAAAAGATAACTGTTTGGATAAAAAGCCTTCTGTTTGGTAAGAGCAAACAACATTTTCTCTTAATGTTGTAGGAATAATCTACAGATAGAAGATATAGAAAGACAATCAAGTCTATTGTTTTGTGTAAAAACACCTATAAGGGATAGACAGTGAACTGCACAGGAATCAATAGCACCACACAACCTTGAGAAAGGCAGACACCATCCCAAGACATAGAAACAATTCTGTCTGTAAGAGACCTGCAATCATCCTTTGCTGCTTGGGCAGAAAAGGCATCCAGTGTCAAGCTTTTGTAGCTCGCAGCATTTTGTGCAACTGAAGAAATTCACAGAAAGTATAAATAATGATAGCATTAGCCATGAGAAAATGTTGAGATAATTCAGTTTGCTTATACTTGAGAAGCAAAATCTCAGGGATGATCTTACAATTAACTACAAATTTGAAAAATGTAATTTTATGGTATAAGCAGAAAAAAAAAAAAAGAGCAATAGACAAGGAAGACAATTAAAGCAATAGAGATCTACACTAAACTTCTGAAAGCAAAAGGTAAGTAGCTCTGGGACACACTGCTTTGGGGAAAAAAAGGGAAATTTCATTCATAGTAAATTTTCTGGAACAGATTGGACAAATGACATTTATCCTATTATTCCTGGGTTTATAATTGTGAGTGGAACACTGGGTCTCCTCGTGCCTCTTCCAGGTCTGCATACTTTGACTGCTTCTCCATGTTTTGTAGATGTCTCTGAAAGTAAATTTTATTCTGCTGTGACTACACCACACTATGCTCTGGTTAAAAAAAAAAAAAAAAAAAAAAAAAAAAAATATATATATATATATATATATATATATATATATATATATATATATATATATATTTGTAGCTGGAATAAATTAAAACACTTTTCCAGAAGCGACCAAAACTCTCTGATGAAATCGTATCTCACACAGACAGGACTGATGTAAAGGTGGATGTGTAGAGCATTTTAGCAATTTTGATCTAATGAAAATCTGGTTAAGCCCCATTCTACTGTTGAATTTTTCCATTTCCTGTCTGAAGGGAAAGAAATTTTTATCCTTAACAAAGAATACTTCTAATATTATCACATTTGAAATATCTATAGATGATTACACTGCCTAAACAGACAAACCTTTATTTCTTCCATCCTTTCCACTAAAATTAAGGAAATGTAGTACATATTTACTGCTTTCTCTTCTGCCCATGTTTGCGCATTACTTTAAGATTTATTCACTATCCAAAACAATTTGAATTTAGGAATCCACAAATTCAGATGATCAGCAATGAAATACATGCTCTCAATTCCAGGGAGGTTCACATGTGACAAAAGGTTGTTATTAACCAATAAGCGGCTATTTTCAGTTAATCATCCAATAGATGCCACATATATAACATTATATAAGTATCATTATTATATTGCAATAAATATATATAATTATTATATATTATCTTTAATTCTTAGGTTATGGGGGATCTTACACTACAATAGAAAACATTATGGGCTGAATCTCATTTGCAAGCAAATTCTAAGGAAACAAAATGAGAGAAGATTATTTATTTTTACTTCAGAAGTCTGCAGTGTTCAGAATGGCTAACTGCAGGATAACTACAAAACTCCTTTTATAGCCCTCAGAGAGAGATGGACATTCTCTCACAGTGTGACTGCAGGTAGATGAGTTGAACCACTCTTGAAGAATATATTTCTCTCTATGGTCTTCCAGAGGGATGTAGGGTAGTTGAAGAGATTCTGATGCTCAGTTTCTAACAATACAAGGTAAGGTGAAATAAATCTCTGTGTCTTGCTTATATCCTGGAAAATGATTTGATCCATGGTGGTGGCTTTACAATGAATTTAAAAAGAAAAATCTAGACTTGGAAATGGAACTTTTTTAGAATAGGTCAGTGTTTCCCTATAAAGCTGAAACAAACTAATACTAGTATACTAATTCCTAGTGTTGTTATCACACACATACATAAAAAAATTATACTTCCTATCTGTCAATTAAAACGTACTTTCTTGGTAATTTTGTGTGTACCACTTACAGCTATTTTAATAAAGGTTGTCCTCTTCATCTAATCTGAAGAATGTTTTGGTTTAATACTTATTCTGCTCACTGACACAGCAGCAATGCATTTTCTGTACTGACTCAAATTTACTGGAATTTAAAAGCTGGAATCCTTAAAGTCATTTTGTCTAGAAAATGTCTGGGATGAGAAAAAAATAAAACTAAAGTTGTTGTTGTTAAGGAATAAGAGGTAGGAAAGGAAAGAGAATAAAGCTGAAAATGTATTTCAGGGACGGTTTCATCCGTTCTTCTCCCTGAAATCACCAATCTTTTTTGCATGATGGTCTTAACATAGTGCCTTCCAATGTCCCTATTACATAGTTCTCTTTAAGACTTAGCTATTTGCTTACGTGAATAAATGGGAGTTTAAGCAGTTTTGAAATACAGCTATGGAATTTTACATAATTATGAAAACATTCCTATTAATAAGAAGGAGAAGGAAAAAGAAGTAAAAAAAGTAAGTCTAAAAATATCTGTGCTCTTTCATTCATACTTAGTCCAAGAATCTACTCTGCATGCCACCTATCTACAGTATGCATGTGACAAAAATCTCTATCATGAGTGTAAAGAAAAGTATGCTGGAATTTTTCCTAATTTTTTTCACACATGTATATCATCCAAAAATGTGGTAACAGTATGGGGCTTCAAGCTAATCTTAAGGTAAAAAATAAGTAAAGTGCAATGCTAAAATTAGTAGAAAAATTATGCCTTTGTATTGTTGTAGATGAAACCAGAATTATTTTCATCATGTGTGTGTCTTTCCCAAATGGGAAAACAGGATTTTTACCCTAAACTGAAACTGGGGACAAAGCTTTAATATAGTGGAAGAAGTTTTGTCTTTTATTTTAAATCCCAACAGTACCAAGAAACTACAACACTGAAGCATATTCAAATATCTTGCTACTTTTTAAGTAAAAAAAAATAACCTTACTGGGGAAAATGTCCACTTCCTGCACCCTGAGACACTTTTGGATAAATTGGATCTGAAAACCCACCAGTTCTGCCTACCTTATTTTAAATATTTCACAGTCACTGATTTTTTTTTTGTCTTAAACTTTAAAATCCAAGTGAACACAAGGAACATCATAGAAGAACAGATTCTCCTTCCTAAGTAGTGCTGTTTAAAATATGTTCATCTTTCTTCAGAATGAATTATAATCCAGAAAGTCTGGCCTCCTGCTGTCTTTTTTTAATTTCTCAGGGGGTCTTTATACATAGAGGTAATAAAGAAGGGAGAAGGTTTTAGATTCAGGAAAGAAGAAACTATTTTATCTTTGTCTGTTGAATAAGTGAAAAATCTAAGCCAGCTGCAGTAGAGGACTTACTTTCCATTTCAGATTTGCAAAGAAAATTGAGAAGAAATGCTGTATTTCTTAAAAGTAATGAGTGGGAATATCTTTTGATATTTATGTACAATTTTACTTATCAGAAAAAAATATCCTGAGAATCATTTTAATGTTTCTCCTTTAACAAAATGCAGAAAGGCTATATTTTAGCTCAATTTTTTCAGCTCTGTCTATATATTTAAATAATGTATATCAGATTATTTCACACAAGGATATAAAATATCCTTGTGAAATCTACTACTAGCTGAAAGGAGACTTTTACATCAATCAAAAATGTAGTCCTTTCTTCTCATTTTGCAAAAGAGTAATTTTCCTCTCTGAAGACAGCCTTTTGTGCCATCAGGATGTCCTAAGACTTATTTGAACATTTTAAGTTTTATTGTGCTATTATGCTTTCCTACTGTTATTTGTTTTTGTTTTTGATAGTCTTTCATGGTCTGCTTTTTCACTTTCTTTGTGATTGCTTTTGAGATGACTACTTAGATGTGAATATTTCCTGATTCTCCTTCATTAAAAAAATTAGTTTCATTGTTTTGTGGTTTATCAGTTTCTATTTTCTTGGAATTTTAGTATCTGTATGCTACACATGGACCAAACCATAGACAGTAATAAAAAAATTCATATGTCCACTGGCCTTTTTCAGTAAGTAAAACACTTTCTCTCTCTTCAAATGATGTGTTTTGGACTGTTTCTCAACCAGTCACAATGACTTATATTTATTTCCAAATATCCACTCTTTTACTGGTCTGGATTTTTTACATCATGAGCATATTCCATGAAATTATTCTGTTTCAAGTCACTTGTTTCAATAGTTCTGAAACTGATGTCTCAAACTTTCGATTAAACTTTAATCATCGCTTTAATATGTTTTATTATCTCTTTACATTGAATATGGTGGCCTGTACTATTTAAAACAGTTGTCAGTATCTATCTCTTTGACTTTTCAATGTAACTTACAATCAGTTAGGTCGCTGGCTTTCAGAGTAAAGGCTAGGATGGTAAGTTTAGTTGTAGCTCATACTTTTTGCTATAGGTATAATAAAAAAAAAAAAAAATAAAGAGACATCTTATATTGTTACATGGTTAATTAAAATGAATCAGAGGAAAATATCAGTCAGAAATCAAACCTCCCTCCTACTGAATTCCTGTGAGATTTCTAAGACAGGAAATGAAGCATTATTCTCTGGAGTTAGTGTATTGGAATGGAAATTATTTGATATTCTCTTTATTGATCTAGGCAGCAGTAAAAAGTCAACTTTGATTACATTTTTTAATTACAACTAAATCATAACATGTGAAACACACACACACACACAAATCCACAAATGCAAAATTAGATAGATAACATATGGCAAGTGATCTGGAAAGAGATACTTGTATTTAAGAAAATGCAATGAATTTTTGCTTGATAAATCTTAATCCTGAAGACTGGAAAAAAGATACAAGAAAATGAGCGAAGAGGAGAGTAAAACTTTGGAAAATGGCAAGTTACAAGAGAAAGGAACGCATCAGTCATAACAAACTAAAGATTGGTATTGAAAGCACATTTATAATCTGAATGTAGATCTGATATTAATACATAAGGTATTGCATTTTATACAGTCTTGCTGCAAAATTATTTGAAAAAAAAATATATGAAATTGCTATTATTTTAATATAAAGTTGAAAACTAAACCAAACCAAACAACAAGAAAAACTACATCAAAGAATAGACAAAGTTATGCAAGAAAGGGAATAACAGAGACAGCATTAAAGGCTATGTAGACTTCTTTATGTCCCAGGAAATAAAAAAATCACTAGAGGTTTAATTACCCATCTGTCTCATCCTTCTCTCTTAAGTACCAAGATATCAAACATTACTGTATCTAAGGACCATGTAAGACTCTATTATAGTCTATCAGTACTTTCAAAAAAAGTCTTAAAAAAGAAAAAGATGCGAGGAAGCCTTTCCTTGCCCTGTTTTGTGTAAATCTAAAAGAGGTTGTTTCCTATAAAGACAGCAGAGCTGATACCTCTCTCATTACAAGCTCTGTCAGAGATTCTTAGGGCCCCACAAAAACTTGGCATACATTTGTTGTGGTTCTTTGACTGTTTTTATTATACACTTGGAGTTCTTCCTCTAAGAAACCCAACACTGTTTAGGGCCTAAACAGTTTTTAATACAGGCCATGATTTACAACATGCTTTACAGGATGCGGTATGAAACACTTAGAAAGCAAATCAGCAAACCACTTCTGGATTTACAGCTCTATATTAATAATTCAGTGACTAATTTTTTGCCCATAATTTCTGGCAGATGGTAGTTATTTTTCACCATGTGGGATTTATCATGGAATTTTATTTATTTATAGTAAAATTTATTGAGTGCCATCATGTCAGAATTCATTTGCATAAACTGTAGAACACAGACCAGCTTGCTAAAGGTACTCAAACACTCAATGATTGAAATGCTAGAGTGTAAGTTTTGAAAAATTTAATATCAACAGGAATGAAAACCCTAACATGTATCAGCACTATTTTTTCTCAACATCCTTCTGTAATTATGAAGTTGATTATATCTGTCCTAGGCATAGACCCTTCAAATTAACCATTAGCCACAACTACAAATTCCTGTGTTACAACTAGCTAAAACAAACATTCCTACACCATGTTTAGGCTGCCAAAAGCACTTCAGACACATGCTCAGGTTTAAAAAAGAAACTGAAAACTTTTTCATCCTTGCTGTGTTTTGTGCTCTACTAATCATTTTACACTTGTCCAACACTTTCTCGTTCCTCTCTTTTCCTCTATTATTTTCCTTTGCTTTTTGTACTTTCTTTTACAGGCTGTAAAACTTTATTTGAAAATTATTCTTTTTATTTCTACTCATGTTTTCCCTGGAATGTGAGTCTTTATAACAGCAGTGATTCACATTCCATCTGTTGCCCCAGCTCATTTGCTAGCTTTTGTTTCTGACATTCATATATGTCATCTATTTCATCTGCTTGCTCATTTTGGCACCTCTTGTGTCTCTTGATAATGTACTCGACACTACCAAGGTTTTACATGGTCAGATAATGGGATTCAGTTACATGTTTGAACAATGATCAGTCTATTCTAATATCTGCCATATTAGCACCTAGTCATGTTCTTGAGATGTTAAAACTCTGTTTCCGTCCTGGTTTTATACAATTTCATTGGTTAACAATGTGATTCAAGTGAGACCAATCTAGAAAGCTTCAAATCTACTGTATTGGTCTATGATACTAAAGCCTACGGATTTCAAGGATGAACTGAACTGAACTGAATGAGTTCACTGATCTTTCTCAAATTGTGTGTCTCTATTCCATTCTAGGCAGTAACCTATTTTCCCACTTTAGCACTGAAGTGCTCTTTAGTCTGTAAAACTTTCATTTTAAATACAGCTTTAACTAGTTTTTCTCTTGCAGCTAGCACTCTTCAGTGTCATTGTTCACAGTTTGACTGTGGTGCATTAACAGAACTGGCTGATCCTGAGATAGATTGAAAGAAGCAGTAATGGCTGGATTTGTTCTTTTTTTTTTTTTTGTCAAAAAGAGTTTGAATTACAAGTTTTCTGATCAAATTCAAAAAACTCTTTCCTGAAGATAGTGTAGTCAGAGCCTGAAGAGGGGTTAGAATTCCATGCTTTTATGGTGCATCTCAAGAACAGTCGGGTACAGTTATTACATATTAATTTAGTTTCTATCAGAGAGTAGGATGGGCTTTCTAGACTGTTATTCATGTAAATATAATTTTTGCTTGCACCAACTTCTAGAGAACAGGGAGATCTCAGTATATAAATCTGGATTCTCAAAATAACACAGGTGAACACATTATCCTGGTTGGTGTCTGGGCATTACAGATTGTAGTTATTATCATTTCTGACATTCCTAATTACACTCCATACTCAGATGAGCTCATCGACTGAAAATTTGGCTAATTATACATGCCATTCACACTTAAGTAGCTCAGCAACTTCCAAACCTCACTGAATCAAGATGTTACTTATAGAAGAGGCAACATTAACCAAAGAATGGATTTTCAATCCTTTGCAAGGATATTCAAGCTGGTGGTTCTGAAAGTTAGACATTTTCAACTGCTGTGCTTAACAACAAAGTGTTTCCAGAGAATCAAGAATTATGCAGTCATTAATATTTTCAGGCATATACTATTCATTGATAATAAAATATCTATAAATACCTGAACTTTCAGCAGAAAGTATTCAGCATTAGTCTACATCATGATTTAGGTCTACAGCTGGAATTCATAGCAAAGAACTAGGAATCTACTACCATAGCATCCTCACTTTCCCTTTCTTTAAAATCAATAAAAGTAATTTTTATCATTTTACTACTTAAAAAAATTCCCACCATTTTTTCTGTATTCTCTCCAAGCATAAAACTAATTGCTAATTTTTTATTCACTCACAGCATAACATCCTGCTCTTAGACAATAAAACATAATTTCTTTCCCATGCTAATATGTTTGCTTGACATTACCCAACATGAACATACATTACAAAGTAAATGATACATGGTAAAGATATCAAACTAGTTGGTCCTAACTTATTTTAACTACTGAAGGAAGGATGACTTGAGATATATGCTTTTTGTGCAGAGAATGATTACAAAGTTTGGAGTAGTTTATGGAAGAGCTGTTTATTTAGGGATGAAATTGTACATGTGGAAACATGTGTACATCCTATTCAATAATCAGTGAGCACGGCATTGAATGATCTGGAGGTAATAATCCACAACAGGCATTCTCTGGGACAGACTCATAACACTTATCTAGTATTTTATGAAGAGGAGAGAATGTATTCTGAGACACTTAACTTTCTTTGTCTGTTTGAGAGATATTACATCCAGTTGCTTTTTTATGATGAGAAGAAAGATACAGATCTTAATTTCAGCATTCTGCTTATTGTATCAATCAACAAACTCGAAATTCAAAAGAATATTAATCAGTGAGCTTAATATTCTTTTCCCTCAGATGTTATTTTAAATTCTTTACAAGGTAACTAATCTTTTATTGTCTTGCATTTATAAAAAATTAATGCATTTCTATGTACTTTTCTAACATCCTGAATCATAAACATGTATATTTGCATGTATATAGAATGTATATATCTGTTTATATTTCTAATTTTAATCTATTTGTGTCTTATAGATAGTACATTTATATCCTAGACGTATACACAGATCCATTTGCCTTCAGTTTTGATCTCTTCACTTTTTCCTAGTTATGCATGTCTCCAAAAAATATATTAAAAAGTACAAAAATGCAAATGCTTTAGCTAAAGTACACATGTATATGAAAATCTAAATACGTGTAATTGGAGACCATTAGGAAAGTGATCCAATATGTAAAATATTTTAAAAGGAAGAAAATGAGATGCAATTGATCCCTTTTTTAAAAAATAAGAGGCAAATCAAAATTTTCAATACCAGAATTCATGAAATTGTTATTCCCCCCATCTAACAGGAAGACAGGACTATTAGGTTGGTATTTGATCACTAAATCCAAATGCCTTCTTCACTAGTTTTATAGGTCTGTTTATGAACTTATTAAGATCTTACAAATGCATGAAGTTTATGTGGTACATATTTACTTGTGAAATCTAAAGACCCAGATATTTCTTGTGAAATATTTTTTGGACTACTGCTTACTTCTTACATTATTACAAACGAAAAATTATTTTGGAGCAGGGAGTATCAACAGTAGCCAGATTTACCACAATGCATTTTTGTATCCATATATTCATGGTGTAAGAATGCTTTTCAGATAACAACAGGCTGCAGAATATGATCAAAATCAAGGCCAAGCAGACACAAAAGGTGGCTAAGCTTGGTCATAATAGTGAAATTCACAATCTTAAGTGAGGTGGTTACAATAGCATGCAGCCTGGGATCGCACTAGTTTCAGAACTGGATCTGCAGGTCTATGTGTACAAAAGGAAAAGTGTCCTGAATGCCTCGTATGCCATTACGTGTTGATTCAACAGCCATGGCACAGGTGAAGGAGATGAAAAGAATGGTAATGTCTACATCTGCATGCAAGACTGCAAATAGATGTATTTCATGAGGTAACCCTATAACAGAAAAGAAACCTCTCTTTTTTTATACTCAGAGACGCACTCTTCCTTATTTAACATTCTCAGTTGAGTAGCAGCCCATATCAAATAAGAGTGAAGAAAAAGTCATTTACATCCTATCCTAGCTTACCTCTTGGGCTTTAGAGCATTTTTCTGGGAGGTGAGAATGTGTGCTGGACCATTCTGATTTTGAAGATATCTGTTGAGGCTTTTTCAAATCTCAAAATAATTGGAGCCTGGAAAATTAACTATTGGTAAAATCCGAGAACATGGCTACCACTACTTCCCACCTCTGATTTAATTAAACGTCTTTTTACATATGTGTGTAAACACTTGGAGGGGATCTATAGCCTGAATCTGTACAGTCTCCGCTAAGTAAAATCATTTTAAACTTGATATAATTGTGTTTATTTCATCTAGTTTATGTGAAAAAAGTAAGTCAAACAATAAATCACATTATGATTCCTGATTTAGATGGCAGGGTGCATTACAAGTTCTACTTTGAACAAGCACTTCTTCATGTAGTTGATCTAAAACTAGAAAAAAGTTTTGTCCTCTGACAAGAACGTTTTTATGCATCTTGAGGCACTATTTAGATCATTATACCTAGGTATTCATGATGAATTAACATATATGTTGTTTTAAGTAACTTTTTTTTGTCTGAGTGCAAATTTTTTCAAAGGAAAAAATCTGTCTGTGTAGTAAGAAAAAAGTAAATATTTTGTTCCCCAGACAATGAAAAAAGTCATGTTAAAAAAATATTAGCAATATTCTTGCTCTTGAGAGTTTAAATTGATTTTTCCACTGTGAATTAATATTCAAAAATGTTGTAAAATTTAATATATAGGTATTTACATATTTTTAAATATTTAACAGACAGACCATTTACCTACTTTCTGCATGCATAATACATGGCTATTTCTTTTGGAAAAGCCCTATATATTATAGACTTTCTCTTTTTTCTTTTTCCTTTAATGTAAATCATATTTCATCTAAGTAAGCATACAGACTTGTTTGTTTAACATCCTGTGGATGTATCTAGAAGATGAGTTTGAACTTCACTAACACTGATTGATGTCCACCAGTCAGTTGCAAGGCCTGGTCAGTGATGTAGCATAACAACAGAAACACTGGACAAGTACTCATCAATTCTTTAAACTATAATAATGAGCAGGAAGACATTAAAAATGCTACCTGAATTTTCCTACCCTTATTTATTGTAAAAAAAAGACAGCTTGGTATATCTGCAATCATTTTTAATGTATTGCAGAATCTTTAGGGAGGTGAATTTCCATTGTTCACAATACAAAAATAATTTAGCCTGAAAACAAGCATAGCAGACACAGGGTCCTTGCAAATGTTAAACAGGCTGAAGGATGTGAAAGTTATTGTCACCCAGTCAGTGCTTTGCCCTCAGGACGTGCCACAAGTTCCTTGTTACCGTAGCTCTGCATCCATTTACTACCTCACTTTTCAATCCATGGAGTCATTCCATATTAGAATCACTGGATAATTCAAGAGCAACTTGAAGTTGTCTCTAGGATAACTGCTGGCTCAAAGGAAGGTCAGTTATGTGATGAGGCCAGCTCAGAGCTATGTAGCTGGGCCTTTAAAACCCTGAAGGATGGAAAAAGACTGCACAAATTCTTTGTGTGACCTGTTCCATCGCCTGTCTGTCCTCACAGGAAAAAAAATTCTCCTTATATCAAACTGAACCTACCTTGTTTCATGCCTATTGTCTTTCACCCTCCAACTGCATACACTGTGGAGAACCTGCTCCCACAGATAGGGGAGGAAGTTGTTGGGCTCTTCTCTCAGCTGACAAGCCCAGTTCCTTCAACACCTCTTCATAGTTGAAGGTGCCTTGGTCCCTGACTCTCCTGTCCTGGTGACCCAATACTGAACTTGCTCCAATTTATCCACATCTTTCTAGTACTGAGGTGGGGATGGGAATGCAAAACTCTACATGTAGTCTAACCGATGTTGATTAGAGGACTTAATCACTTCTCCTGATCTTCTGACTTTTCTCCCATTAATATGGCCCAAGACTGACCTCCCTTGCTTCTAGATGAAGGATTCATGAGACGTGCTACCTGCTGGCTCATTCCCAGCCTGCTGTCAGTCAGAATCCCTGGGGTCTTTTCTGAAAGCTGATCCCCAGCCAGTTAATTCCCAGTCTATGTTTTTGCTAGGGCTTACATAAAGTCATGGTTTAGAGCTCTGTAGGTATTTAGGTCGTATTGCTGTACATAGCATATGAATTAATTACAAAAGAGGTGAAGTTGTTGCTCAGCTGACTGCTGGCAATCAAACAAATCATCAAACATAAGGCATCTGGTAACAAAGCTGAATAAGAAAATGTATGAGATTTCTATAAGCAGATAGCAGCTGGATGAGCAAAGTAGAATACATAGTTGGGTTTTTTTAAGTCCCGCCACCAGCTCATAATAAATGGACAATTCTCTTTGACCTTTTCAAACACAAACAGAATGCAAAGATCTGAGAGAATGTCCAGGAACTTACTTATTTGCTTGGAACGTGTTTTTTTTGTTTTTTCTCTATAGCATGCAGCTGCTCAGTCTTACGAAGTTTGCAGTTCTGTAAGTCACACAAACCAAAATTATGTACTGCTAATTAATATAATTCATGTAGAAACATATTCTCTATTCAGACTGAATGGGCAGATTATCCATCAAATGATCGTCTGTGAAGTTACAATCACTACCTTTAAAACTTCAAATAAAACCCCCAATAATTAAAAGAGGACAAAAAGAGAGCTAGAGGTAAAAACAAAAGCCACAAGGTCATCCACATCTAGAAACCATGGGTCTTGAAATTTGAAGTAAAAGGAGGTAATTGGCTTTGATGAGAAACTTTTATAGTCTGACAGAATTGTTTCTTCCACCAGGATGGTAGAAAGTAAGTCTTTCAAGTTATATCATGATAAAAATAGAATAAAAACAGGAATTTGTGCTAGAACTAGATACAGAATAATCACAGCAAGCCACAGGCTGAATTTTCATACTGAAAGTGCAGCAGTGTTCCATAAACACAGCCTAATTAATTGGTCAAGTTTGTTAAACTAATTATTATGAATGATAATGGATTCTATATGTGAAAATATCAGTAAAAAAAGAAGAAGAAAAAAGTAAAAAAGAAAGAATTTTTGCTGCCTTTCCAAAGAAAAAATGCAAGAAACTTACTTTTAGAAAGACAGAAGAATATTTCAGTATACGCAAAAGACTGAAATATCAGGAAAAATAACTAATAACCACAAACAGTCCATCTTGTTTCAGCTTATTTTGAGTTTCTGGTAAACCATATAATCTTATGGCACATGTTCTCCTTTTCTGTAGAAATGGAAATAATAGGTCCATCCTGTCTATTTGGATTTGATATTCAGAGTGGTACAACATTTGCGTATACCATGCTTTAATAGTGCATCTAACGATATATGGCTAAAGATACTGTGATATGCACAATAACATAATAATTATTAATAATCACCATCAGTATCTTTTAGAAAGGAAAAACTTCTGTATAACTCATAGAATTAAGCAGTTAAGGCATATGGCTTGATAACCTCCTTAGAACTCCCTTTGAGAGGAGAGAAAATTACTTAAAGGAGCACAGGTTCCAGGGATTCTGATCAAAGCTTTCCTTGCCACAAGGCACGAACGGCCATGTGGTAAATGTACTTGTGTACAGTTATGACAGCAAGCCAACTGACCTCTGGGTGGATAAGAATAATCCTATGTAAGTCTATTGCACTGAATAACATATGTCTATGGTATTAAAATGCTGGTTTAAGTTTGCTCATCTGGAATTGCCTGGCTGCATAAAATTTGTTTTCTTATGTACCTTATATAATGATGTCAAATTTGATTTTCTGCCTCATAATCTTGATTTCAGGTTTCATTACAGGAATTCAGTTTCTGCTCTATTGAATAATCAAAGCTAAGAAAAACAGAGATAAAATATTTAGTACAAGAGAAAAAAAAGATGTCAACATGAAGATAACCAGATTTGAAGTGCTGACATTGGGGAGACTGCTAAAAGAATCCTATATCTGTTTCTTGTAAAACAAAGCAACTGCATTGACTATTTAATGGTCTTCCATCACCACAACAAAGGGTACAAGGAATGTTAAGGAGTTCCTTAACATTCTAATAGATATAGTAAAACAATATGAGTTGGTTGTTCAACAGATTTTATTATACACAACTGTTAGCTAGAAAAACTCAGGACAAAATGCATAAACAGGCTTGCTGCTGCCAAAGGTCTGTGACAGAGGAGGGAAACTGGAGTTCTCCAAAGGCACTAGTAAAGACCACAATCATTGTGCTGTCCTTTTCCTTTGGGGTATACATTGGTGAGAAAGACCAGCTGCTTCTCTGGAGAGAGAGCAGTAGCTTCAAGTACATGCCTTGCAGCTCTCCAATGACTGCCTTTATGACTTATTTACCTGCTTAATGAGTTATATTCTGGTCATGAGGGAAGAAATAAGAGTATATCTGAGTGTGTCAAATAAAAATCATGACTGAAAATTTACATTGTACAGCTCCTCATAGAATCACAGAATCACTTACACTTGCAAAGTCTGCCAAGAACCCCGAATCACGGAATTGATTGAGTTGGAAGGGACCTTAGAGATCATCTGGATCCAATCCCCTGCCACAGACAGGGACACCTTCCACTAGACTAGGCTACTCAGAGCCCCATCCAGCCTGGTCTTGGACACCTTCATAGATGGGGAGTCCACACGCTCTCTGACACACTTGTGCCAGTGTCTCCCAAACCTTATAGTAAAGAATTTCATTCTAACATCTAAACCTGCCCTCTGTTGGTGGGAGGCCATTCCCACTTGTTTTGTCGCTCCATGACCTTGTTTCCAAGAGGGATTCAGGTGAGGAGCTGGGAGCCCAGAAACACCATTCCCCAGCTCCTGTGCCCTAGTTCACGATTTGACCAATCACCACTTTGTCAACTTGACCATAACACTGCGACCAGTTGTTTCTCCACCACTCTCTGGGCAGTCTATTCCAATACTTAAAAACCCTTTCCAATAAGAAATTATGAAATTCAATTCTTCCTCTACAGGTATGGAAGATTAGATCTTCTCCATCATGTATTGGACTCAGAAACTTGTTATCAAGATAATGTAGTTACTTCATGGCAGCCAGATAAGTCTTACCGATAAGACTAAGTGAGCATAAAAGTTTCTAAGTTTACAGAAAATACATATCTCTTTCTGGCTACCCTCAGACTGTGAATGGCATTAAAATCTCACATTTTCAAGGAACATTGTTATTTTCCAGGCATGTTAATGTGAATTCAGACTCCAAAAAGCTACTTCTAATCAGGCTTTACCAATTCCTTTTTATTTAAAAGATTTGGATAATGGTGACAGAAAAATGAAAGTAGAGAAAGCATTTCATTTTTTCTCAGCTCATCAAAAGCTAGATCTTCCACTACTACTAGGTGGAGAGGATAAAGGAAGCAGGTAGAGAACTATATATACCAGTAAAGAGACATTAGATGCATAGATATCTGAGTGCCAATGTGCATGATACTGTTTTCTACAGGATTTATCATGGCAGCTGTAGAGGCCTGAAATTACATGGTTATAATATAAATCCACAGGACAAAGAGGAAAAGTTGGTACCACAGTCGATTTAGTCACATCTAGAAGGTTTTGCTACTAGCAAACCTGAAATGTTAAATTTAACAGCAGCTGTAAGGTAAAGGATTCTCAGTTAGCAGCTACCACTACTGAATATATTTTTTATCAAATTGAATAGCAGTAAGGAGAAATTATGTCTAATAATTTACTACAGTAAATGTTTCCATAAAGATATTTCTTACATAGTGAGACAATCCATCAATTTTTGGGTTTGAACAGCTAATGTTAGTAAAGATCGCTATCATAATAGCTACACTTGATTTTCCCATGTGTTCTAAAATCATAATGATGCGATTGCAAAATGCTAAGATAGGGATAATTTTATAATGAAGAAGAAATCCCATTTGGTATATTTTCCCATCTGAAATTCTTTTATAAATATCTATATTGCAAGAAAACCACTTGTAAAGCATGTTTTATGTTATTATTGAGTAGCTATATTACTATAAAGTAGTATTCCAAGAAAGCAAAGTAAGGAAGCAAAATCAAACTGTGTATTGAAAAAAGCTTATGCCTTCCTCCAGCTGCCTTTAGCATACAGAGAGAAATGAGACTGACTTTCAGCAACTCAAATTGATCATTATCTATCTGTACCTTCGTTTATTCCTTCGTCTACCTCTCAAACCTACAATTTTGTTTTTTGTTTTCCTATTCAGATATTGCCTTTAAGTGATGGTTCTATTTCAGTGTTGTTAATTTAAATATATATACTTCCTTTGAATTTGTAACCCTAGGAACATTTTTAAACAAATAAACCCTTATAATTTATTTTCCTGTCTTATATTCTTTTAAAGTTTTGTGCAGCTAAGGGACTTTTATTCAGATCTGATGCTAAATAGATTTTTTTCAAATTATTTTAACCAAAATATAATTAAGTCGTATCAAATGATCTAATAATGAGTTACTGTCTGGAATTTTTTAATGACCACCATCAAGACAGAATTTCAGTCAAAGTTTCTATCAATCTAGAGTGGTTTTTAAAGTATTGAAACAAATATATTAAATAACTACCAAAGGTATTAAGAAGTAAACCCCTCCCAGAAAAATGCGAAAAATACATGAGAAAATTCAACAAAAAAATAACATATTTTAACAATATTTTCATTTTGATAAAAGGGTGAGAGATTAATGTGTGATAATTTACTTAATGTGTTTTAGAAAGTATATTGAAATTATTTAATAGAAAAGTTGAACTAGAACAAATTGGTATAGCTGATTTTGAAAAATGCTAGAGAATCTCTGTACTACATAGTGTTAATTTTATACCACACAAACAGATTTTAACGGATTTTTATCCTGGATCAATTTCTTTCCCTTTTCTTCAAATATGCCTAATTTCTTTCAAGTACTGTGAAATTCACTCCCACTGCTTAAGACTGCAGTAAAAACTTGTCATTCCGAACTACAGCATGTCTCTTCTAAGAGACATATTTTTATGAACCCGCAGCTGATGGGCTGTAACAGGCAATAATAGATACACTTTTTTGCAGTTTCAGATTTGGAACATAGGGCATAGAATTGAGTTGTCCTCCTGCATTGCTGTTCATAGGTACCTATTATGACAGAAAACCGTGCTATATAAATGTACATTTATGAAGCTAAGTACTGCAGAGAGTTCTAATTTTGCCTCCTGTTGTCGGACTGATATGGTAAAGTTTTACTCTTCTAGGGGTTAGAACCCTTTTTTTCTAACTTTCAGGCTAGCATATTTACTTTTTTTTTTTTTTTCAGTTTTTGGATAGTATATATAATAGCCAATACACCTCTTTAGAATTTCTGGTGTCTTGATGTTTACCTTCATGGTTTTGAAGGACAGTTTCTTTAAGAAGTCCAGATAAGCCAAAGTTTTTTTCAGTTTCCTTTCATTTGATAAGTTTTCCAGTGCTACTAATATAGTAATTTCCCTTGCAGTTGATGTTGATTTTGTTTTGCTCAAAACAATATGTATTCCAACTGAAGCTTGCACAATCACGATTTAATCACATCTCCATTTGTCTACTGGAAATAACTTGAATGATATAACCTAGAATTTCATCTGCTTTTTTAGATGATCTTCTTTGCCAAATTGCCTTTATAATTTCAATAATTCCATCATGTCTTTCATGATAAGACAGAAAAGTCAAAACCATATTATTCTTCTGTTAGAGATAAGAAATGAAAAATTAAATTACTTTATAACATTTTTGTCCAGCTTCAAAAGTGTATATAGCTCTTTGCATATACACAAATACAACTATATTCAATGCCTGAAAACATATTCTCAAGAGAAAAATAACAGACATTAGTATTCAATTGTACTCTTCTGTTTTAGACAAGTTGCCAGACTCTGATTTATTTTATGGAATATGAAGCTGATGCCAATGCTAAAGAATAAGATTCCACTTTTATTTTGAACTCATAACCTAGTTTCAGAAATATAGCAGGTTTTGCAGATATGTTTATGTCTAGATAGCTTTTATGATAGTATTATCAAAGAGAAAATAATTTCACACAAAAGCACTTTATAGCAATTATAATAAAACAAAATAAAGTATCACCTTGGATGTGTACTTTATTCTTTTCAAAAGGAGCAAAGAGACTATATTATAGCATATATGGAGCCCTGAAGGGCAAATGGGTTCAGGAAGGCTTGATGTGCTTAAAGAAGTAAATCTTAAAGGTGCAGGACATCCCCATGTGCCAAAAGACTATCCATTGGAGAGCAGCTCTGGGTGAACAGAGCTTTGCCTGGAACTTCACGCAACAGGGAGAGTTAATGGACTTTCAAAAAAAGGGGCTGATAAGTGATTTAGGAGGACTACAAGGGTAATGTGAGGTTGTGCACAAAGAAAATTAAAAGGGCCAAAGCCAAACTAGATCTTAATCTGGCTATTGTTGTAAAAGATAATAAAAATATTTCTATAAATACATGAATAGCAAAAAGATGGCTAAGGAGAATCTCCATTCTTTATTGGATGTGGGGAGAAACATTGACAAAGGACAAGCGAAATGCTGAGGTACTTCATAACTTCTCTGTCTCAGTATTTAATAGGCAATAGCTTTTTCACAGGGTACCCAACCCATTGAGTTGGAGGATGAATGGGGAGCAGAATTAAACCCCAATTATCTAAGGGAAATGGTCAGAGACCTACTGCACCACTTCCACATAGACAAATCTGTGCAGCAAGACAGGATCTGCTCAAGGTCACTGAGAAAGCTGGGAAAATTGCTCTCCAAGCCAGTCTCCATCATTTACCAGCAGTTATGCAGTCTAACTGCATAGGTGTCAGTTGATTAGAAGTTACAAATGGGAGAACAAGAAAGACATTGAGGTATTGGAATTTGTCCAGACAAGGGCAACAAAGCTGATGAGCAGACAAGTTCTTTGCAATACTATGAAGTGTCTGAGGGAGCTGGGGTTGTTTAGCTCTTATTGGAGCTGTCCACAAGTACCGGAAAGAAGATTGTAGCCAAGTGAGGGTTTGTTTCTTCTCCCAAGTAAGAAATGACATGACAAGAGTTGTGCTCAAGTTGTGCTAGGGAACGTTAAGAATAGATATTAGGAAAAAATTCCTTCATGGAAAGGATTGTCTAGCATCAGAACAGGCTTCCTAGGGAAGTGATTTAGTCACTATCCCTGGAGGTATTTCAAAGATTCATGCTTGTGGACATGGTTTAGTGGTGAACTTGTCAGTGATGGGTTAATGGTTGGACTCTGTGTCTGTTTTTCAGCCTCAATGATTCCACAATTCTGTGATATGTGACACTAATTTATTGTGGCATTCCTCTGAAATTTCCACCTAGCAATCCTGTTTCAATATGCCTATGCCACGCAGGAGGTATTTAAATTGAGTCTTAGCAGAAAACTTGCTATCAGATTTAAAAATCTTCTGATTCAGAAGATTTAAGATACCAAGTCATAGACTCTGACTGTTGGATTTCAATGCATTTAATATTTTAAAAGAAAGTAAAAGCAGAAGAATTCTAGATGACATGAATACTGAATCACTGAAAAAGAAAATCTAGGAGTCCATAATGATAATTGTATGAGCATTTGGGAAAATACAGAATATTTCTCCAGCTATGCTGATCACAGAAACACTGTTTTCAGGTTTGCCCTGTGGGCAAGACTGTTATATGCATAAGTGTTTAACAGGAATAAAACAGTAAAACAAAACCAAAAATAGGTGGTTTTTATTTGAACTAAAAATAAATGTCAGTATCAGAAAATTAACCATAAATTATTTGGCCACTGGAACATTCATTTTCCCCAGCAGAATAATAGGAATCAAATATTACCTAAGAAAGAGGCGCACAAGTACAAGGATTTCTGTGCATCTGCCAAAAGATACATTAACACAATCGCAACAGAGATCCTTGCAAGCATTATGTGTCTATTCCTGCTGTTAGCAGCTTCTCCTTATGGTAGAAATGCTTTATTATTAATAAAATTTTCTCAGAAAAAAGTCTATTTCCATTTAATTCTTGACTCAAATTTTAAAAGACAAAAATTGAAAAATATTGTTTATTGATGTCTTTTACACAAATCTGTATGTATACTGCAGGACTTTATTAAAAAAATAAAACTTTTTTCTGTTGTGAGGCAAGAAAAAGCCTTTTAAGTATTCCAGACAAACAGTTTCATTTTTTCATTTCAGCTTTATTTATGGAAAGTCAAAATTGTAGTCATTATTTCTTTTGCAGAGAACAAAATATTCTGAAGTCTTGAAAATTTCCTGTAAATGGGAAAACTTGTATTTTACTAAGTACAAACATGTTCAGTGTAACACAATAAAGCACTATTTTACTTCTCTAAAATTCTTCTCATTGGTCAATCATTTTACCTTTTATTTCCATTTGATTTTTATGAGAAACTTGGTCATGTATTCTAGAAAAAGGAACTGTTTTTTTTTTATTATACTATAAGATACCCTTCATGGTTATAACGACTGTCAAATCTATTTACGTGTGCATGAATATTCTTCTTGGATAGAGCAAACAATTCTGTAGTAAAAGTGAAGTTCCAAAACAGTTTTTAAAATAATGAAAATCATTTTCTGTCAGCAGTAATCCTATAAAATTCTCAGTTAAGATCAGATAATATGTACTTTAAATCAATTTCTTTGAGAGTACATTTTTTTCTTTATTGAAAAATTTTGTTGATTTTTGTTATTTCTTTAATTTTCTTTATAAGTGAAACAGCAGCGCTAAAACTACAAATACAAAACAGATCTCAGTCCTCTTTACCAGTATTATGTCAGAGCACATATGCTCATTATGTCCAGAACACCCGGACAGAGAGAGGTTAGATGACAGAGAACTTTCTGAACAAAATAAAAAGTAAGTATATATTATATATATTTTTTTTTAATACATATATATATATATATATAAAATATAAAAAAAAATATTTCACTGACTATTGAAATTTAGTTCATCTACCTGAGCTGCAGAGGAAAAATATGCACAGATGCTGTGAACATGAAAAGGAAATTGCATGCTATTACATGCAATCAATAGCAGTTTCTTACTTAGTAAAGAAATTAGAAAGTTGCTCGAAGTTATTTTCATTCTACCAGCAACTTCATTGCAGCAATTCAACCTGAACAAAGCTTGATCTGTAAATAAGCATGCTCCAAAAACAATTAGAAATTAAATCAATGAGACTTGCAGTCATGAACAAAAACCGCTCAAGGATATTCAGATGCATAGACAAATAGACTTTTTCTTTCTATCAAATGAGAAGCTAGAAGTAGACTACAAGGGAAGGGATGAGTAGCAAAGATGGGGTGGGAAGGCAAGTAAGTAGAGAAAGCGAGCAGAAGCAAATAATTCTAACTGATAGCACCTTCTTCTATCTCTTGTACCCACTGCTGCAGCATCACTTCCAAGAGAACTGGTTCCTCTCCTGGATGCAATCACAGGCAGGGCAGCCCTGCAGCAGTGTGGCACTTTGCCTCTCAGCCATATGATACCCTAGACAAGGACTTGCTTTTCCTGTGCCTAGAGCTGCCTAGTCTTGCAGACAGTGACATGTAGCAGTTCAGAATCATTAACAATATATCATCTGTGAATGGCCCATAGAGTGAAAGGTGTCAGCAAAATTACTGTATATAAGCATAGGAAAATTAACTTCCTTCTTCAGCTTTAACTGAAAAAGAGTATTTACAGTTGCATTACCCAAATGTTCTGTTTTCATTTTCTGGGACAGCCAGTCACATATATTAAAATGTGAATAACATCAAAATGTGAATTAAAACAAACAAGAAAAGCCAGTTAATTAAGAAATGCTAGACTTTAAACAAATTTTCACAATATTGAGACCTTTCCAGGGACTGTGTAAGGATAGGCTGGTCCAAAGGGAATCATATGTTCAGTTAAGTCTTGGATGTGATGGCAACTGCTATAGATCAGCTAGCAGACCTCTGACATTGCACTTTTTCTTCCTTTGCATTTTCTTCAATGTTATAGCAATCAGCCTAGATGAACTGATTTTTTAATACAATTTCTTCTCTTTCTATTCAACTTTTGATAGAAAACCTTTGCAAACTATCCTAAAAAGCATTAAGAAAGTAACTCAAAAGAAATAGTGAACAGTCCTGTAGATACGCAGTTTGTGGTAATTGGGAGTGGGGCTGCAGCTGAGCCTCATCCCCAGTGGGTACAGCTGTGAGAAGCAGGTGAGCAGCATTGACAGCAGCGAGCCATGGAGTGCCCAGGTGCACTGACCAGCCACCAAAGGGAACAGAGGACACACATGCAACGCATGAACATGAGGGGTATAAAAGGTTGGGCTAAAGAACAAAAAGGGGTAGATGCTTGAAGCCTTCTGATGAAGTATGGTGCTATTCTGTATGGGGATGCTTAAAGCCTTCTGAAACTGTATGGTGATACTCTGTGTATTGTGGCATTTGTTGCAACACAGTCCCTGCCCAGTGCACTTCTGCTGAGTGCCCTGGACCAGAAACCATCATCAGTACTACAGAACTTTTTTTTCTTCTCTGTATATCTAAAAAAATATGGTATGCAATGCCATAGTCACTTAGGAAAAAAAAAAAAAAAAAAAAAAAAAAAAAAAGTTACTGCAGAAAGAGCACATATGGAAACTCTCTCTTTAATGACAGTTAAAGAATTAGCAATTGTGTGCTATAACTGCAAAGATTCAACCTTCTCCTGGGAATGCCTTTGAAGAAGATGATAAGGATCAGAGAAGACACAAAAGAGGTTTCTATGTAGAAACCCAGCCTTTTTTAGAGTGTTCCTCTGAAAATAGTCTTAAACATTCAGAAAAAAGTGACAGTGTAAAAATATGCAGGATGTGACCTTACTGAAAGTGGCCTTGTGCTTTTATTCCACCAGCCTTAAAAGTAATCAAAGCTGTTCAGGGATATTCTCCAGAGTCAAAGGACTGTAATATGAAAGACACATTTGAACTTGAAACTGGCATATTTAAAAATTGTAAAAACCCCTCAATGCGTATATGACATGTACTTGTTTGGCATTTAGTTTTGGCTTTTAATACCAAATATATTTTCTGCCCACAAGAAAATGCCTTTTATAAAAAAAACAAAAAAAAAACAAAAAAAAAAAACAACAACAACAACAAAAAAAACCACTTGGCTTTGAACAAGTTTGCCGAGCAAGTGTCATAAGAAAACACAAGTAAACAATTATGTTGTTTTCCCTTTCCTTGGGTTCTCTTGTTTGTTTATTCAGGAAATCAAATTAGGTAAGAAAGATCCTACTGATCAGTAGGATCCTGCTGATCACTGCTACAATATTAGTTTGTCCCTTCTCAAGTAACTCTTAAGCTCTCTCTCACTTTCTGAATAAAATAATCTATGCAAAAGCTACCATTACAGACCTGTGAGGAATTTCAATAAGCTCCAAATGTTGGGTTTCTGGACTGAAGTAACATTTGTGTAAGTTTTATAAATGGTTTTGGCCTCTTTCACAACACAGAAATTTATTTGCTAATTCTTCATAAAATATCACTTCAAATGTATCTTCTTTAAATAATTACTCAGAATTAAAACAACTAAGTTGTTAAGACCACCCCATAGAAGGTGAGGGTAACACAGGTTCTTGTTACTAGGGTTTATTATAGAACAACTTGGTTGAAAGGAAAACAGGTATGTAGCCATTTTGGTTGTTTTATCTATAGTAACAACAACATGAAAGCATTGTGGTATGAAAGCAAAACATAACCCAAGGGCATGCACAAGAGGAAGAGCAAGAGTGTGATGATCTCACCACCTATAGGCCTGGTAACGAGACTTGTGCAATCTTGGCTGAGGTGGTGGTCACAGACCAGATCCATTGGGTGGTGGGGGAAGTTCCAAAGAAGTGGTGGGAGAAATCCTTGGAACACCAAATCTACCAGGTTTTTATTCAGTCAGGTTTATATTTGCCCAGGTACCTTCCCTTGGGGTGGAGAGTTTCACACTGAGTGATGTAACATTGTGGATCACAGGACATTTTGGGAGTCTTCTATTAGCCCTGTAATGCATTCATCTGTCCAATATTAATTGATTGGAAACCCTTATTTGTTTTAACTCTTAACTCAATCTTGCCTTATTCATGTAAGATCCTATTGTGAAGTTAAAATAATTTCTCCATAAATAAGGCAAGCTTCATTCTGACTACACTGTCCTGGCCTACTTCCTTTTCCCCCTTCATATTAGCAAAACCACATTATTTTTTTCTGAATTTCAGGATGAAACCAACAACAAATGTAGTACTCCAATGAGATATGGAGGCTCAGCAATTATTATTTCCTTTATTTCAGCGAAAATAGACTAACCTTTTGTTCTTTTGCTATACAAGTAGTTGGAAACATTATGAATAAGTCTTGGCTTAAACTTTCTGAGAATCAATCCAGCAAAACTGCTTCTTTTGTCTTCAAACAACTATAATCTGTAAAATGGATTAAGTTATCAGAATAAAACATGCAGCACATTAATTCAGAAATTACACTTGTGATAAGACAAAGACTCAAATTACAGATTCCAAGGCAGTTAAAGAAAGACAGACAGTACTGCACAATGCTGTCCTAATTATGTGTTGTTGTATAAGATCAATATAATCGCTTTTTTCCCAGTGACTTCACTGACATTTTGGTGTATACCTCTTAGGAACACTTCAATTTTTACACTGACGTCAAGCCACCTGAACCAAGTATCCCTGTGCTACATAAATTTTACTTATTTGTTACAAATTTTTATGTTTCAGTTTTAATTAAATATGAAATACATGTTATATATTATTTTGTTGTTATTATACTGTATATAGCATAATATAATTTTTCTTGTAAAACTACCTTAGTAATAAATGAGTGATGTTTACAGAATTAGCACAGAAGATGCAACTGCTTAAAATTTAATTTCATTTTTTAAAGCCATACTAATTATGACTTGCTATTCGAACAGAATTATTAACTTTTTGTAAACTTTTGATATTTGCTAATATGTATTTTCTGAATAATCAGTATTGATTTTGTCTGTCACCTTTGGTGTGAGGCGGTGGTGTTATAATCACTGGAGCATAGAGTCATTACTGTAACTAGCATTAGTTATTCAATTTAAGATGCCTATGTTCTAATAGGTCAGAGGACACAGAGTCTTCAAAATATTTATTCTTAAAATACTCCAAATTTTGCAATGTGATGAAAGAATGTACTTTTGATGAGCATGCAGGCAAAAAAAAACCCCACTAGACTCACCCAGATTACAAGGAAATTTCAGAAAACAGACAGTGACAGAAGTGATTTGACCAGGGGCATTAGCGTGTCCAAATCAGCAAATCACTCTTCTCTGCCAGAGCAGTTTTCTCTCTTTCCAGACTTTTTTTTCCACTCTACTTCCTGCTATCTTATGTTAGGAAGGATGCTATGTTCCTGTCCTGTACAACCTTGTTTCATCCACAGACTTGACTTTGTCCTATGTAATGAGTGAGGCATGGATTCCATAAAAAAAAGGAACCAATTTAAGTCATCAGAGATTGTTACACAGGACCTATGCATGCAGGATAATTTAAAAAATTATTTAAAATGTCAAGATTATTTATTTTTAACATAGCTCCCACACTATTTTAGAAAAACAAATATGACTTCCTCTCTCTACAAAATAGCAATTGTACAGCACTCTATTGATTTTCCTGTCATTTGTCATTGAACTTCCTTGAGTATTGCAGAGATAATGCAGTAACTAGTCAATGTAACAACTGAATATCTTTCCTTCTTTAGGGTGAGACAGTAAAGCAATGACTGGAGAATTTCCAGTTTGCTTCCTTAAAATATCATTTAATATACCCTTGGCTTTAATCCAAATTTTGATCACACTACCATACAAGGAAGGACTACAGACACTATTTGTGTCCCTCTCCCCCTAAAACTGATCTCTTTGAGATCTCAAAGCACACACACTGAGGATGAATAAAAATTCACAGGAGGCTGTGACAGTGCAGTAATAAATTATCAGTCATAGTATCTCCTTTCAGTTTCATCTGTCTTCTAAAATAATGTAAGAAAAAAATGGTTTAGTGAAAACTACATAAAATTAAGAAAAATAAACAATCATTCTCTTCCCCATTAAGTAGTCTCTAACCTTGATGAGAAGCCCAGTGCAGGTGAATATTAAGATACCTTTTATTTTCAGACCTCCATTCTGCCACTTTACCCTACTGTTTTCTTGCTGTAAAGCTGTATTTCTACCTGTTCATTTTAATTTTTATTTTTGTACAGCTTTACTAAATTTCAAGATAGCAAAATTTAAATGTCCTTACATGAAATTTTGATATAGAAATTCTGCTGTCAGCACAAGAAAACATTTTAGGAACTATGAATGGATTGAAAGCTTTTTCCCCTTGTTCTTACTTGCTTTTGACTGAGTTAGCCACTACAAATTCTTTCAAGAAACATAGTTTTTGTCTTTCTTATTTTAAACACACACCAGAATTTTTAAAAAAAGATAGACCTAAATCCTTCTAAAATTCTAGTTCTTTTTTTTTTCTATGTGTGTATCAGACTTTAATTCATACCCTCACAACTGCATGCTGATAAATGAAATATTTTCTAATTTTTAACTTCCTATCAGTTTCTTCTGCCCTCTTGTATTATCAGTTTCAGGATGCATAGAAATGTATAATTTACTGACCTTTTCTCTAAGACAGTGTGTCTAGAGGCATCATGGTTTGTGCTTTTCAGTATAAATCAAAACTAAAGACCCACTTCTTTTTGTCCTGCTTTCATACTTAGAGAATTTGATATTGGAGACTATGTGACAAAATGATTTCCTAGAATGTTCTTTCAGATACCTTACCATAAGGAAAAAAAAGTTATGTTAGTCAAGATGATTGGACAGAAATTGAAGAAACAAAGACATTTTCCATTGGAGATCTCAAATCAAAATTTAAATACTACAAAAAGCTGTTAAAAAAAAATCTAGTAATGCCAAGTATAAAGCCAGTCTGTATTTTCCTTTATTTCTGAAAGTATAGTTGACATATTTTTGTTATCTACATCATCAGACTTTTCAGAAGCAGAAAAACATTGCCTGCTTTAGGAAGGAAATTAAGTTTTTGAACAGCTTTTCCACATAAATGTTTTTATTAAACCTCTATTTCTACACTGTACTTTGACTAGCAGTAGTAGAGGCATTCACTTTTTTCATTGCTTTGCTTTTTGAGAAAATTTAGTTTTCAAATAAGAGAGTTTTAAATAAAATTTCTATATGTTCTGTCTTTGACTTCTGAATTCCACTTCTGAAGCAGAACTAAAACTTCATCTGAGCCTCCATGAAGAATCAGAGTTCTGTTGCATTGGTTGCAGTCTCCAGCTTCTTCAATTAACTCTTAACTCCATATTTTTAAGGAGCCTCAGTTGTACACTATGACTCTCACAAGATGTGTGAAACACACATCTACTTTCAACTCTAGAATAGACAACATTTTAATGAATAATCATTTAAATTTAAAGAGGAACCAACATGTGTTTCTTGTGTTTATCTTTTTTGCTTTTGACAGAACAAACCACAATAAATTTTTCCATGTAATGAACTGACAGATCCTCTTAACATGGAAATTACAGGATTAAATTTTCATTCTGTAGCAAAAAACAACAGATCTGTAAAACATGTTTTAAAACCATGTGTCCATTGTGGCTTTAACGCCCTGTTTACTGCTGTTTGTAGAACATCTAATAGCTCTCCATATACGCAGATTTGCAATTTTTATTCTCTAAATCATTATGAGTTATAAAATACACATACTGGCTGGAAGAACTCTGCTAGTATTTCTTCCATCTTAGGAGCGCTTCATATTTTTATACAAAACTGTGTGTTAGCATGTGACCTTTGAGGTATGGTGAGTGACAATCATGTTACCAGAGCCACTTGATGCTGTGGTCATCCAGTGAGGACCACTGCAATTTATAGTTCTTCAAAGAAAGAACTCTTTAAAATGGTGTAGCCTTGTAAAGGAAACATGAAGGATGGAATTGTACAGCTATTACACTCTGGTCACTCAAACCTAGGGCTATATCAAGATTCTTTTGCTCTAAGTAGACAGAAAGGAGAAGATCCCAACCACTTATTCTCAAGAGGTAGAAACCACACAAAAGTTTACTGGCAAACTGTAGAAAAATTAAGGAACATTAGCAAAAGAGTAAATACAACATAAAATCACTTATTACAGTATAGACTTGGCCCACTGAACATAGAAAATAGATTCCATTTGATGTTATGTTTCATGAGAAGAGAATTAGAAGAAGTAGAAAGGGAGAAAGACAGGAAAGATATAGAAAACCAGACACAGCTACCTGGGTTCCAGCAATGTAAAACTCCAAGGTGATTATAGGGTTAAAGGACTATGTGCTTGGCTCATGGTGAACATTCTTAAACCTTTTTGACCCATCTTGGGCCTCCCTCCCAGGTGGGACTTTTGTTATCTGGCCCTTTTAGGGACCAGGTGAGGTGACACTGGGGGCTGCCTACAGTGTGCCATGACTGACAGACGGTGGAGCTGGGGGCTGTGGGGGGCAGGACACAACATCACCAGAGCAAGGCCTGACCCACACCCTACTACCCATTCCAAGCCCGAGATGTCTCGAAACAGATCACCTTTCCCAGTCTCTGACAACACCATAGAATTAATTTAGTACTTCAATACTTTAAAAAGAAACTACTCTAGAGTCTGTCCTATAAAAAGAAAATTAGAAGTAATCACCTTGCACTGACAAGCTCAAAAGCAGTGAAATAATAATGCCTTAGTGTATGAAGAAAGTAAGATATAATTGGTATGTACCACACACCTGTCTTTGAATGGCAAAAAAAAAAAAAAAAAATAGAAATAATTGCATCTGGTAGAATATTCAGGAGACAGCCTGAGTATATAATTTTGATAACACATTTCAGTCTAAGTAAAACATCATAAAATCAATGTACAGCCTAATTTTACACAGACTGTCAATTTCTGAAACAAAAACAGATATATTTTATTGTAAATGGAAGGAAGTTCTTCCAATTTTTGCTCTAGCTAAGCAGAAGACACAAAAATGTCCTTCTAGTCTTGCTTCTTGTATTAGAAATTTCATTAGTTTGTCCAGAATGACTCTGATTGACTTAGGTAGATATTTAAGCTCATTCCTTAAAAATTGTAAGTGATATTAATGCAGCAGTACACTTAAAAAATGAGAAGCTGTATTCAAAAACTGAACAGCAACTGTTTGATAGATTTTTTTCTTTTAAAGAAATTGCTGGAAAGGACTCCAACTGTATTCAGCTTTAAACCAAAACCAACTTTCATAAGATTTTGAAAACCATTCTAAAGACAGTAATAAAACGTAATATAGGAGCAAAAAGAAATATTTATGACATTAAGTTTCTGACTGAGGTTTTTGAGATCTTCATTTCATCTCACATTCATTCTTTTCTAAGCTAATATACAGCTCTCTTTTGAAAATAATTTTTGTCTTTTCAATTTTTTTTTATCAACAAGGAAAGAAGATTTTTGTAATGGTACTGGACCTAACAACCCTAAGAATAAGCAAGAATAATATACTCTAAATTGATGGGAGCCATTTTGTCCCCTGAAAAAATCCTATACAAGCATATGGGCCTGGAATTTTCAGACATAATATAAAATTACCACTGTACCGATTTACATGATATAAATATTTATAGATCTTAAATATGTCCATCTTGTGCATCTGATATTCATGTAATCTGAAATAATGTAATCAATTTTAACTAGGAAGTATATATAACTGTTTGATCTGCAATGGTATTCTATATTTTTACGTAAAAGCTTCAATGTCTTGGGCTTTTTTCCCCTTAGAATGGTATTCTCAATTTATAATAGTATAACTTAGAATGGAACCCATTGCATTCTGCTGCAATTTGAAGCTGGAAAAAGTAGTAAAAATATGCAATCTCTGAACAACATCAAGAATATATTTAAATGTATATATATGCACTCCACATATCCTTCAGATCTGTAATATTGGTGTAAAAGTAAAGAGCACTTTGTTTTCTTTTTTTGCAAGAATTTAGTTCATTTGCTTTCAACTATTTCAATGAGTAAAGAAAAAATGTACGTATTTTAGAATCCAGAACTTCTAAGCTGTTTGGTTTCTTTGTTATTTATCAGTACCATCACAGAAACAGTTTCAAGAATACCTTTGTATAATCAAAACCATATAATTATTAACAGCAAGATGGGAAAAAACTTAGCGACATAAATTATAAATTATCTCATTGCAGATATTTTAATATTATTTCGAGTTTCATCTTATTTGTATTACTCTTATCTCTCTTTGTGCTTCATATGTTCTTTATTTACTTAAGTGTCCTTCACAAGTGTCCAGTAATATAGAAATCTTTGCTTTTGAACTTAGTGATTAATAGTGTTATGTTAGTCTGCTGATACTTAAGATGAAGAGGAAGGGTCCTGTACTACAGCTGAAACCAGCTGCTCTCTAGCCCATGCATATGAATGCATACTGGGTGATGATGACATGCAGGTTCATTCTTTCCATTTGCATCACCTTAGAAAGTAGAAGGGGTGAACCTAATAACGTCTAGGAGAATGGCATCATTTGAAGCAATAAACATCTGCACACTCAGAATCGTACAGCCAAGCTTATCACTTCAGGTAATTTTGCATGTACTTTGCATTATTTTACTTAGATATTGCTACTTATTAATGGTAGTGAGACCATACTGAAAATCCTTCAGAAGTCATCTTTCAGCTTATAGTGGTTTGGAAATGGAGAATATGGAGACAAAGAAATATGCGGGGCAATAAATTGATCCACAGGCCACTTTATTCTACAGCTACATTTTTTGCATAGGAGTTACTTCTCACAGCCAACAGGGACTCTAGCACCTTAGTATTCATTAAAACAAAAAATAAAATACAGATTATTTCCAACCTTCCTTGCTATAACCTTGACAGCATGAGCAGCGACTGTAACCAATGGAAGGTAGCAGAGTGTAACCAAATGTCTTCCTGAGGTGAGGATTATTTGAAATTATATCTCTGAAAGCAATGAACTTCCCCATTTATCTCACTCAGGGCTTCACAGACTCCATAATCCCATATCTACAGATGATGTCATTTATTCAGCGACTGCCAGCACAGGAATGGAGTGAACAGAGAAGAGTTGAGGAGGGTGTGGTGATGCCCTCTGTCCTCAGGAAGAAGGAGATCTCTCTTCTTGAGACCCTCAGCTCCAGGGGAGGAGGAAAATGGGTGGGACTGTGGTCCCAAAATGAGAAGCTGAACTGTTTCTTTTAGTCCTTGGCAAAGCATCCTTAAAGGAGCCCTATGAGCAGTCTGTCCATGCACAGTGGTGAGAGCACTGTGACATGGAAAGGAGAGTGTCACACTGGCAGATTTTCTCCGGGCGGTTGCCATGTGTGACATGGAAACACAGGAGGTGGCAACTGTGTTTCCTGGGGAGTCTATGGTGCAAGAGAGGCTCCTCTCTCCCTTGAGGGACTGAGTATTGATTATCTGAAAGGTGATGACTTGATTGAGGGTCCAAGTTGCGTCTCACTGTGGTTTGCTGGAGTTTGGGTGGGGGAAGGAGGAATGTTTTGGAGGGTTTTCATTCTGGATTTAGTGTGTGTCTTTTATCATAGTAGTAGCTTAATAAAGTTCTTTCTCCTTTGTTTTTAGACTTGGGCCTGCTCTGCTCTGTTCCTGATCACATCTCGCAGCATTTATTTGGGGAGGTGAATTTTCATGGGGGCACTGGCATTGCGCCGGTGTCAAACCGTAACATGGTATTCCAAGAATGAGGTGTCCAGAATGCTCTCTACCAATGAACTAGTTATAGCTAGAAATAAAAGAATATGCAAGAAAACAGGGGAAAACACCTGCACAATCTAACAGGCAGAAGATTTTGAAGAATCTTTGAAGAGAAGTCACAGATTTTGTCAATTTGGTAAGGTGAAGAGAGGACAGAAGGAAATAACTCTCTAGGTTATTTTTAATAGACATTTGTAGAAGATCTTATTACCTTAACTGGTCTTCTACTTCATGTGCAGAAGGACTATAGTAGTTGCTGTACAATAGTATTAATTTAAAACACACTTGTCAGAGCTTGTAAGGACTTGGTATTTAGCTGATGGTAAACTGGTTTAATGGTCAGTGATGGAGCTCGCAATCAATTTACACCAGGCAGTAAGTTCTTAACTGGATTGTTCTGAAGAGTCCCATATGGCTGTGGGCTGAGGGGTCAGGACTGCTCTCTGGGTAGTTATAAAGCCTCCTGAGACATTTTTGGTGACTGTTTTATTCCTTGAGCATGTAGAAGTTTCCTTGAGCAGTTAAGAATGGACAAAATCTTTGGCATCATGTAAGTGAGGCAACTGAAATTTGCTGGAAGCCTATATCATCAGAGTGTCTTTTTTTATTTTTAAACATGATGGTAAAAGAACAAGGTAAAAGAGAAATATGATATAAAACATTACAGTGAAGTTATCATGGACAAAATCTTATTAACTTCCCCTTATAGCGAATTTACAGAATAAGAAGCAGGTCAACAGAGCTTCCCAAGTGGGCATGGGAAGGAAAAATGGAAAAATGGAAAAAACCCCAAAATGTTAGGTGACTGGCTACAACAAAGCATGATATTGCACAATATTATGAATAAATGACATCATCTGTAGATATGGGATTATGGAGTCTGTGAAGCCCTGAGTGAGATAAATGGGGAAGTTCATTGCTTTCAGAGATATAATTTCAAATAATGTCCCACCCATTTTCCTCCTCCCCTGGAGCTGAGGGTCTCAAGAAGAGAGAAGCAGGTCTCTAGGCTCACCATTGCATCCCCCTAAAAATGCAGTTTCTGATGCAAGAGAATTTGGTTCAGTCTATGGCTATCAAGAAAAGTCCAGCCAAAAGCCACTCCATCATCTACTCCCACCTAAAAATTTCTTCTTCTAACATCTCAGGTCCCAGACTGTCTCTCTTCTACTTCAAGTTGAGGAGAAGTGATATTTTACAAAGCTTTCATTTCCCAGGAAAGGTTTAAAAGTCTCAGATTCTCCAGACAGCTGAAATCTCTGCCCAGAACTCCAACTCCCATGGCTGGGCACCTTCCCCCCTCCTTCTCCTTCTCCTTCTCCTTCTCCTCTGCTGGCAAATTCCAGGTGCCATCAGGCTCTCTGTATCTTTCCCTCTGCGGGGGTGGGGGAACAAAGGCATCTCCGTCTCTCTCCACCCTTCTGTCCTCAGGAGCTGGCCCGGTTCCAGTCCCTTCACCCCTGGCCCACCTCTCTCAGGCCACATGGCTTCCCCTCCCCCACCCAGCCCATGGCTGTGCAGGGGAGAGTCTGCACTCTCCGATGACCGGAACCAAAGAGAGAGTTCCCCTGGGAGTTCTTGCTTTTAACCCCCTGTGTTCTCAGAGGCGTGTCCATACCTTCAGTAGTCACTCCAGGTGCCAATATCCACCCCTGACCACTGATTGGTTTGACCCTAACTTTCTGAAAAAATTCACTTCCGTGTCAAACCACGACATACCAACATGACCGTGTGTCTAAATTTCATTGCTGTATAACTAGTGTCAGATTGTTGCTTGGATCTGTCCTGAATTCTTTATTTATTTAGTAAATTGGTCAGTATGGGCATAATGTGAAGAAATTAGTTTTCACTAATCAACTTTTTTTGATAACTTCTTTTGAATATTTAACTTTGTTTTAGGCTTATTTTTTAAAACAAATATTAATATTGAACATTTAAGCTATATGATAGAATCAAATAAGAAGACAGCATAATGTGCACATTCAGTTGATGGCTTTCAAAATTTGCATCAAAGAAAATACTGGCATCTACCTGTAAACATTACTTCATAATATGCTACAGTAGACTGAAAATTCAGAGGCTTTGGCCCATATAATTTTATTCTACTCCTCTGCACAGGAGCATTGCTAGGGTTGATCGTTCAATGCACTGTAAAGAAAAACAATGATGCAATTCAAACTGCTAGATAGCAAACAGCTGAAATTAGCTATTTTTCCAAAGCAATAGGGTGCATGCTTTTCTCTCTGCCTAGCTCATCATTTATGGAAGAACAGTTTTCATGGCAATTCAAGCAGATTGTACATTACAAATAGGACTGCTATCCACATAAATTTTGCAAAACTGTTTCGCTTGGAAAATAAATTTTAAAATGGGCACACCATATAGATCTGATACTTGAAGAAAAATTTATTTAAATTTCAGAAATAAAGCTGAACAGAGAAAACTGTCAAAACCTTTCATGAAGAACTGCCCTGGCTGCCACCCATCCTTGTGAAGCACTATGGATGCACAAAGTAAAATGTGGTACCCATAAGGAAGGTAAGATCATTTACCTTTGAAGAATCATAAGCTCATATGAAATTCTAGTACCTTTGTCTCTGACAGTGCAAACCCATCAATATTCAGCTGTTTTGACATCCCATGTCTGCAACAACTGCCTAAAAGCAAGTTCTGTAAAACAGAAAACTTTTCTGCCAAAATAATGCACTTCACCTTGGAAGAAAAATCTTTTAATCTGTCTGTGGGATAAAAAGCTACATCTCAACTGTACTCAATTGAGTACTTCCCACCTTCAGATGAAATGCGTGTCCCCTGGTGCCCATGAAGGGAGCAGGAGTTGTAGCTGATAATGAGCTCTCTTTCAGGACAGCCTGAGATGTTGCATTCTGTCTCTGAAATATGGCCTGGCCCAGAACTGCAAGATTTGCCTGTTCTGGCAGTCATTGAAAACTGATGAGTCTTCAAGATACTGTCAGTACACCCGCAACTAACACTTGCAAGAGCAATACACTGCTTTCAGTGTTTACATGACATTCATCTTCATGTAAATATAAGACAGAATGACATTAAAAGCAGCAGTATAATTAGAAAAAACATTAACCCCCCAAAAAAACCCAAAAACCCCCAAACTTCCTATTTTTTCATTTGATAAAAAAATACACCATTAATTTTTTTTTTGAGAAAATGAAAATATATTTATACCAAAATATGGCAATTTGATAGTAGCAACAATAAACTTCTATTTTGTTAACTTGTCTTTAAAAAGTTTTACTGTATAAAATCTATTTTTAAACTTCATTATAATGAAGTTGATACAAGCCTGTTTTTAAATTACAGATATATGTTACAGATGGGATATTACATTATTGAAAATGATAGCTATATAACAAAATGAGCAGAAATAAAAAAAATACTAATTTAAGAATAAACTTCCTAAAAATGCAAAATAAAACCTTTTTTTTCTTCTTTCTTATCCTTCCAGAATCTTTAAGTTTCAGATTTCTACCAAGCCTCACACTGAAAAATTTATGACAACTTAACAAAACAATTTGTCTTCATTGTGCTTGTGATTCTGTTATAAAACCGCAGACTACAAAGGTCTTAATCTTCCTTTTGAAATTAATTGGGGATTTTAGTTGAATCCATTCTGGCTTGGTTATACAAATGAATATATCCTTCTGATAAAAAAGAAAAAAAAAAAAAAAAAACTTAAAATACATATAAAGTCTTATTTGGTATTTTTACTTCTTGCAGCTGATACTTTTTGAAAAAAACACAGGTAATTTAGTCACAGATAAAAAACCCATACTCAGTATCCTCATCCACTACAGTTTTCTGATTAAAGCATCGATGGCCAGCACTTGGAAACTCAGGAGTTAGCCTCAGAGCATATACTCTGCTGAGGCTTACATCCATCATCAAAATGCACCCCTAAAATCTGCCTATATCTGCTCCATTCCCACATGACAGTATCAGTTAATAGCCCCAAAACCATGAGAACTTAACTCCACTGTGTTGCTTAGTCTTCTCCTCTGCTTTTCGCCTGATGTGTCTGAAGCTTCTTTGATCTAAAACTGATCTTGTTTTCATGAAACAGGCAGAAAAACTTTATGCAAGCAAAAACACTAATGCTTACCCCCTCAGGCCATTCAATTAGACTTCTTCATTCTTAAAATCATCCAACACAAAATCATTTCTCAAATGTGAAGTAAGGGTTCAATCAGTTTGAGACTGGGGCTCAAGAAACAAACTCCTGAAATTTCGTCTCTGTCATGAGGCCTCCTGAATTTCTGTCAGTGTCCTGCAAAGCCTCCCATCTCACACATCTCCTCCCAGCCATGTCACACCTCTACTTCCTTTTCACTCTATTTGCCACTTGACTTTATACTATAACTTTGTATTCAAGCCACAAGTTCTTGGGTGAAATTTCCTTAAAACAGAAATAAAAAAAAAGACCGAGTCTGCTGGGCTATATCCCTTGTGTCCTGCCTTGCCACTCTTCTCCCAGTTCACTGGAGAAACATAAGGAATGGGAGATTGGCACAAAGGAGATGAAAGGAGACACCTGCTTGAGGGAAACAGGAGCAGAATGGAGGCAATCCTTTAAATGAGGAAGGGCTGCTCTGAGTATAGTAAGGAGTGCAGTGATGTCTGTGAGGAGGGAGTTTATCTTAGCATTTGATGAGAGAACACGTGAGGAGACTGTCATTGCATTCTGCAGCTTCCATCTCATGACAGTCTCCCAGTCGTCCCTCTGTCTGTGCTTACTCTTTCATACTGCCCATACAGTAGTGTGCTCTTCAGGCTTTATTTGAAAACTTTTTACCAGAGTTCATTGGGAGTATGATCTTTTGTGTCAAGAGATGCTCAACTTACAAATAAAAACAGCAGTTTGTTGGTGCTCTTGACATAAGTTGGAAACTGTGTAAGAAAATATAGTGTAGATTGGTAGCAACAAGGTAGTGCTGGTAGAGGTAACTGATAGTGTTGCTGTGTCTGTGTCTTTCAGCTTCAAAGAACACTAACTAACATCAGGCTGGCAAAAGACATAATTAATTTAACATAGCAAGCACTACATCCAAGTAATATAGATCACAAAATGTTGACCAACTTTCCTAAGTCCTTTGGTTTACTTGTTTGTAATTTGGTGGTCTTCATTCCTTCCTTGTAATTACTTAGGGTAATCTGCAGTTCCAAGTTTATCTTTCTTTATTTATGACCTTTCTATCTCAGGTTGGAGGATGCACTGACTACTACTTAAATATTTTGACTATTTACTTGCTGACTGATAGGTGTTTTTTATTGAATTTTCTACATATATTAATACAAAAATAAAACCAGAGAATACAAGCAAATTTATCTGAAAGTTTTCTTAGCATCATAATTCCCTACTGCTAAGTCAACCTCTTAAAATAGGCATAGTTTAGCTGTAAGAAAACACCATCTATCTGTCTTCTACAGCTGTGATAAATTAACATTTCAATGCATTAATATTTCAACCTGGGTCATAAAACTGCCCGGGCACTTATTAAAAACTAAATGTTGGAGTTTTGTATATAAAAATAGTATAATTTCCTGAGGTGGCAAAAAACAGTAACAACTAATACTTTTTCTTACTTTTAAAGAAAAATCCTAATGCCATTTTTCCCCCTCCCCCCCCCCCCCTAGAATTTCATGGTCCATTTCTTTTCTGATTCCTATTACATATTTCTACTATCAAAATTACTGTATTCAAACAAGGTCTTTAAATGTATTCAAATATTTTCTGAGAGGAAAAGTCCAATTTCAAATGAATAAAGAAATGAATTCAAATGGGCTCAGACAGTTCAGGTTGGAATGCAATTTACAGCAAAATAGGGGTAATTTTAAAAAGAGTGTGGCCAAAATAAATGACAGTAAAAATGAAAGCATAGAAATGTGTGATTTTAAAAAATATATAACTATATCTAAATCATAATTTCCAAGAGGATAACCATCTTAAATCTTTTTTTTAAAGAAATTATCACAGAACCAGAAAGATCATTGCTAAGTATTTTAAAAGAGATGTCCTACAGAGAAGTAGTAAAAAGAAACTCAAAAAAAACCTGAGAAAGATAATGTTACTCTTCTTATTTGGCATTTAGGAGATATTAAGAACAGGGCCCTATGTATGCACAATATGCTACATTGAATATGATCTTAAAACACATTCCTCTTTTCTATAGATTTTTTTCTCATTTCCCTCCTATTTGAATTTTCACAAGCTTTTATTATCCGTAAATAAAAAATAAAACTATGCTATAAAGAAATTATATATTGATATTCTATTGACTTCCATACTTGCTGATGAAGAAATTAAGGCAAATTTTTATGCTTTATGGCTAGTGTACAGAGAAACATTAGCTCAAACAAGGAAATATATGTGAGCAGCAGCTTCTGATAACTGCACTAGGATTGCTGCAGAGTAACATATCTTGGTAAGCAATGCAGTTTGAGGAAAGGCTTATGTGAAATGTAAAAATATGGTCCTTTTTTGTCCCATATTTGTAAAAATATGGGAAAACTCATGCTTCCAGGCATTTATTTTATATTTCATTTTCAAATTTTTCTTTATATATATATATATATACATACAAGTATACATACATATAGATATATGTGTGTGTATATATATATGAAGACTGCAGGTATATAAAGAAGGATTCTCCCTCTTTTCACTAGTGCCTTTCATGTATCACTCAAACTCAGCAAAGACAACACTTTTTTTTCCCGGCTTAGCTTTTATACAAATCCAGAGCAAAGCATGTTTTATACAAATCCAGGGCAAAGCCCCACTTTGCCTACTGCAAACTCCACAGTGACATTTGCTCCTCCAACAGATTTTTTAAATAAATGCAGAAAACTGGAAATAAAAATAAATATAGAGTATGGATACAGTGGGTCTATTTGGGGCCTATAAAATGAGTAAAATCAGTTACAAATATTCTGTTTGAATATCACAAAACATGGCTTGATTAAGAATATGTTTAAATAATTAAATAAATTTGGTTTTGCTCAGAAGAAATAGGAAGGGAAAACAAGTTACTCTGGGAAAGACTTCTGTATTGTCTCTACATTAAGGATCAAGAGTGGGAGTGTGAAAGGCTTAAGAAATGGAAACAAGTGCTCAGCTCCAGCACCGTTCTTCTGCTCAGGTCTGTTAACATAAAAGGGCAATAAAATCTTTTCATTTGGGTTGCGTAGAATATGTAAAATATCTAATACATGAAAGTACATTTGTCACCATACAAGGATTAAAAAAAAAAACAAAAAAACCAGAAATAAACTAAACCAAGCAAAACAAGTTCAATATAGACACTTGTTTGATTAGATTGTTCTCATAGCTAAGTCCAGTAAAACAAAGCTTAGGCAGAGCAGACCTGACAAGCTTTAACTGAGGAGTTACAAGCTCAATACAAAGCTTATGGACAGCTGTGAGCAATATGATAATATATTAGTGTCATGGGGTTACAACTTCTAGTAAAAAATGATAGTGAAAAGTTAATTAAAGAACTTAATTCAACTGAAACCACTGGAAGTTTATAAAGGCAAAACATAACTTCTGCTTTGGAATTTGGTCTTACATTTCTGCTCTTGTAAAAACTATTTCCCATTTCCAATTTAATGTACAGAAGCACAACTGCTTGTTCTTGACCCTAGTCTAAGCCTCTACAGTCTTCAAAGAGGTTTTTTCAGTCAGACTGTCCCATTCTCTACAGAAAGGAAGTGCTCTTAAAGTGTAATAGCAATGGCCCTTCTGTTCAGAGAGGAAACCCCTTTTTTAGACAGAAAATATATCTACTTTTGGAAATACATTAGTATTTTAGAATATTTACCAATGCACTCAAAATAACCTTAGAAATACATTTGAAAAACTAAGTAGTATCTAGGGAAAAGAAAAATCTTCATTATTTCATCTCTTAGGCCATTTCCCACTCTGAGGTAGTAGATTAGAACTGACCTCCACGCAAAGCATAGACAAAATATGATACCTTCCACTGTAGAGCTTCATGTGACATATAATTATTAGTATATGAAATTATAATGTAAATGTCAACAGATCCTCCCCTGTAATCAGACTTCCCTATGCTCTAGAAATATGCATTTTTTCTGCCTATGATATTGCTTTTAGATCCTAATTAATACCTACATTCCCATTTAATTGAATTCAGTTATGACTGTCTATATGCTAATTTTTTGTAGTTGCTGGCCATCTGTTTTGGTGCAGGAGTTTCCCACCTGTGTTTAATAATTTGCAGACAAATGGACTTTCTTTTGCCTTTAATCTCCCACCCCTCTATTTCTTCATCTTAGCTCACAAAATCTACTAAAATCAAGTGACTGAGGTACAACTTTACTTTCTTACACAGTAAACACATAGTTCCTTAACATGAAATAAAAGTAATAATTTGTAGAGAAAATTCAATTTCCATGTTATTTTTCAAATTGTTACATTACAAATATTCTGTTTGTATTTTATTACTTGCTGCCAATTTTGTGATCTATTGATGAGCTCCATAGACTTTACGAAGTGTTCTAATGTTAACATTTTCAAAAGAATTAAACACATATCTTAATTTTTGAAGGGGGAGGTGTTTCTTTTACTTTGGGGTTACCGCCAGTAATAATGCATCTTTGCATCTTCACTAAGATATACAGAGTTCATTCATACATTTCATGTGTTCCCGCATTTTTTTTCATTTCTATATGTTCATCTCTTTAATGAAGAAACTTTAGGATGACAAGGCAGCAATGGGAAAAAGAAATGCAGGTTCATTAAGTCAGTGTTAACTGTGGTGCAGATAGTACAAGAAGGGTTTTATAAACGATTAGAGGAAAATATAAAATCTATTTTTATTTATGTGGAGTCTAAGTCCTAATTCACTTCACCTTGCTTCTATTCCACCTTGCCATATCACACACTGCCTCTGGGTGTGCACCCTGCCTGCTTAGATATCCATAGATCAGAAGAAAACAGAACAAAATCTCGCTATCAGCTGCCTGGTTCTTTCACATAAAAGAACTTCAGGTGTGTGGCTGGGCAAGGATTACTCTTATCAATGCTGTAAAAAGGTGCTGGTCCAAAAGATAAAGTAATAGGCATGCTAAAACGCAGGTAAGGGCATCCTAATGAAGGAGCTGTTCCCTGATCACTTACCCCTGTGGAATTCCTCCTCCCCTTCCTCCCTCCCTCCCTCTCTCTTTCTCCCTCTCTGTCTGGAGTAAAAATGTACCTCTAGGTAAATAAACGTAAATAAAGATGCTATCCTAATTAAACCCCTAAAGTGAGATGCAAGTAATTTGTGCCTAAAATAGTTCTATATTAGTTTCCCTTTTTCTCTTGGCCTCATTCATTTCAAATGTCTAATTTAAATTTATATACAAGGACCTGAGGATTTTTTTTTATTATCTTATATGCTGCCCTTCACAATTGATCCTAGATTTAATTTGAGGCTCCTGGACTGCTGTCATAAAAATCATGATAACAAGTAGGACTCAAGGTTTTCGCCAGTTATGAGAAAAATAACACATGAAGTTCAAAATAACAAAATGGTCAGGAGGATCACTCTGGCTACCAGATCTTCTGCCTACATCTATGGAGCAATATGGTTGTTCTCCAGCAGAAAGTATGGCTTTTATTTTGAATATTTATATGTTTTAATTAGATTATATATTTTAAGGAAAATGTTGAAAAAATATGAAAAATATATGGTTTTTTTTTCTGAAATAATATAGTCATATTTTCTGTCTTTAAAACCAGATCATTCATGGTCCCTTCAAGTCAATGGAGAGGAACAAAGCCATCTACAAGACAAAATAAATACAAACTGCATGTCCTTGTCATCAGCCTTGTATTTGCAGGATTAAAATGTTTATTCAACTGCATCTTTTTTTTCCTAACTTTTAAAACTGAATAAAACCTCTGTTTAATTAGATACCTCACCTTTACTTGTAACTTCAGGTTATCTAATAGAATAAAATTACTTGGTATTTCTATGCTACCTAATTTTAATTTAATGACACTTTAAGATAATTTGTTTGTGGATTTTAATTGCCCAGTGGTTTATGTGATGCATCTTGATTATCAGTAGAGTTTACATACCACAGAAATTTAATTTATTCTAAGAAATACTTTTTCTTGCACAATATAGTGGTGTTGCATAGACTTCAGCAGGTGATGATGAGGAAACTTAACCTTCAGGAAGAAATCAGCAAGAATGAGAAGAAAATAAAGCATGACATGGGATTTCACTCATCTAACACATCCACTGACTTACATCTCCATTGCTGCTGCAAACTTGATTTTGAGTTAGTGCCCTAATTTGCTTTCTAGTCCATGGACAGTTGTGACTCTGAGGTCTCCAAAGAAACATCTGCCCACCAAACATAAAGCACCCAAAAAATCTTTATTGATTTCTGCCTCTTCCTTTTGGAGACTCATTGCATGGTGCATTGTTCTGCACTTCAGCCCCAAAAAATCAGAAGAGCAATTTGGATTAAATGTGAGGTTTCCATAATTTACTTCCTCCACAGCCCCACCAGCTGGAGAAAGAATTCAGTCCATGGGCAAGTCCCACTGGTGAGTGGCAGCAGCCCTTAGATGTTGTGTAAGCAGAAGGGCTACTTAACCATTACCTAATCTACAAATTCAAATTCATTGTATATAGTGATGATGACTGTCTACAGTAATGAAACAATGTCAAGATGTACTAAGAGACTGAAGCCTGATAAGAGACAGAAAAGGCTTCAATGATTAGCTTAGACTAAGAACTTGACAGAATAAACAAAACAATGCATGTTGTAGATAAGATGTATTCTGGCATCAACCTTTCTCATTGTATTACGTCCAGTGAAGCTGACAGACAAGGTTCTTAAATTTGCTTACAGGAAGAACTATTTTATACTCCATATGATTAAATTTTGTAAATTTCTTCCAAAATCTACCATGGAAGGAAAATTCTAATAAATATAAAAGTAAATGTTTGTATAAATCATAAAAAATACCTACAGCGACATTTGACACACAGCCTTAGTTAGTCATTATTTAATTCTGTGCCACTACATAGGCATTGTGCCACTCAGTGGCCTTCCCTATCACAGAAGTTAGTCGCATTACAGGTAATTTTTCCACTCAATTAATACTTTTATTGCACCTCTGCAGCGTTGCTTGTTTTTCCCCGGTCCTGGGCAGCTCTGGAGAGCCTGGTTAAGGCGCTGCTTCTCGGTGGGACCAGCACTGCCGCGATTCCCAGGCGCTTCTGCTTTCCGTGCACCGGGGCAGGGCTGGCCGCTTCTGCTGCCGCGTGCAAGGGGCGAGACAAAGAGGTGAAAGAATTGTCCACTTCATCCACGTGGATGGCTGGAAAGCTTTAACGGTGTGGGGAGCTGTGTCAGAGAAGCCGCGGCTTGCTCCCCTACACCTGCATGGACGAAAATGGCCTCGAACAAAGGAAGGCATGGGGTGTTATAGGGGGCGGTACAAGGAAGGCGGAAGCCTCCCTTGCCCAATGGGGGCAGGCTACAGGGGAGTGACGTGGACCGGGGTAACCAAGGGGGACACGACAGGGGCGGACCAGGCTCCAGGGTGAATGGGGTAGCGGGAGCGGGGTGACAGACACTGAACTCTACAGAGTGGACAGGGGAGTGGTTACAGGACTGGCATGGTGAGCTCCAATGGTAAGAGAACCAGAGCGGACCACCGTGGGGGGGGGGGGGAAACACGGGGGGTGCACAGGGGTACACAGAACCGACTAACTAACACATAACAGAACCCCTAATCTGAACCCAAACCCAGGATGCAACACACCTCTATCTAAATTTCTCTTATATCTGCTTTATGTTGGTGAAAAATATATATATTCAGGTTGATGTTAATAAATTTATATTAATTGGAAAAGATTAGGAATTGTTATTGAAGTTACAAGAATTATTCGAGAAAGAATTTTTTTGTTTTACTTTGAACACGGATAATCAGTCATTCTCTAAGACAGGTTCAAGACCTAAAGATGCAGTATTACTGCTATGAACTTATTATGAATTCTATATACTTGATCTTTCAGCACTGAAACCAATAGGAAAAAATCTCACACAGACTTGACATGGGAGTATGGTCATACCATCCAAATGCTGTGCTTCATAATTATTCATAAAGCACAAATTTAAGCACTAATACAAACCCTAAAGTTTAACTAAATTAAATTTAGTTAAAGTTTTGCTAATTCTGTGAAAATATTAAACGTAAATTTGTGGTAAATTGTAATGAAGAGTCAGAAATAAATCTCTCTTTTCTTTGAGTCTTTCCAGAACAGTCATCTTTCAATGTTAATGAATTTTTCCATGGGCCTCAAAGATGAGATTTAAGCATAATGCGGTCACAAATCAGTTAAATACTTGCCAAACTGTTGTGTTCTGAAGATCACTAGATATTCTAGGAATAATCACAGGCATTATTTAGCGCCACTTCTCATTCAATCAATTTTTCTTATAGTTTCAAATTATGCTTATGTTTGTGCTAACATTTACAGCCACAACCCTTACAAAAGAAAGGAGGAAGGGGATAAAATCAGCTGTTGATTTTTTTTGTTGTTGTTCTACAGGGAATGGAAACTCCTACTTCTGATTAGCACATTACTTAGTTTCCTTTCTTTAGGTTAGTCTCTTGTTCAGCTGACTAGTACAGCTAGCTCTTTCAGTGATGTCATCCTTACTGGTACTCAGAGCCTCAACAATAGCTCCCACAAAGCTTGCCAGCAGGATGTGGTGACAGACTTAATGTTTTGTGTCAACAGGATAAACAGCATGCTCATCTTGAGAGCTTTATCAGATTAACCCTGGTGTAGCAGCTTCAGTAAGATATATTAATATCTCTGCATGACCAGCTGTACCTGGAAAATATTAAGCTACATAATTTTTTTCCATTTTCATCCAAATATATTTTGATTGCTATCTGGAGAAAAATCAGCTGTGAAAACAAACGGCAACATGCTTGTTCCCAATATTATTTGTCCTAACAAAAATTAAGCAGTAATTAAAAATAAATAGATTGGTAAAAATAGTAATTAAGCCTCACATACGGGAAGCCTTACTCATACAGAGATGATTTTGAGTTCATTGGCAATGTCATGCATAGAAGACTTTCCAGAATTGTGCTCTAGTTGCAATTACTGTGCATATACATAAAGATGTCACATTTGTAAAGTCTATGGGATAGAGAGTCAGCTGGTGCAAATAGTGAGGTTGGCAGTGAATTCAATTCCACTGATTTACACCAGCAAAAACTTTGACCTGATATGTTTCAAAGTTTTTATGAAAAGAAAAAAAATCCCCTAAAACTTCTCCTGTAATACAGTTTTTGTGTACTTTAAAGCCAGATTAATTTCAACAAGCTTGAACATTACTTATTAACCACGGTCTAGTTGAAATGAATAAAGATTTGTGATTAAAACATAGCCTAATAAAGTGTTTAGTCATACAGGTGCAGAGTTTAGGGTAGCCTTTAGCTGTAGTCAACAGAGAGACAGATGCCATCTGTCTCTATCTAAATTAAGGTGGAGTAAATCACTTTTTACAACATGTATTGCCTTCCATCCATTGCATTTGGAGGCTCGCCCTAAAAATCTAATTTTTTATGGCTGAAATTACATGAATCTTGATAATATGGAAAAACACTAATACCACACAGTGCACAAATGTTGTACTTTACATGGCACATGAATCTATACATACTTAATCACTGATGTGAATATGCTGTTAAGTACATTGCTGAATCACAGAATCAGCTGACTTGGAAGGCACCCAAAGCATCATTCAGTCCAGCTCCTGCCCTGCACAGCACCATCTCCAGGAGTCACACCCTGTGCCTGAGAGCATTGTCCAAATGCTTTTTGAACTCTGTCAGGCTGGTGCTGTGACCACGGCCCTGAGGAGCTGTTCCAGTGCCCAAACACCCTCTGGGTGAAGAACCTTTTTCTAATATCCAACCTAAACCTCCCTGACAGAATTTCAGACCCCTCAATTGAGTCCTGTCACTGGGCACCAGAGAGAAGAGATCAGTGTCTGCAGGCTGATAGTCATTCGACTGCAAGGTAAACTGCAGGGAGGAACAGTATTTATGCACATTTCTGAATCCGAATAATTAATCTGCCATGTTTCTATTATTCTTAATTCTTATGCTCCTTGCATTCAGAGTACTAAGAAACCAATCTCAATGCATTAGTGGTTTCAAATGTGTACCTAGAACAGCACCCAAATATTGAGTTGTTTAAAATCATTATTTACACAATATTTCAGATTATCTCCAGTCTCTTCTCACCTCTTCAGAGGTCTTTTCTGGAACAAAAATAAACATTTCCATGAATGGACAATGAAATTTACATTCTGCAAACGTAGCATTTTATTAAAGGAGAAAAGAATCCCTTTCAACTAAGACAAAGCTTGGGAGTCCTTATTAGCATCAGATCAAATCTTGTTTTTCCTACCACCTTATGCATAGTGAGAATTCAGATAGCAGTAGTGATTGAAAAGGCAGGAGCCCATGCAGTGGTTTTATGTGCAATAAAGCATAAAGCCATTAAGTCTTCTCTGTAAGTCATACCTGTGCTTCACAGAGACTACTTAACCACCCTGTAGGAAGTATTTTTTAGCAACTGACATAAAGGCTTGGAATTTATAACATGGCATTGATCAGTTGATACTATGCAATCTTTGAAGAAGAACTTCTGTCTTGGGACATCTCTTGCACATGGTTTTTTGCTAAAGAAAGAAGAATAAATACAGCAAGGTTGTTTTCTCTGTGTCCATTGAAGCTTGAGTATTATGGAGGTGAGAAAATTCATGGATCAACTACTTTTTCACCTATTTTTAGCAATTATACAAAAATTGTTCTTTGAGTGGGGTTTGTTTTTTGGTTTTGTTTTTTTTTATTATTATTTTTATTTTTATTTTATTATTATTATAGATGAGTTAAAGGTATTGTAATGGGTTTTTTCCCAAGGATTTCTCTAAGAACTTCTTACTGCCTTTAATCTCTTGCTGAAAACTAATGGAGCTGTAAAATGTTGAGATCTACATCTTTCCCCAAAGTTCTTTATAAAGATACCCTTCAATCTTGTGCATCTTTCATCTGTTATCTATCTGTTGTCTGGTCAAAAGCAGATTAAATTTATATCCTGTTATTATTCTAATTTCTTTTCCTTTATACCTGACTGTAGTTATACAGATATATGTAGGCCTACCATGCTAGCTTATTAAACTTGTATTTATATCTCTATCTGAAAAAAGGAAACACTATCAGGATGCTACAAACTGGATTCCATCTCTTCACTACATGAACAGCGCAAATGTTGATGTAATTGCTTATCACAAAAATCCCACTTCTAAATAGGTGTTTAATATATGCCAGATTTTAATTTGAGATCATCATCTGAACTGAGCTCACTGATGTTTCTGCATACTTTTAGTGAAAATATAGATACCATTGATGGATATATACAGCAAGCTCGTACAGGCTGCTAGAAGGGTTCCCTTACCCATATCTAGGTTCTGAAGTTAGGTCGCAACAACCCCTATGAGCTTGGGGCAGGATGGCTGGAAAGCTGCCTGGTGGAAGAGGACTTATGGTCCACAATCAGCTGAGCACAACTGGGTGCCCAAGAAGGCTGATGTCATCTCATTTGTATCAACAATAATGTGACCAGCAGGACTAGGGCAGTGATTGTTCCCCTGTACTTGGCACTGGTGAAGCCACACTTTGAATCCTGTGTTCAGTTTTGGGTCCCTTGAAACAAGACAGTGAGATGTTGGAGCATATCCAGAAAAGGGTGAAGGAGCTGGTGAAGTGTCTGGAGTCCAAGTCTTATCTTGAGTGCCTGAGGGAACTAGGATTATTTAGCTGGGAGAAAAGGATGCTCATGTTGGGAGGGGTCAGGAGGGGCCCTTATCACTGTCTACAACTGCCTAAGAGGAGGCTGTAGCAAAGTAGACATTGATCTCTTCTCCCAAATAAAAATTGCCAGGATGAGAGAAAATGCCTTCAAGTTGATCAGCAAAGGTTTGTTTAGAATGAATACTAGGAAAATTGTCTTCATGGAATGGGTTGTCAAGCACTGAAAGAGGCAGCCCAGGGAAATAGTTGAGTGACCATCTCTGGAAGTACTTAAAAGATGCTTAAACGTGGTGCTTGTGAACATGGTTTACTGGTGGATAATATTAGGTTTATAGATGTTCCAACCACAGTACTAATGTAGTGATATGTAGCTATGTAGCTGTGTAATCTTATCCACCTTCACCACAGACAAGAGATAAATAATTTCAAGCAACACCAGGACTGTAATTGTAATTTAAAACACTCTGCCTGAGGATGAAATGAAAATGAGTTACTTCTTATGCTTACTAGAGAACACCATAACCCTAGGAGCATTTCAGGTATAGGACACCAAATATTAGTTTGCAGATCTTCAATGAGTCTTTGTGATGGTAATCATTAATGAATGGGTAGGGGCTTCATTATCAGAATCTATACACCAAACAATGTATGTAGAAGAGTTCAGATGTCTGTCGGGAGGCACAGGTGTTGCAGTGACATTAATAAAGTAAACAGCACTATTCTTGGTCTCCAGCACTGCACGTAATCATTTACATTAGCTGTTGGAGCCTGGCATGTTTCCAAACTCTGCCAATTAGTGCTCTCCCAGACATTGCTCAGCCACAATCCAGACACTGTCTCCAACAGGGAGTATAATTGAGGCCATTCTTAGCAAATTGTATATACTATTGTATATTTTTCTCAAGGTCAAAGAGTAGACCCGAGCCCATTTTGTTTACAAGCCTAGTTGTAGCATAGCATGGCATAGCAGCTGACATGATGAGCAGTGGGACATCTACATGGTTTAATAAGAAGCACTGAGAGAGGATGAAGTCATTTGCACAACTGGAGTTTCCATTGAAATGACTTTTGGGTCAGGTTTGTCAGCTGATAAAACACATTAACTTTACACATTTTAATAACTTCCCTCTTACTAGAAATTATTTTATTTTCTTAATTCCTTTAAGTACTGGTAACAAAAACATCTGAAAATAAGTGCCCCATAATGAAGTAAAATTTCAGTTCTTGATAGGCAAAGCAATATTTCAGGAAGAAGAGGTAGGAAACTCACTTTCAAAGGAAAAAGAGAAAGTTAAAATTTTATCTAACTATGAAAAGTCATACGAAACTTTTTGTTTGTAGTGCTTAATGAATATTACATAAGAATTATAATAATTAATTATTTTTTTTCCCTTAAAGAGAACATGATTTGAAGTTTCCAAGATCTCTGACATCTTTCTTATATCATTTGTTACAGCAGCTTTCCTGATATGCCCACTGCATGAAAATATATTGAGGAAAGAAGATGTAGAGATTCTGAGGCAACTATTTTGCATGTGAATTCCTAACGCCACACTCCAAAGGAAAGTACATTATCAAGGTCTGAGAAATGAAAATTCTACCATAAATTCTCACACATAAAGAAAATGCTTATGTTCAGATCTCCCTTTCCACTTTTTATTTCTGTCTCAAAACAGCTCAAATCACTTCTTCCCAATAGTCTATGCAGTAATTCATCACTGTTTGCAAGGTGCCAGTGTTTCACCATATGCTGTTTTATCTAAGAAATGGCAATTACCAGATGTACTTCTCTTTGAGGAGAGTACAAAATGTAGGTGGCAACATCCTCTTCCCACAGTGGATTTTAGGTAGCTAAAGGACTTCTGCTTTTTGGGATAGTAAATTGCTCTGCTTGAAATTGATTTGACCCTTTTGTGAAGGGTAAGAGCTGAATTCTATTTATAAGTTTCTATTTATTTATTTGTTATAATTTATTATTATTTTATAGTATTGTATTATACCATAGTGCCATATGATTACTATATTTTATTATTTTCTATAAATTATTTTTATTAAAATCATATTTTATTAATTTTATTTTTGTATATTTATAATTTTTCAGAACAAGTTATAGTTTTCAGCTCTATAGTCTGAATTAAATCAGTCTCTATTACTTTCAAAATACCTCAATCACAATCTGTATAGTGATGAACATCCCTTGGGTTTACTTCTCCCTAACACTACACCAGAGCATTACATTTCATCTTTCTCTTTGAAGTGCTCCTGAAACAGTAGCTTTACAGTAACAAATAATAGGAATTATCCACTTGATTAATAAAGATAAACAAGCTATACTCTAAAAACTGTACTTGCAAACACCATTGCATTTAAATCAGATACCATGGCATCTAGTTATTCAGTGGCTCAGTGAAGCAGAGCATACATATGTATGCATATGTACATAATGTGCTTCCCAGTTTGCACTTTTTCATTGGTAGCATAGTTGCATAGGAATGCAAAAAAATCAAGGTGACTTTTGTAGCATGCATACAAAACATGTAATTTTAAACTCCTCAACCGTTCTGAAATATGGCACTACATTCAGCATAACTGTACAGGACAATGGGTGGTACTCATGGAAGATAATGGACATGACACTGCTTTGACTATGCTGATTTTTTTTATGTATCTGAAAAAACAAAAATCATACAAAGAATCCACTTTTATATTCTCGGAATAATTTGAAAATTTCAGTTTCATGTGAGGTTTTCCAAAACTGGAAAAACTAATTTAACAAACTTTAGGATCAGCTAAATAATTTTAAGGATCAAAATTTCATAGACAAATGCTATTTACCTATAAAGATATAAATGCAATGTTTTCCAGTACCATGCCAATTCACTTGTATATTATAGATAGACAGATGTATACACATACACAGAGACATATAGCATATTCAGCCCATTATGTAGCAGATATGTCTGAAAATTAAAGCATGAAGTTGTATTCAAATGACATTACACTAACTGATATTTAGTTACATAAAAGGAATAAAACACAGAAAGATAAAATTTAGCTTAGAAGAGAGCTCTAGAGGTCACCTAGTTAAACATCCTGCTCAAGGTAAAGCCAGTTGGATAAGGTTGTTCAGGACCATGTCCAGTCAAGGCTGGATTATATCCAAGGACACAGATTTCATAGACTCCAGGTAACTTCTTGAAATTTTTGACTGCCTTCTGTAGAAACGTTATCCTACATGGGAACTTCAGAAGGCAAGATTGAGAGTAATGTTGCAAGTAGGTAGAAAGGTACTGTTACTCTTACATATAGTAAACATATTTGTAATTAGCTTAATAAAATTTTATATTTTAAACAGTAGCAGAAGATAAAGAAAAGACATTAAAAATATTTATTATTTGATTTATGAATTGCTTTGAAAATGTACTAGTTCCTCACTCTTTCCCAGTCACATTTTAAACCAGAATATCCGAAACTGATGTGTGTTTCAAACTACAAATTCATTCACATTATTCAGAGTGTAAAATTTTCAGAACACCAAGTTTTGAGCTGTAATGTCTTATGTTTAAAAAAATAATGACTATTTATATTTATCCATCATATCTGAGCATAACTGATGCCTTCAATTAAAGAGGGAAATATGATGTGTCTGTCTGTAACTGTGACTATAATTTTAAAGAAAGTGGGTCTCCTTAAGCCATTTTTTTTTCCATTAGTACTGATTATACTAGCTCAATATAAATTCAGAAAGCACTAGAAACTTGAAAAATATGTGAATTTCCTCCTGAAAACTACCAGACTACTTCATGAATGAGGTTTGACTTTTCTTTGTTTTCAATGCATATGTATTGTAATCTTGGAAGTCAGGGTCGGGTCTTAATTATCAAGGTAGTGAAAGGCAAAACTTCCGCAGGTGTTTGATATTTCTCTATTTCGACAATGATCCTTCCAAAACTAATGATCAATACTGGTAATCTTGCAGAGAAGGTTCCTAAGGAGTGAATATCATTATAGAGGTGTTATACCAGCCCTTAGACCCAGAGCTGTCATCCTGTTCACCTGCAACACCTTTTCTTAGGTATAATAAATTATTCCAGCACTACAAATCCTAGGAAGTGGCCACAGCTCTTGAGGAATACACCATTAAAGGCACTGGTAAATAGGCAAAAATATGAATATACTTGTCCTATCTGTTTCTCTCCTTTTCAATGCTTTGGGGGTTAGCCTTTATTTTTCTCCTGTAACTACAAAATGGTAATTTTTCTTCAAAGGAACCTTGTCCACTAAGAATGATCTGTGGTTGCCTGTCATTTCATGTTATCTGTTCTAATGATATTTTCCCTCAGAGTAAGGAGCTGGCTACTCAATGAGCAGCACCACTGTGTTTATGTCAGGTTTAGGCAGAGAACACTGTTAAATATGAAACTGGCTGACTGACAAGACATCTGGCACACCCAGGACTGCAACAGTTTCTTTTGCCCTAAGTGGGACACAGCAAAAAGCATTGTGCATTGCTAAGGAGGCCATATGGTCTGTCTGCCTTAAAATGCCATGCCAAATATTTTGGCGTGTCTGTGCATGTGTGTGGCTTAATTTAACTGTAACATTTGGGCTCTTTTCTTCATGCATATATTCTGTTTCCTTTATAATCAAATCATCTCCCTTTGTATGCATCTCTCTGACATTGGAAAAAGGGTCGCAGAGCTCACCAGTCTTCCTGTGTACAAGTTTCTGGTGATCCCTGTTTCCTTTTTGCTCCTTTGTCAATTGAAGTCTAACATTAAATGTAAGTCTTGCCTGTGTGAGCCAATGTTATTCAAATGAAAAGAGACCTCCTCATTATATATACAATTTAAGTATCAGACATGAAGTCTGAGGGCTGCATCTGCCTGTCACCCTTATCCAGACAGAATAAGAGGTGCTGTGATGTGATTCTGTATGTATATAACCTGGAGCAATACACGTCCCCAGCAGAACACCCACACAAAATCTTCAGGGTTTGATCCTACACCAGTCACGCTTCATGAGCATACATATTGCTTTATAATAGTCCTTCTCTTCAGCAGTATTTAAATCATCAGCAGAAATGTCTTGGCTGCAAGCATTCAGAGAATTTTTCCACTTCAGGAATTACAAGACAGAAAAGAGAACAAAGGGATGGCTCTGAAAGGAGGCTCAGACACTCACAGAAACATCCTAAAGAGGCATTAGTATGCCCAGAACAAGTAACCTGTCCTTCTGACACATAACACAAAAGATCAGAAGTGCCATGTGAACCAGACACAGCAAGGCCAAGAAAGCTGACCTTTTCTCTTGTTTCTACAACCTAGGTGAGGCAGGTTTTACATGACTGTATGTCACTTTGCTGCTGTTTGAGGATACAATTTCAAACCTCAGGATGTTACAAATTGTACTTATGAAAGAGAACACTCAGAACTATGAGAATTTTTAGAATTCACATACAGACACACAAAAAGGGTTTGCTAATAATTTTAAAATTACAAGTCTTAAAAATCTAAAAAATTAGGTGTGGTGTGCTTGAAGAAGAACACTTTTATTCTAAAGCGAACACTAAGAGAGATTTTAACCATATCTTCTAAAAAATCATGATAGCAAAACTTAAGCCTAAAATACTGCAGCTATCTTTTAATTCATTTCATACTGCACTCTCATCCATCTCTAAGTAATACTGTTTTGCCATTCTGCTATTTCATTTTTCATCCCATGTTTGTTTATTTGTTTGTTTTCCAGATAATTTTTTACTTTCTGCTTCATTATCCATAGTGCTCCTAAATGCAGCATAAACAGCAGAATTTGAGTATAATTTTCAAACCCATTGTGGGAAAGAAATTAAGCAAAATATGTTTCTACATTCTTAACAGTATAACTATGCAAACATTAACAATACATCAATACTGGAGAGTGACATTTCTGTATAATGGGAGAGAGCAAACCTTACCACAAAACCCTTGTGTTTGAAGCATGAGACTACCAAAGTCAGTCCTTGAAGGCACAACAAGCTTCAAAGAACACAAGCAGAACTAATTGATATTGTAGGTACATTCCTTTGGTAAGTGTTATTTACCTAGGGAGTTGTCACTGGAAGCAGGAAGTAATTTTAGCCAAAGAGAGGACACTTTTCAGCATTTCCATAGGAATGCTAATCTTTATAAGACATCACAGATATGTTTGCTTATTTGTTTGTTCCTACAGTGAGAGTTATTAACAATATTAAACAGAATAGAAATAGAAAAAAACCTTCTGGAATCAGGTGTGGAAAGGACATTCTGTGTCATAAAGTCCTAGTTTTCTTCTATCTCAAAGGATCAAAGGATATAAACCTTTTTCTACAGACCCATATCAGATTACTTTTCAAGACTGGTAAGGTTTATTTCCCCTTGTAATCTTTTGGAATATCTCATTCTTCCAAAACTTATAAATTTTCTTATACTTTTCAGCCAATAAGTATTCTGGGTACATATCCGTACATCTGTTTTTAGATTATATACCTCTTTTGCTTCCCTGGAGTTTTCCTACCTAAAGTAGGAAGATATGGAGAAATCCTTTTTACTGTCACTATTTTGTTAAGCTAAACAAGCAATTGTTCTACTAGCAATATTTCAATGCTGGTACTGCTGGTATTCTTGTTAGTCTTATCAAGAGGTGTTGTTTCTTTCTAAAGAAACTGAAACTCCAACATTCAACGTAGGGGGACAAACTCATTGATTTATCTAGTCTTGTCTCAAAATCTTAAGATTTGTTACTTCAAGCTGCTAAAGTTTAGATGCCAATTTGCTTTAAATTTAACAAAAAAAAAAAAAAAATGTCCAGTGTAGTAAATACTATATCTATGATATTTAGAATTTATATGTGCACAATTAGATACACATTGATATGTGAATGTTTAAATATACATATACACTGCTACAAATGTATGCATATGTATCCATAGTTACCTACCCATATATAAACTCATCCAAATTTTTGTGTTCTCATCCACAAGGAATGACTAGCAAGGACTTGCCAAAAGGGTCAGTGCCATGCCAGTGCTATGTGCAGCTTCATAAAAGGGCCAAAGTGAAACACCATGTTGCAGCTTCTCATGAACGGCTTCTGCCAAGAAAAGTGGATGTATTTTTTGCAGGAAGATTGATCCTGTGTAAAGTCCCTGGAGAGTCATGCAGAAGGTTGCAGAATATTAGAAAAGTTTTGTGTAAGTACAAGTTCACAGCAATCCTTTGATGGTTGTTCTGTCTTGGAAAAAGTACAAAGGACTATTCATGCAAATATTTCTCAGAATGGCTCTGCCATTATTATTCTGTATGTTATGGTGACAGAAATTCTTCAATCCAGGAACATTCTTTTGAGCCAAATTTTATTCAATTAAATTTGAATCAATTAAATAGGATCAAGAATTCTGCTGAAGAGTTAGGCTGGTTTTATTTGTTGCAATACTGGTATTCCCTGGGCAGAACTGCTTATTAGCAGTAGCTCCATGGGCACCACAATACCTTAGAGGTACTCTAATTTTTCTAACAAAGAATTTATCCTATTTGACTAGCATTTTAACACTGCTAGTCTTATTTCTGGTCAAGCTGTTCCAGACTTTTCCAAACTTCTTTTTGAAGCAATAGGGAAGAGGGAAGAATTTATATCACATGGCACAGAGGAAATGGCTGCTTGTATAAGCTCATATTCCCTATTTTTAAAAATTTTTCTGCACAGTATAATATATTAATTCTAACATGTCTATAGCAATATGACATGATTCTTCTAGAGCTAAAGTGTTGCAGTTGTAAAAGCTGAGACAATGCGTTGCAGCAACTGTTTCCAAGAGCAGCTGGCCTCCAGAGCAGGGTAAATTTGGTAGAGCAGGTGACCAGGGAGGCATACTTTGCTGGTAGAGTGCTGCGACCAATGACACAATCCTATGTCCAAACCCAACTGCACAATTTAGCAAAGCTGCACTTGTCTATTAATGTATCTAATCCTGGAAGAAACTGAATTAAAAAAAAAAAAAAAAAAATCCCAAAACAACTGATCAGAACATACTCCTTTACATTTGGGGAAAAAAAAAAAAAATCTAGAAAGACTCTGGAGGTACTGACAGGCAATTTGTTGGCTGAATTTAACAGAAGGGAAGCCTACATTTAATCAGTCCTGCCCTCATTACTGCATTCACTGAAAATTACCATTGCTGGCTGCAGGGGACAGGAGGATAATTTTTCAGCCAAGGAAAGAAATAAAGCACCCACTGACACCCCCAAAATGCATTGCAATATGATTATATGACAAGAATAACCATCTCAAAAATAAGACAGAAAATTTCAGTGATTCTGAAAAGAAGTAAAACTAAACACAGAAGAGTAGAAAAAATACGGGGCTTTATGTACCATTTCTTAATTCTAAAAGCAAATCCTTTGCAGAAATACATATTATGAACTCACATGTATATTTTTTTTACTATTCTCCATATGCCTTATATCCCTTTATGTTAACATTTACACACACAGTTCAGCATGCCATTAAAAAAGACACTTACAAAACAGATATTGTTTGTATCACATTCCAACAAGCTGGAATGTCTGAAGCACTGCACTCTGTTTGGTAGACACATAATAGCATGTTCTAATTTCTACCTGAAGTAGATAACCCAAAGATTTAAAATGCCTTTAAGACCAATCTATTGTTGAAATGTGCCGTAAAATAGGAAAATTTAAGAGTCATGCAAGATAAAGTCAAGGAATTCTGATATAATTATAATATTAGATAATAAAATTTGCCTTTGGATTCCTCTATGGATCTTGACAAAACCAAATTAATTTTAGAGTTAAGGCTGAAAATAAGTTTTGAATTTCATAGCACTGCACATTCACATTAAAGTAGCTTGAAGAGTCCTTGGTTCTTAGAGACATAGATGTTTTCAAGGGCAAAATGATGATAAATAAGAAAGAGAGTGCCTTAAAGGAATAAGGCGGATAAGATTTTTTCCAAAGGAAGTATCCATGGACTTAAGTATATATGTACAAATACAAGGTATTTGGGGAATAAATAACTCAGAAGAGATACCAGTAGTGATTGCTTTGAGCTGTACAAATTTGATTTAGATGCCATATGCCCCAAAATTTAAGAGACTTCAGATGTTATTTCTGGGGTCAATTTCATCAGTAAGAGCAGATGAGCTAAATGACAGATGGCCTCAGTTAGGGATGGTAACAGAGCCCATATGAGAAACTTTAACTAAAATAATTTCTTTAAGGAAACATTATATTGAAGAAATAGAGCAAAGATGAAGGAAAGTGTTGCTAAGTTACTCTGAAGACTATTCAGACAGCCTTTTCTTTGTAACAATTGCAGTGCTATTGTAAAAATATCTCTTTTATGCACACTTTGATGAAACTGTTTGTTTCTGTCTTGCCATGGCATATATATCACCTGCTGCTAGACACTTACTAACCACTCAGCTTAATGACCATGGGATGACCTGGTGCTCTGCCTTCCCCCCAGGACTAGCCTGACTACTTGTGCCCATGATTAATTGTAATTTCCCATTATTATCATCCGTGATTACTGCACTACTCTGAGCTACCTCTTCTAGGGCTTGCCTCCTCTCTATGTGTGATACACCACTTCAGGGACAGTTGCCAGACAGCCCTCAGAGGCTAAAATGCTGTGCTCAGGCAGAGGTTTTACAAGTCCTGGAGAACACAGAATGTGCTGTGACTGCACTGACAGGCTTTTGGTCTGCAGTCCACTCAGGCTGCTATGAAGTGCAATACAAATATACTCAAGTGAGTGAGTTTTCCTGGAAAGTTTTTTTCAGCTGGGCCAGACCAACAATTTTTTCAATATGTTCTGATGCTCTGAAATTAGACACAGTGTTGTGCATAGGTGATAAATCATTATCATCGTGGCACAAGAGCTGTGGTAAGAATATGAACTTGCAGTCAAATACAGAATGAACTCCTTCAGCAAGACTCCTTCCGTTCCCAATTCTGTTGGACTGCTCCGGCACTCATCAGTGACCTCTCTGTACCTGCGTGATGAGCACCTACAACAATTCCTTATTCATTATTACTTTTCAATTTCTGCTCTAGGAGTAAGCTTGTTCTTCTCATATGAATTCATTTTGGGTTTTCTTAATCAAGAGAAATCTTGGAGCAAGATATGATATCAAGGGATACTTATTAAAGGGATACTTATTACTCCTTCCATGCAGAGCGCTGTGCCTTATCTCATGAGGTGATCAGAGATTCTTCTCATGAAATCAACTCACCATCACACGTGATGGGATTCTGCTTTCCTAGGGATGAGTGAATTCCTGCCTGTCCATAGGAAGCAGTGAGTGAATTCCTTGTTTTGTTTTACTTTTGTGCCCAGCTTTTGCTTTTCCTATTAAATTGTCTTTATCTCAACCCATGAATTCTCTTGCTTTTGCCTTTCCACTTCTATGTCTGGTCCCACTGATGGGGGACTGAGAGAGCAGCTGCCTGGAGCTTTACAGCTGGCTGGGGCTAATCCCTGCTATGTCCCTAGGAATCTTTCTCTATTCTATTTTGGGTATCTGTTTAGGTAATTATTTTAAGAATGTAACCCAAAAGTTCATTATGGCTGTAATTGTGAGAGACCTCCTGATTCTGTGGTTCAAGCCTTGATAAATGTCTTTGGTTACTTCACCATTTGTATTTTAATTTTGCCCAAATAACTCAGGAAATTCAAAAGCAAAGACACCAAAAAATAAAAGGCACAATACCTAATGTCATAACTAGGGAAGGACAATGATCTCTGATTTCAGTGATCTTTGAGCATCTTTTGTATATTTGACATAAGTTGTTATTTTAATGAATTATCTGAATTAAAAGCCAAATGCAAACAGGTTCAATTCTAAAACAGTGCAAAAGTGGGAGGCATTACAGATATTAGGATAAAGAGAAAAAAGACAACAAAGTGGCAGGAGAGTTTTTAGTTCTAAATGTCTGCAGGTAACAAACAGAAATTCATTCAATCATTGTAAATGCAAGCTGATGTGCCAGAGAAAAAATATACTCAGATAAAAGTATTGAATAGAATGAAATAAGATATTTGTAGACCAATAAATCAGAATATTCTTGAGGAAACAGTGGGCAGCAAAATAGATATTGTAAAATTTAATAAACTTAAAAAAAGAAGGCCAGACAATTTGAGGCTAGATTTGCAAGTACAGAAAATGTCTTGTACATGTTTCAGAATGATTTATCTGTCATTTCTTGTCATTGTCAGATGAACATGACTGTCTTATTCCATAATGAGAAGAAATTGAAAATAAAATACTTGGTTAAATACTTAGTATATTTATGCCAGGAAGCTACTTACATATATAATATGTAATGTGTTATAATAAGTATTTCACAAAAGGTGTTACAAAATATGCAATAACATATAACTATTTGATTCGATATAAAGAAATAGATTTACATATGCACTCAAGACTATATACAGTGGAGTATCAAATCATACACACAATTATATTTTAATGTAGTCCTAGCCTGTGACCTGAAGAAATCTGAAAACTAGAAAGAAAAAAATGCTTCAAACCTAATTTTTTATAAGACTGTGAGGATATTTAGAAATCAGAATGATTGCTATACAATAGCTGTCACTTCAAAAAGTGAGATGTGGGGAATAAGTTAGATATATTTAAGACCTTAGATGTGACTATGCTTACAGGAATATAGCCTATAATCTGAAAGCTATCACATAGTCTGAAAAAAGAGAAGTGAAATGAATTGCACAGCGGTGAAACACCACTTATAAAATCACTACATAAAGCTAGTTTATATAAGAAACCCAAACTTTAAAAATTCAGATGCATATTATTCATATTCTAAGAATATTCCCATACTAAGCAGCATTTAGTCCAGAATATTGTAATTTGGTGTTTAATTTTAATATAAGTTATAAAATCTATCAATCCCTTTAGAAGCAAACAATGAGCTAAAGAAAATAATGCAGAAATTATTTTTTTGTAGACAGGGGTAGAAAACTGCGCAATGAAAGGAGTTCTCTTAAGTTTAATAAGGGACCTACCATACACTGAAAATACGTATTTGTAAAAAAAGTAAATGCAGCTGTTCTGCTAGAAAATTAGGTACTTTTGAGTTATATAGTATAACTTCATGCATTAAATTCACTACTAACAGTTAAGTCTGTTTTTTCTAATCAGCCATGAGATATGAGGAGGGAGATGAGAGGGAAAGCAGAGGAAAAAGAAGCTAGGCAAGGATGCTTCTGGCAAGGAAGTCAATGTCAGAGTAGCTTCTAATGCCAGCTCAGAAAAAAACCCCAAAATGCTTTTGTGACTAACCATACAACAGCATGCAAGCTGTTGAATGACCTGGAAAAAGGCCTCCATTACTTGCTAACCTTTGTCAGAGTGAGAAATAAAGAATAGTCACATGTGTCTTGCAGGAAAACACAGAAGATATATAAAGGCAATGCAAAATCAGTTATCTCTAGTATGATGCTGAGTGCTAACCATGCTGACTCTGATCCTGAAAAGCATTTAAGCATGTAATTGATTTTAATCATGCCAGTCTCCTTTCTTGTTTAACATGGCTTAAGATCTCAAGCTCATGTCTATCAATACTTTATGGAATCAAGGTCTTAACATGGTGGTGAAGACATCTCATGCTTCTGTTTACATTAAAACAAATAGATCTGGCAATGATTCAGACACAATGTTATTATGAGACTTTCATTAAATGCAATTGCATTCAGATAACATTTTAAGAACTTGAGGGAAGTGTCAAACTAGCATTTGGGATAAAGTTGCATGGAAACTGAAGGCTCTCAGGTTGTCAAATCATTATGTAAGTCACCTCTAAAAAAAATATTGAAATCTTCCTGAAGAGTGTCTAAAAAAATCTCATCTTCCCTTTTTGTGAATACTTTCATAAATGCCAGCTGAAATAATTATGTATTTGAAGTTGCATTTGTTAACGCAGGCATGCCCTTTAACTTTTTCTCCCTATGATCATAAACGATCTCATCCTCAAGCAACTTGTAGTTTGTCATGGGTTCAGTGAGTCCTACTTATAACAGTCACAGTTACAAAAAGATGGCTTCGGTTTCATACCTACCTACAAATATTGCTTATTTCCTCTCAGAGGAAAAGGGCCTGAGATAATCTCTCTTCAACAACTTTAAAGCCTTCTTCCAACACACTTCCTTGTGAAATAGGACTTTAAAAGGTTACAATCTTGAGTGTTGAATGTATGTATGTATGTTTGCATGTGTACATCAACTTCTTTTCTCTTTTTTTTATATTTTTTTCTTTTTATCCTGTTTTCAATGCAATGTAGGAAATGTTATATCAGATATTTTTAGCTTAAAAAGTAGAAGATCATATATACCTACAAGTCCATAAGGTTTTAGAAGTCAAAAAACAACACACTTCACAAAAGGGAAAGAGACGATAGTTGAAAATGTCAAAAATGTTATTTTTATCATTTTTTAATAACAGAAATATTTTTGAAAAAGCAAAACAAAACAAAACAAAACAAACAGGAAAAAAACACCAAAACAAAACAAAACAACAACAGCACAAAAAAAAAAAAAGCCCAAAAATAACCCAAAAAAAACCAACCAAAACTTTCCTGAGTTTGGCAGCTGTCTTTCTACACTTTGAACAATGTTTAACAAAGAAGATTGTTACATGCCTGTGAAGAATGCTTAGTCATATTTAAATGACCAAGCAAACATACTTCAATGAAAGTCTACTAAAAGATAAGTGGTCAATAACAAAAACAGTGAGGTTGAGTAATGCAACTTTTTCAGAAGATTCTAGGGCACTAATATGTTGCAGGTTTTATTCATTCTAGTAGTTTAGATAATTTGAAAATGATATGCAATTCTATAAATCATATATTGCTACAGAATTAGCAAATAGGCATGGCAAGGGAGACAAATTTCAAACTGTTTATCAGGTACACTTGTTCCACTCTGCTGTCTTTACAGACGTTTTAATCAGATACCTCTGTCAGATTGCTATGAATGTTTTTGACATCTCAGGAAGATGGACATGATCAATTGACTGTCTCAGCCTAACCCTTACTTTCAGATACTCTGGGTGAGGTAGGAAATATTTTCTGTAATTCTGACAGTCTGGCTTTCTCCCTCAATTTTGATCACTAAAATCTCTCATTTCTTGTTCTGTGAGGTAGCCAAGCAAAAGTAAGATGATATTCATTTATTTCTTCCTACTTGGAGAAATGAGGACATTTTAAGCACTGAAAATGATTTTTCCTCCATCTTCTGATGGACTTAAATAAATGTCTTTGAAGACCTGACAGGATTCAGATAATTTTGGACATGGTTTGTTCCTGATTACCATGTAGCAAAATGTTCTTCTGACTTCAGTTGTTTTTACATGTTGTCATTGAGTTCAGTTAAATATGTTCATCTCATGAAAATTTGATTGGTTTTCTCAAAAAATTTCACCTCAGACTGGAGCTCTAAGCAATTCTTTCTACAGATCACTTGTTCTTGTAAACAATAGCTAAAATGGATATAAGGGACTTATTTGGCCCTTGAAAGGAGCCCTGCAGTGGAGGTTTTAACTCCATACAGCATCACTGATGTATACAGACAGTTCTGGGCAAAAAGCAGAATTTGATATGTTGAGTATAATGGATGTTAGTTGGTATCCTGACCACATAAATCCTACTCTCAGCAGCAGTTTCCAGTTACACTCAGTTATATGCAATGTTAAATTGCCATCCCAAGACAAAATTTCAGACTCCTTCTAAGCAGTAACCAAAGCGATGGAAAAATGCTGCTCAGCTGCTGCCAGCCAGGGTCCTGAGGCAGCCATTCATTCATTTCACCCAGAAAACTTTTTATGCATAGAAGTGCCACTATTTTAAACAATGAAATAAAATATAAATCAAACTTTTCCTCTATTTCTTCAGCTAGCTTACCACACTGCCAACCAGTTCAAGGAGAAGGACATAACAGGTCAGAATTAAACAAGGAGTAGTACACGTTGTCTTCTAACAACTCATTTGGCTTTTAATACTCTGGTGTTAGTTATATTAGCCCTTATTTAGAGCAACACTAATGACAATATTGAGAACAACACATATTAATATATGTTCAAGTGTCAAAAACTGGTCTTCATGTCTTACTCTCTGAAGAGAATATTCCATATTGAGAATGTTAGCTTAAAAATTAAAAAAAATATATGGTTTTGTTATTGGAGAGTTTAGATCCAAGAAAAAAATTATCTTTATTTTAGAAGGTATATAATACCAACCAGATACATTTAAAAATTTTGGCTACCTTTAATCCAATTCCTAAGGACTTCATCTCTTTTTTACCCATCTTACGTATACTCGCTCATAGAACAAAATATGTTTATCTTGTCCTAAAAACTATTTTGTCTTTAGGAAATCAATAGTATATCAGCAAATATCAGTAGTCTTTTGTGCAAATCTGTTCAAAGAGGATATGACAAGACCATTAATGCTTTAAATTTTTTTGGTTTTATCTCTCCATTAATATAGAATCATTGTTTCTTTCTTTCTTCTTTTTTTTTTTTTTCTTTTTTTTTTTTTTTCTTTTTTTGGACAGAGGCAGTGTCCTTATTTAACAAAAAGAAAAATATTTGGTGTATATATATGCATATATTACTAAGCATTTTAAAAATTATTTTTAAAGGCACTAGGTGTGATCACAAGTGTTCAAGATATATCCCATGGCACAGTGGCACAGTATGAATATAGTGTTAATAATTGTGCACTAAGTAATGGAGGCAGAACTGAACTCTCAGTGTATCTAATTCCTATATTTTCTGTCAGAATTGAGAGCTCTTTTCATCTGGCCTGTGTGGGTTTTTTAAGCACATCTGAGATATTTAGATGTCCTGGCATCCCTGTGACTATCATGTCAGTTAAGCAGCTCCTTAAATTCTATCTTTGGGTTTCTATTTGATCTTTGGGCTTCCTCTCAGCTAACAGCTGTTTGGGGAGCATTTCCCTTAAATACTCAGGACAGAAACCAAAATTTTCTCTAAGGATTCCTCCTTTATCTTTTTTCCTTAGGCCTTCTGCTAACATAGATTAAAAGCAGTAATCTAATTTATGGGTTTTCTACAGGCTCACAGGGAGAAAGACTATAATAGGATATTAATGTTTTTCTCATATGCAAATACAGTGAAATGAGAAGATTGATTTTTGTTCTTTAGTCCTCTTTTTTTTAATTTTTTTTTTTTATTTCCACTGTATTTTGAAGGAGGAGAGCTATTTGATACTCTACTTTTGTGTGATTCAGAGTATGACTCACCTGGAACTGAAGTCTTTAAAAAGATTCTTACTCAGAACACTGTTGTTGTTTATACTCAGTGAAATCTCTAGATTTGAGGTACATGCAAGAAAGAAAAGCTTTAGGGTGGGCCAAAGGGATTTTAAAAATTTTATTTATATCTTTATCTTTCTTTCAGAACTAAAAAAAAATTGGTACTTATTTTAGTACTTATGCTACCATTTTCCATAACAGCTATTGCTGTGGCAAGATGCTAAAATGGTTAATGATGAAGAAACAGAAAGCACACAATGTATAAAGACATAAAGCCCTGTAAAATGTTGCAATTAGAAAAAGACCAGACAATAAAATCCCTTTTTGTTGCGTCTTTCTGTAAATGTATGTGCATTTTACTTTTTCTTCCTCAGGAAAAGCTAGTCACTAATCTTAATTACATTCCTTAAAAAGACTGTTATGGAAAAGCAGAGTGTATTAAATGAAGCAGACTATAAAATTCTTTCATGGGAACAAAGAAGGATTATCCACAGTTCATCAAAATGTTCTCCTCTGTACCATATTATGTTGTAATGATTAAAATAAATTTCAGTATGTGCTTGATTGAACCTTGGAGGTTATGTTAAGGGCAATAGTACAAAAGAAATTCTAGTAGGAAAATTAAGAGGAAGTATAATCTCATAGATCAGAAGACTGCTTCCATATACTTTTATTCATCTGTGTAAAACTGGGCTCAAAACCAAAATCATCTCCATATACTTTTCAATTTATTTTGTTTTCTTTCTGCATCAAAAATTTCAGCAATGACTGAGCGAGCATCAGGCAGAAAACTTTTACAACTGTCCATATTTTTAATTACATAATAATTTCTCTGTTAAATACCCTTTTGTATTACTGTTGTCTGTTCTGTGTGCAGCATGGATGTGAACTTCTTGTACATTGCTCTCTTCAGCAAGTTTCTAAGCAATTCTCATTCATCTTAACTATTCACACCACAGACTATCAAAACTGGACTTCACTCCTTAAAACTGAATTCATGAGAAGCTTGTCAAAATTCTTTCATAGGTTGAGTGTAAGGAGGCTGAGATTTCTATTATTTCACTGCAGTTTTACATCACAGGAGAGAGAAGCAGCTGTCTGTTGAAATCCATTTAGGAGAGTTTATTTCCTATACTCTGGCCCCACTGGCTTTGGGACAAACAAATGGGGGTAGGATGGGGGAGGACAGAGACATGTCAGTGCAGATAACAGGACATGAGGAAGAAGCAGGGGTAGCAGAGGTTCTGAATGGAGGTTTCTTTCTTCTTTCCTTCCAACAGCTCACTCCATTCAGTTCCCCTGTCCTCAGTTGCCCTAGGACATGTGGAAGCAGTTATAAATTCTGGGAACTGCCCAGGAAATGCAACATCAGTGAAAATGCTGCCATTTTTCTGCCTGTGCCTTGAAGGCAACTCTGGCTGATAGGCAAGACTGGGCTTTGAGCATTGTGGTCTGTACAGATGTTATTGTAAAATCTAAAAACACTATTGGAGGCAGAATACTAATGAGTATTTTAATAAAAGACTGCTTGCTGTTGTAACTGTAAACTTTACCCACACATTTTTTCTCTAGTTAGAATAAACAACCCTACAGAATCTGTGCACCCTGACTTCACACAGACTCCAGACTTTTTCCCTGAGATATCTCTAAACTAATCCAGAAGCCATTTATTTAGTGTTCTGGAAGGCAGTATATACCTTTCAAAATGTTGCGTTACTAGTTTTATCACCAATATATATCTGATAAAAAGCACTTCCTATTTCTTTGGGCACAGTAGTATATATTAATGATAATTTTAGAAGTCCAATGTTACAAACACCTAGAAACTTTTACTGAGAGAGAAGTTCAGTTAAGGTGATTTATTTTCAATCCCCTCACCAACACTTGATGTCTTTGACTGGAAATCTCTAGAGAATTAACATTTTTTCAGTGAGTTATCCTCATCATATCCTAGGAGGCTACCAAAATTGACAATATGAATGGAGGGTATCTGTGTGTTACTAAGCAATGCAGTCAGAATTCAGGAGAGAAACCTTATGTATAATTAATTAAAGCTCCAAAAATCATCTGCAAACTATATAGACAAACCTTTAATTTTATATGACTCAAGGTAGCTTGGGGTTTAGTCTGAAATAGCACATACTGATTTTGTTACATTTTCAGAATTCTCTGGAGTTAAAAAAATATTTGAGAGTTGATGGTTTTTATTTGTTTTTTGCTTATTAAGAACAGTTATGAATGGTTGGTAACACTGAAATTTACCAGAGAGCTGACAGTTCTTTAAAAACATTTTTCCTAGAGTTTAAAATTCTTGATTCCCATGTTTCAAAAAATCAGATGGGTTTTTTTCTCCTGTGAGACATTTCCCATGATCTGTTTCCTTGAAAACTGGAGATCTTGGGCTAGTTATCACTTATTATTCATCAATTATTTTAATAACATGACCTTATATTTACTAAAGCATTGTCAAAGCCATATATAGAAGAGTTTTAAATCTTTCTTATGCAAAGTAACCCAGTTCATTTCTCAGGTGACAAGTAGATTTTCTGAAAGTTTAACAGAATTGTTATGTATCTCATATGGAAATTAGTGCTTGAAATTAGAAATCTATTTTTCTATAGAATAACTGAAACTCATTCCTTTACTTCCCTATAAAATTCAAAAAATATCATAAGCAGCTTCACAATAAGAGTTAAATTCAACATTATTATTGGGATGCATAGCTAAAATTTTTAATTCAATTTTGTTTTGATTGGTTACTAACCTGAGTCTGTAAATTCTATCTCAGAAGTAAATACTGACAAGGATAATAAAAGCAACAGTATCTCATGTCTAACTTTAATATTAAAATTATCTTCTTAAATTAATCCTTTATTGCATTAACCCTGTGTATCTTCTAAATATTAAAGTATGGAGAGCTGCACAAATCCAAGTAGATTGTGTCATAATTTAACAGGCACAAATGATAAAAAATTTTTTTAAAAGAACTTAAATGTTTTATGTTTGTGTTATAAATATTTCTTTTGCTACCTCTGAGCCCCTACTTACATTCCCTTCTTTATTATGCCACTCTTCAAAGTTGCTAGAACATTTACTTCACTTATTTGATCAATATTCTACTCCCACATACAAATAGCTAGAAGGTATTTACTCAATCACAGCCCTTTTCCAATATTTTAGCTTCAGATAATGCCAGGTATTCAAGCATATTGTCACTATAATTAACTAAGCACAAAAGTTATTAATTGATATGGGATTTACCTTCCTGATCACAACCACTGGAAGCTACTGTTAATGTCCTCTCACAGATACATCTGAAAGCTGGCTTTCCAAAATGAATTACAATATGGAGAACAGAGAAGGCATGGTCATACAAGCACCAGCCTGTGGTGAATTCCAGATGGATGCAGAAAGAACTTAAAATTCCCAGCTCTTGTTGCTGCTGAGACAAAGAGGCTGCTGATCCCGTCAGCACGGTCAGAAGAATAAGACACAGAAACAATTTTTATGACTCAAAAGGAAAAATGAGATTTCCCTCATTTAGTAAGACCAAAATGTCTTACTATAGGTCTGATATTGGGCATTTACTTTTTCTGTTACACAATAATTTTTCGATGGTTAATAAAGGTGACAAAACAAATATGATGATTTTGCATGCAAGGTAAAGAAGAATTCATAATCCTGTGTATTCCCCTTTCTGCCTTTTACAGTAAATTAAAATAATCCGGCAGCTGTAGTAAGAGCCATGGGGATATTAGGAGGAGAATAAGAGGAGCATTACTCTAGGACTCTGTGCTTAGTGATATTACTCAGGAATTGCCAATTCTTCCTTTGACTTTCTGGTCTTAAGACAATGAAACTGTGAATGGCAGAAGGACCAAATGCTGACATTTCTCAACTTTCTGCTTTCTTTCAAACTTAACTGTAGTCACTAAAAAATCAATCTCCCACAAGATACAGTGCAGCAGTCAGTCCACTTATCCCCATGCTATACAGAATCCAATATTTTAACCACACAGAGAATATATTCTTTGTGTGTCTTTTAAAAAGGAGAGGGCCTGCTAATGATCACCAAAAAAAAACTCAATTGCCTTTCAGACGTGGGAAGTTTTCTTTGAAAAGAAAACTTCAGAAACGAATTTATTTCATTGCCCTGTTCCTCTCAGTGCTTCAGGCATGAGGTGCTATAAGATAGAAATACATATCACTTTTCTCCAGAAAATGATTTAAAGATGAGCCTTGATGCTCAAGATACTACACTAGAATGGCATAAAATGTATTTCATCAGCAAATATAAAGATCTTAGTCAAAACAAGATAAGTTGTTGAGAGACATTTCACTCAATTAATCTGGCTTACTATCTGACTGCTCTTGACAACAGTTGGCAATAAAAATAGTATAAGATGTTTATTAAAAAAATCCCCCAAAGCTTTTAAAACTTTGCAAAATATCCCTGTTCTGTCCATCATGGCTGTCAAGTTCACTATGCTTTCCAAGATTTCTCTCAGCCCTACAACATCAGTGATAAGCAGTTGATAATGAAAAAAGCTCTCTTATTTTTTAGCTGCTCTGTCAAATTATAGTAGAAAATTTGCTAGTAGAATTACTATCATACCACTGATAAGCTCGAAGGTATTTCTGAAATATGGATCTGAGCTCATGGAATGCATCCTGTTGGTTTTGAAAATTTAATGGGAAGCCATGTCATCAGTGAGTCCACTTGGTCCCAGGCAATGATACTCACTTGTAAAAGTCACTGCCTGTTTCTATTGCTGGATCAGGAAAAGTGAATATGCTATGCCAAAAAACATATCTAGTGGGAATAGACTTTACTTTGTGAAGATAAAGCAGGAATAGGATTCTTAAAAACAAGGTCCTCTTTGGTTCAATTACCATGCTTCTTGAATAAGCAGCATTCACCTAAAAAAGCAGAAATATTCCATGGCTTCCCATCATGATCTCAATGTGTGATGCTCAATACACAGTTACAAGGTCACCTTCATGCTATTAGAAATGTCTTCTGGCCACTACATGTGGAATCAGAATTACATAACTTACGTTAAGTGAGCTACCTTAAAAAATTGGTATAAATGACCACAAGTCTAATAGCATCTCTAAACATAATATTTCAAAAAAAATTACATAAACTCTAGTATGACTCAGATGACTTACAAATGCAGCTCAACTATAGTCTTTTTAAAGTAAACAAGTCACAGGACGCCCAAAATTATGTCAAAACTCTCATAACAACTACATCTAGTCTCATCATTAAAAGCCTATTAAAAGTGGTTTCAAAAGAGGCAGAAGGATCATAATAAGAGCCCGAGGTTGTTTCATGACATTCATACAAAAAGTAGCAAACCTGTCACAGTGATCAGCCCCAAAAGCTATTAGCATGTTTCTTCCATCTGGATTCATGAGATTACTGTTACCTGAAACAGTAAAACTGGGCAACTTATAATATTTGTTTGACAGAGACCATAGCTCTAGGTCTGAAACTGTCTTGTGCATGGTCTCTGAACATCCATATATAAATGATGGCCAAAATCCCAGGCATCAGTGTCAGGCTTCCATTCAAAACAATATGATACTAGAAATAAAATGCATTTAAGATGTTCCCAGGTAAAATGGAAACAAATACTATTCATACAAAGATCAAATTGGAATTTTGATCTTTGCATAAATAGTTTTTCTGCCCAGTAAAAACATTGTCATAAGCATTTTCTAAATGAGCAAAGAATCTCAAGACACTGTTATATGTGCAGTCATGTAACAAGTATGCACAACAATACTAAAGAATAATGCAAATTCCTCTGTATGTTAGCATACATAGCAAGCATTGTAGAACAAGACTTGACAAGTGTCAAAGGCTATTATTATTAGACAGGGATTCACAACTGAGTCTTGTTAACATATGCAAAATCTCACAACCTTAGGCAAAAGTTATCAACATATAACTTTTTAACTATACAAACTATTGAATTGCATGGCTTACTGTGGCATCATTTCAAAAAATATTGTCCAAGGTTATTCCTCATGAGAATGTACACTAAATCTGTAAAAGGTTTTTTCCTAACTAAACTGCCTACTAGCATTTTGAAAAGGAGATTCATCTATCAGAAGAGTAACAGATTTTTCCCTTAAATAATAGTTTTAGTGAGTACTGCTGTAAGGCCTTAAGCAAATAAAAGACAGCATTTCATGAGATGACACCTCATAAGAACTAAATGATAGTGCAAAGGTCATTCTTAAGACTGAAAAATATACAGTTTAACCCCTTACTATTTTCAATGCATGAAGCTTTAAGAAAAAGCCCTTGTCTTTAGAATTATTTTATTCATTTTAAAATGATCATCTGTTATTCAAAGCTGACAACATTCAAGGCATAGCTATATAATATGCAATATTTAATGGTCACAGGAAAATAGAGGATCCATAAACAATATTGAAATTTGTATTCAAATAGATAAGCAGTTATGTCCATTAAAGTAGGGTAAATAATCTTGTTCCCCTAAAGTTCTGGATGACTTGTAGTTACTAAGATACTCAATATCTCAATTACCTTTCTAGTCTAAAAATAGCAATACCAAATCTGGAAGGGCAAACAAAAAGACATAAAAATTACTTAATTCTAAACTATATTTCTCAGTTACCCATATAAATCAAATATGTTAATTTTTTTCAGGAGCACTAAATTACTTTTGAATGTGATATCTCCTTCCAGTGAATGCTGCACATGCATTGTCCCTTGAGATCTACCATCCAAATACTGCATATCAACAAGTGAGAACATTTTGAGGAGCTAGTAAGTAAAGTAATAAATCTCTATGCCATTTAGCATCTGAGATGAAACAAAATAATGGCCTATGGTGATGCTGAAAAAAATCCATAAACTATCTATAATTCAGCAATAGAACAGCAGGAATAGCTAAAGCAGAATTTTCAAAAGAAAACAATATTTTCCTGTTTAAGACAAAGGAGGCATATGAAAGATAGAAAGAAAAGGAAGAAGTTAATCTTCAGAAAAAATGTGTGTGTGACAGATGGGAACATTTTAAATGTGAGAAAACTTGTGAGGCAGAAAGTAAATTCATCTCCCATGTTGATGGAATGAGGAATGCTGCAAAAGGAAAAAAAGTTATTTGAAGCTTTTATACATTTAAAGCTTCTGTAGTAAAAGCAAGAACTTTTGATAAAATGTGATGGCTATATTTCAAGTTGTTCAGCATATGTTGGATGAACTTTTCAACCTTAAAATAATGTTCAAAAAATCAGAAAACTACTCAGTTTGTAACTCCCACAAGCACAGCTCACAAAACCACCCACATCTTGTTTTTCCATCAGACACAGTGCTTACAGCTCCTATTCTGATGAAAAGAAATAGGGATTTATACTATTTCTTAATGACAGAACATTGGGTAATGATGTTTTAATAGCCAAGATGGCTTGTTTGGGCCAACTTTTTTAAGCACTTTTTTAAGTGCTTTAGGAGGGTCTTTTTGTTCTCCAATATCTTATCGCCTGTAGAAGTTTGCAGCAGTGCTTGGAGAAAAATAGAACTCTGAAGTAATCAGAATATCAAGTATAATGCAATTTTAATTACAGAAGAACTGTGGTAGAAAAATAATTAATTTGAAAGGTTTTTTTTTTAAATTAGATTTCACTATGTTTTGGCTTTAATCTTATGTAGTCAAAATATGTCTATTGATGTGGTGGGTTTTTTATTATGCTCTAATATAGAATCTCAGAATGGTTTGGGCTGGAATGGACCTTAAAGCCCATCTAGTCCCAGCCCTCTGCCATGGGCAGGGACACCTTCTGTTGCAGCGACACCTTCCAGTAGACCAGATTGCTCAAAGCCCCAACCAGCCTGACGTCTATGTCAATGATCAAGAAAGAGAACACAGAAAGTAATGTGAGGGTTGATCTCTCAGTCTCGGGTTGGAGCATTAAAAGCAAAAGACCCCAGACTGTGGACACAAGTATTGTTACACAGAATTGCGATGGTGACGACTGCAATTATTCCTCAGACACATAACCAAAGTACAGAGAACTCTAATGAAACAGGCAACTTTTGTTCACATGGTATAAATTGAGAAAAGACATAAGATGATGATCCTTAACAGGGAGTTGTGATACCCCAGGCTAGCTGTGCTACACTTCCAGTACACAAACAAGCTCAGTCATTGTTTCCTACTTGTCAAAAACATTCTCTCTGTTATGGAGGTTGCTGCTCTTCCATGGCTGAGAAATGTGGAGGTTGTGTACCTCCAGAAACAACAAAAGCACTAATGTATGAATGCTTTTCGAGAAATGTTCTGCAACTGAGCATAAAGTTGCTGCTTTTACTTAAATGAAGTTTAAGTTCTGCTCAACAGAATGAGTACAGAACAAAGTGAAGTGGAATGCTGCTTTGTTGGCACAGTATTTACACTAATACCAGTCTAATGCATGAATATTTTATTGTAGAAAACTGTATCTGCATTGTTCAAGACTATCGAACCACTATTGTTGCAATGAAAAACATCAGCTTAAAGAAAACAGGGTGAAAAAAGGGTGAAGAACAGAAAAGAATAGATTATTGTCAACATTTAGCAGAGCAGGGTGTTTAATGATCAGTGAAAGAGCATTCCAAAACAATGGAAAAATTCGTGATGGATAGTTTTGAAGGACTGTAGAAGAAAATCAGAAATGAAAAATTTATGGATGTGGCTGCTAAGGATTTTGCATCCTAGCAGGGGTATTTGCAATTCCCAGTAGATCATAGAGTTTTCTAATGGCCCATCATTGTCTCAATGAAATTTAAGACAATGGTATCCTAAATAAGTCTCTGCCTAGAAAATACTAGAATAGAGGAAACGAGGTTCTCATAGAGCCCATGACAAGTCCTGAAAGGGAAGGGGCTAAAAAGAAGTAGAAGAAATGAGGAGTTTTTTCCAGGGCTGGGAGAATAAGAGATCTTAGGAAAAGAAGAGGGAAAACCTGCACGACTTCTTATGGGAGGAAGACCTAGAAAATTTTGCAATAGTGATCCAAATTCCCAAATTCAAAACAAGAAGAAAAAGAAATTGAGTGGAAGTTGGAATGAGGATTCTAGAAAATGATGAATAGAGTCAGAAAATACAGGGAGAAAAATGTCTGCTAGCAGTCTTGCATAGCAGACTACAAAAGAGGGGAGGGGAAGAGGGGTTAAAGCTCTAGCCATGAAAACAAACATGAGAATTCAAAGGATCTTATCAATAAAATATGGGAAGCAAGCACATAAGGAGTCATTGGGAAAGTAATAGACCAGCAGGCAAGATGGGTACTGTGCATGCCTAGCAGGAGCAACAGACTGCTGTCGTACCATTGTCACTGGTTAATGACTTGGCTGTGCAGCTGTCCTCAGCTCTCGATCAGAGACTCTACTGATCACAGATTTTATAACTGGAAATGCTAGACTTATAGCCATGTTTGACAGCAGGGGAAAATCTACTGCTATGGAAATCATGGGTCAGGGATTTGGAAATGAAAATTAAGGACATGATCCAGTTCCATTGGATTTTCAGAAACATATTTCTATGTGCAATTCCCCAAAATTAACAGTGTAAAAAGCAAATAATCTTCTTTTTTTCATTATGTCTCCCCTTCTTCATTATGTACAATGAAATAACAGTTTCTTTTTCAAGTCAAAAGATACTCTGAAATTTTACAGTGCAGAATGAACTTGATTCAGAGCTCGTGAAGAAATTTCTGTAGGTTTATTTCAGCTTTTTACTTTCATAGTCACCATTATGCTGAAACTTAAATAAAATGCTGCTGTGTCCCTTTTAGTGCTACGCTTACTTGTCTTGCCTCCATGCACTACATCACAGCACTAAAAAGGTATCTCCTTAAAGTTCTAAGAATATTTTTATTATTTCATTGTGAACTGCACAGTAATCTTAAGATCTGAGCTGCTTGCCTGATATCAATTACTGCTCTGACTTCATTTCTCAACCCACATATTAGTCTTCCTCCTAAAATTTCTCCCATGAAAACATCAGGCTGAGTTAGGCTTAGAATAGTAGCAGCCATAAGGAAAAAAAAAGGAAAAAAAGTGGAAAAAAAATCTCAACAATAAACACAAAGGTAGGGAAAAAAAAAAAAAAAAAAAAAAAAAAAAACGCTCAGAATTTTTCTCCCATGTACTTTTTTTGGAACTTCCAGAAAGGAGGGATAGATTTTCCCAATATAGCAAATTATTTTCTTCAAATATGATAAAAGTTTTTTTGTAGTTATTCATGAATTCTACAATGGCATACTTTTCCACATTAAAATACTGATTTGCTAAAAGTTGAACACAAAGGAAATTTGTTGTATCCTTGGCTTAAAAAATAATCAGTCATTCGACAAGATATAGGCACTTGTTATTGTGCCTTGTTAAAGGATGTCATTGTAAAATAACATCCTTTTCCTCCAAATTTAATTTTATTTCATTTGTTAATATTATTATTCTTTTTTTTTTTAATTTCATTTCAATTTTTTCCAATATTTTCATATTTATTCTGAACCCACATTCACCCTGGGAAACATAAACTGTTATAAATTTCTCTTGCTCTCCTTAGAAATTGAGAGCAGACATCTACTCACTCGATCCAGCTGTCTATGTGCAGTGCTGCTCATTCTAGAAAATTAACGCCTGCTTTTAACAATTTTGTACAACAACTTCATGGGTGAACATTATTAACTAGATTCTTGATTATTTTTAAGGAGCAAAACTTCTAAAATCCAATAACATATTTTTCCATTTCTTTCCTCAGCAGAACCCTATTAGAAACTGTGAGAGACTGAAATGCTCAAGGTCAGTGACTCAAACAATTATCCACTTGCAGGAGCAGCAGGTGCTTTGCTGGGTTTGCATTCCCAACAGAAGTGGGGGAGGAGGAGAGCTTTTGGATATGTGGTGTCAAAAAATCTGATCTGTAGAAGAATAGCCCAGGTGCAGAGGGGTTGAGCATCACCACAGAATGACCACAACAAATCAACATTTGTTTAGCAGCAAGCTGCTGTTTTGAGCCAGATAAGGGAAAAGGCTTAAGGATAAGAAGCAGATTCTGATAGGTGGGATAGTGCTTTGTAACATGCCAATGTTCTCCCTTATACACCTGGCTCACATGAAAAAATCCCCCACCCCCATATCCTGGGGATGATATTGGGATATCCATATTCACAAATAGACCTGAAATTTGCCCTGAAAGGGGCAAATTCATGCCCCTTATGATGGGACATAATGGGCTGAACTACACTGGCATGTCTTAGAAGGGCTCATAAAGCATCAGAAAAACCCCCAAAGAGCTGCCAGACTAATTTCTGGGGCCTTTCATCAGACAATTTAAAACTTCCCCACCCAGGGGAGGTACCTGAACTTAATTTACCCATTGAACTTTTTGTGTCATGGGCTTCCTCCTCCAGCAAGGGATAAAGATTGTGACCATCACTTTGAACATATTGTTGCATTTCTACAGATAATAACCAAAATGGCTACATAACTCCTTCCTGTTGCAACCAATTTTTAAAAAAATAAACCTGCTACAGACACAGATATTTGTTAATACTGGTCATTCAGTGTTGTTTCACTCTAATCTGACCCAAGAAATCTATTAACAAGAACCTCAGCTACTCTTGCCTTTGGGGCAGTTCATAACAGAAGCCCCTGCAAGAACCTTTTGTTTCTGTTTCCAATTCTTCCATACCCATATTTTTAGCTCTCCAACAAAAACTGGATGTTGTCTGGATGTGCTTGTTACCACATTCATAGTTTGTATAAACCCTTCACAGTTTCAGGCACTCATAAAGGAAAGTGAAGCTCTCAAATTATTAACCTGATTCAGTTTCCAGTTCCTCAGTAAAATTCATATTCTGTAATGGGGCTGCTTAGTTAGCCGACAGGAAATATTAATACAGGCATGAATTTTGTACATCTTAATTGTGGGTTGCATTCCAGCACTTGCCTAAGATCCAGAAGTGTAAATTGAAAAAGAATTTAGCAAACTTAGAAGAAAACCAATTTACATTACTTTTCAGTACAAAGTGTTTTGGCAGTTTTTTAAAAGGCAAAACCAGTACTGTAGATCTTAAAATTTAGGGTGACAAATATTTAAAGAAACTTAGCAGGCTACAGCACTTAGATGGGAAGGAAACAGATGTTCTTCAAAGTGTTACCCAAGTGATATGTATCACTGCTATGTGGTCTATGTGTTACACCCATTTGTGTGCAGTTCCACAGTAAAAATTACATTAATAGTAAGAGTTACAAAATATATGAAATTGACTGTGGGTTTGCTGCCTTCCCTATATTAAAGCAATTAAAACATAATGGTGAAATTTCCACATTACTCCTACACAAAAGCAATTTGAAAAATTATTGCAAGATAGCTTTCAGAGAAACCATTGTAGCAGAAGTTCATTTTGCATGAATTATAGAGCTGTAGTGGTAGTCCACATTGACTATAAATTAGGCCTCTTTTTTTCTAATTAAATAGGAAAAGGGGAAAGAAATTACACCACACACCCCCCTTGGATACTTTGCTGAGCCCCCAGGTATTAGAGGCAAGGCCAAATTCAACAAGGTGCCTTCATATGTGCAATTTTTTAACCATATTTCATCTCTGAATTTGGTTTTCTGTCTTTCTAGTTTCACAGTGAGCAACATCCCATAACAGAGGAAGGAAAAAGGCAGTGCTTCAGCTCTCTCAAAACACATTGTAATCCAAAATAAACAGCAGTATCTAAAAGATACCACGTCATATCCGAAAGAACTGCTGCAGAAAAAGCCCTGCTTAGCTATCTAGTACCTAAGCCAAACTGCATGAGTCGGTTCTAATTTGCAGAGCTATAATCACTATTTAGTTCTGAAACACATGCTAATATTTGCAGGCATTGTTGTCTTTGGTTGAAATGCAGCTTTTAAGGAGCACTGAAGAACCTTAATTTAGACCAGTTGCCTTATTCTGTATCCACATAGCAACCCTGCTGGTGTGAACTTTCAGGATAAAGAAAAGAGAAGGGAAAATAAAGAAGTGAGGTAGATTGCTTTCTTCTGAAACCACAGCCCACAGACTTTTTTTAAACACCTCACTTTAACCTCATTTAAGAAATCTATATTCTGCTAAACCACAGTGGTCTTTTTTTTTCAATCTGCTTACTACAACTGAGTAAGACAATATATTTCAAAAAAAGTCCAGTTAACTAGCAATTAAGGAATCTTTGATTAATCTCCACTGCTGTGGTAACTGATTAACTAGTTTTGAAGGCTGAAGCAGCTCTTTTTAGTCTTTTATTTTTCTCTAATAGTAGATTTTGTTATGTGGCATGAAACATATGTAGAATACATCAGGGTTAATTTGCATTTAAATCCCTTGAAGAGATCCTCATAAAATTTTATAATTTTTTTTCTGTGTTAGGAATTGTTTCTTAACATAAAAAAAGACATTTCTTTACCCAGAGAACAATAATTGTGTTCATTTTCCTTCTACCATGCAATTAAAAGAGGTTATTACCAAATCAATACCCATTTCGCAAAATGCATCCCTCCAATGTCTCTTTTGTCCTCCTCATCTAACAAGTCTAACCTGTATATTTATTCTGCTGGTGCCTCTGTAGTAAAAAAGCAAAAGCCTAAACCAAACCACAGCTCAGGCACAATCTTTTAAGCACAGCTGCAGGTTGAAAATGAACAGAGCTTTCAGATGCCAATCTGCCTCAAACACCACAGTGGGCTAAGAGCTTTGCGGGCTTTACAGGGATGTTAGGATGAAATACCTACATACAGGACTTTATAATTTTAGCAGTAATATGGAAATATGAGCAAGAATTTGAACTTGTAATCAAACCCAGCATGAACTCTACTACCCACTCTGTTGTTTCCACAGAGCTTTTTACAGGAAATCTGCTATTTTTCCATCTCATATTTATTTATCTCCTTTGCTTCAAATTAGTCATCTTATTGCAAAAGGTAAAGAAATTCAGGCAACTCTTTGATAAAAATAACAATAATTTTTCATGGTGTGTACATGTCCCTGTGTACTCTTCCTCTTTTTCTTTCTCACTACTATCTCTTTTGTGAGGAGTCCTGGAATAAAGACTGAAAAGAATAATTGAAAGCCACTGAGATGGGGGTACATGGACCTGTGTTGAAAAAGTAAGTGCAGGTACCTGTAAGAAACTTCCCGAAAGAGGCATGAGAGGAAGATCTGAAATGGAAGAAAAATTGTGCTAGCTGGGAAAGACAGAAATGAGAGAAACCAAAAATTAGGTAAATGCCAGTGTGAAAGCACAAACGTGAACTGCCTCTTCACAGCTAAAAGCAAAAGGAAATAGAAAGGAAGAAATGTAAACAGTCAAGCAGAAATATAGATAAGCTTTTCAGTGGAAACAGAGAAGGGTGGATAATCTCTAACTGCACACTAGAGGAAAAAAACCAAAAGAAAAGTCTGGGCATTTCCTAATTTTTTTTTACCTACTGATTGCAGTTATTTCAGACTTGATGATGTATGAGCACAAAGTTATTACAATCCTAGCTAATAAACACTGAAAATTCAGAGTCCAAGCACCAGCTAAGGATAAAATAAATTACATAGAAATGTCTAAAACATGACAAGAGATTAATTAACTAAGAGAAATACAGCAAAGTCTATATAATCATGGTATCATAAACACTTTTACTCAGCACTTGAGTTTTTTGTGGTCAATTTGGTTCTTCAAAAAGAGTTGCATTGATCAAGTTAGGTAACAGATCCTGCAAGTTTTCAGTTTATGCTTACATACTGACATAAGCTTTTCTTACTGTCATTTAAAATATTTCATTAGTCTGCATAAGCATATGTTGCTGTACCAACTATGTGTCAGCATTGATCTCCTTTCCTTACTTTAAGGGAGGCCATTTATTTACATTTTTAATGAGAAACTATAAGCTTACAGAAGCCCAAATTACTCTGATTGTTTACCAGTGCCACAAAACAGCTCATAGATCTTTAATATAATGAAAAATATTTCCTTCAGTGTGATAAAATTGGTGCTTGTTTTGCTTAGGTGGCAAATATTACAGGAAAACAGATAAATTCTTGTCCCTAGAGTTTTTGTTATAAGCCATTACTCAAATCTTCTTCCTTTGATGCATTTCTGATATTTATATTCAGCATTTTCATCTGCTTTGAGATGTTTTCCCATTTTACCCAGAGGAGAAAACACAAAACTTCTGTTGCAAATTTAAAAATCTTTTCATTCATTGAAAATTATCTTCCCATCTTCAGATATATACCTTGTGCTGTGCATATGCACATTTAGATAATTTCACAGGAATGAAGCCATGAATCATCATCAAGGATATATATTTTTTTGCACTTCATGGTATTTAAGTTGATTTTTTTTTAACTTAGAAAATATCAGAACATTTAAACAAAATATTTTCCTGAGTGATAATATCAGGTGCAGAAAGGCATGAACACAAGAACAGTGAGCCTTCATTTCTAGAGGTGATGATTCTAATATACAGTCTGCAGTTCTGTCATGTGAGTATTAGCTACACAAGAGAAGGAATTACCCTGTACGTTTTCAGGCATGATTCCATTCAGGCTGTGTTTTCATCTGTGAGCACAGTGCAAGTTATTTTGCAACTCTGAAATTCTTTTTTTAAGGATAAGAAATTTGTTTCCTGTCCAGCTTTACTGGAGACTTGGAGGTATCCAGCTCATATCTTCTTCTTCAGTTTCTGTGTTTGGCCATTACTAGCAAAATCTGCTGTCATGAAGAAGCATCTGGCCTTCTGTGAGAGCTCAAGTGAACAAAGACTAGAAGTTTAGTTTGGTACTATCAGTTTTTGAAAAATGTCTGAAAAGAAAATAGACAACTTCACTTTCATGCGGGTGTGTGTAATGATTTTATAGATCTTTACAAATCCACTCCACCACTGTGGTGTTGCAGAATTACAGAAGAAAATGCATGCTGCTTTTAGTCATCTTTGTTAAAGATTCTGCATAATACAGAGGAAGAAAATAGAATGAAAGTTCCTATTCAATGGAAAAAAGAAACTGTCAAAATTGTTGAAAAATGGTTTAGCAGGACAAGCATGAAAAACCAACTTGGTTTGGGACTTTAATTATATTAAGGAACAATTAGGACTTTCACTTCCTAAAAAGTATCAGTTCTGTGGCCTTAGTCTCACTTGGAGAAAGGGGTAATCAATAAATAAGTAACAAGACTGAGACAGAACATAATGAAAACCAGTAACCAGAAAATTATATACCAGGAGACTGACCTGTGTTCAGTGTAACTCATCTGAAATCAGAAAGGCAAGTGATCTGAATGGTTTTGCAAAATGTCACAGGAAGTCTTGTATTATCTGGCTTTGATATATTTACATGTTCAAACCACAAATAAATTAAAACATGTATAGACCATTGAACAACTTTGGAAAACCTAGGCTGAGGACATACATTAATCAATACAGGGAAAATATGTGTATGTTTCTAATTCAGCTCAAGAAATATTAAAATGAACCTCTAGCAATTACATTTGATAGGCCATATAATCACAGAATAATACAGGTTGGAAGGAGCTCTGGACTGCACCCTTCAAGCAGGGTGGTACAGATACCTTGCATGTGCTGTCTTTAAAATTGTGCTGACGAGATGTCTCCCAGTAGAACAAAGTTTGAATTGTAGCAACAATGCAAAAGCTTGGGTCTTACTGAGAGAATGTGCTCTCAAATTGCCAGTCAAGCTCTAATTAGCAGATCAGCTCTAAGTATTTGATATCTGTTGCAGCAGTAGTTCATGATTACTCAATAATTTTTGAAAACCACAATGAAGGCACACCTTCATTCAGTAAAGGAAAGACTATTCATGGTGTCAAGAATAGGTGCATATATCAGTATTCTATTGTCCTGCAAAGACAGCAGTGGCACAAGTAGGCAGTACCTTGAATTACAGAACTTTATGATCCATTGTAAAGGCTTTTACTACATTTTTATATCAATTATTTGCTACACTTTAAGTTAAGATGAAGTTAATCCCTATCTAAGTATGGTTTATTTTTAAAAAGTAATAAAAAAAATCTTTGCTAAATTTCAAGCAATTATTTTTTTATGTGACTATCATTATAAATTTGGGCCACATTATTGAATGTTCTGAAATGATAGTTGCACCTGCATCTTCAAATGTAAAAAAAAATTAAAGGTAGTATCATTTACCCATCTGACTGTGTGAAAACCATTTGCAGCCTAAGATACATTTAGAATTTTAGAATAAACTTTTAAAGCCAGAAAACTCTTTAACAATTTTAAAGTCTTTTCAGTTAAGTTTTCCCAGTCAAATAGATGATGACACAAAATTGCATTTAGCTGTTTCCTAAAGATAAAACTTGTGCTGTTATCACGCATTAGTCTTGAAATTCCCTCAAGTAATTTACTGAAATTGTAATGTACAAGAACATGAAGACTAAGTTATAAATATTTTTCAGGGAGGAACATTCATGGCACAGGGTAGACTGTTATTTATTTTTGTTCATTTGGCATGAATAGTTGAATGCTCCTACCTGGCAAACAAAAGTTTACAGTGTTTGATGAGAAGCTAAACAAAGCCACTTTGGAGTAGTCATCAAATATGCTCTAAAATTGCATTTGCAAAGCCAGTCTGATTTTTACTGAGCATGTTTCTAGCTGATCCCTCCACTGACTCTCAAGTTGGATATTTATTTGCTGACAATGCAAAAATGTTAATATTCTGCTATTTATTACATTTTTATTTGATTATAGGTTTTAATACATATCAATTGCTGAGTTGGAGATTAAATTTGAGAACTCTGCCATATTAAGTTCACATGAGGAGAGGGATTTGTAATATTAACAAATTGTGAGCATGATAACATCCATTACTCTGTGATGAAACCAATTTGTAAACCATCTGGCACTGAAGAGTTTAGCTACTTGCAGTTATAATGGCAATATTTTGGCTTCAACACTAAATGAGTAGGATAATAGCTATTTGGTGGGTTAAATAGTTAATACAGATAACCTGGTGGAATTAAGTACCCTCGGATAAGAGAACACATAGTGGTAGCATTTTGTTGAATGTAAGTATTGGTGGATGAGCCAGTTGAAAATATATAAACTCCATAATAACAGAAAAAAAATTATTTTTCTGTTTTACTTTTGTATTAACCTTTCTAGTGGAGTCCAGAATTTTCTATCTAGTGATTAAAAATATATGCAGCAAGACTTTTTCCTCTAGACAGAAAAACAGGAAAGATATTATTACAAGGTGCAGCATACTGTGTCTGTAAATAACAGCTTGTGTGAAAATTACAGTCATTAGAGTGCAATTGTAAATAATTTTTATTTCTATTTAATTTAAATTAAATCTGCTTCAGAATACATGTGGCATAATGGGCTGCCAAGAACACTAGTAAAGTTTTTGCCTATCTTTTCTGCAGGCCTTTTGTTAGAATGAAAGGAGTGTTTTCTAGCATCACTGTTATGAACTATTTTATTTTCAAAACATATTGAAAAAAATATCAATAGCATAGAAAAGGCTTTACAATTTTTGAAATATATGTTTATTTCCCTGTCTTATTATCTTAGCATCTGTTCCATAAATCAGACACATGGCACTGGTCTAAGCCAGATTCTGTTACTATCTAGTTGGATATATTTCAAGGACGTATATTCTGCAATACAGGTAACTTTGATTGACTAGGAATATTATGAACTGAAATTATATGACAGTTATCTGAATTTGGTTGTTGATGTCATAGAATGGTTTGGTTTGGAAGGGATCTTAAAGGTCATGAGCACAGAACAATTTTCACTAGAGCAGGCTGCTCAAAGCCTCATCCAACATGCCTTGAACACTTCCTGGGTTCTTAGTGGAAACCACAGAACCCACACCACAAAACATGTTTATGAACATTCCAGACATAGTACAAGCTTTATTCCAGAGCTCACATATTTTCAGAAAATCTAACTTCAGGATACAGATTTATAAGATAAACTTCATTAGTGTCATCAGTCATTTTTCTCTGCGTACTCTGTTTTTTAATTTGTCTTCATTCATAGTAAGTCTGAAGGCAGTAAAAGTGACTGATTTAAAGTAACTTAAGCCACAGATTTCTTTATAACAAAATACAATGCTTTCCTGTTAGAAGTTGGCACAGGGAAGATAACAGGCAAAAAATTCTTGGTTTGTGATGCTTTTTTCTTGAATGATAATAAAAGTTTTTTCTTTATTGTGAAAACCCCTTATTAAGATTCCGTCATTGACTAGCAGAGATAAAATAATTCCCTTCTGTCTGACATGTCGTGATCCACTGCCTGCTGAACTAAAAGAAACTCATAATTAATTATTGTAGGACAAGAATCCTAAATCCTTATTCTCATCAGCTAACACTTCTGTTTTTGCCTTGGCTCAAATCCCAGCTAGAAATTTATGATTCCTTAGCTTCTTTTTGTAGATGCCATGAATCATAGAGGCTTATGAGTGAAGAAATACTGGGGTGGTGTTCCTGTATAGGTTAGTACTCGATATATTTGTACAACTAATCCCCAGCAGAAAAGCTACTGAATATATAAAAAAACAACGGTCAACTTGGTTTGATGTCACTCTTCAGAAGTGTTTCGTGCCTCCTGTACATGACCATGTTTGGACTAATTCCACACTGCGCATGACCTGCAAAGTAAGGCCCATCGATATAAATACCTGAGATAGGGTAATCTCATTTCCAGAGATGATCAATTTAATGCTACTTATGAATAACTTTTTCAACATTTAAAACAAGAAGAAAGTCACAGGTTATAGAAAATGAGTGATCAGAATGAAAAAGTAACATAATCTTTTCCAAATGCAATTCGGTGACACAGTAAGTCAGTTAATTAGGTGTGCAAATTTTGCACAAATTATAGTAAAAAGTAAAACTTCTCAGAGAAGGACTTTCAGAGCTCCATGGCAACATTTGCAAAGATTTCTGATAAGTAAACATCCTGATCTAAGAAAAAATGACTGGTAGTGTTATTGTTCTTTCTGAAAGCCCTTTGCATCCTGTAGGCTGCTGAAGAGGTGGCCAATCCTTCACTTAGTTTATCTGATTTATCTGGTATCCTTGTGACCCTTTACAAACATTAAATTATTTTCAGATAAAAATGAAAACTATTTCTTGTTGTGTGATATTGGAAAGAATGTGAGAATATATCCATAAGGAAAAAAGTGCTACTAAAAATATTATTTTTAATTTTTTGTAAGTATTGTTACAGACCATCATCCCTGTCACCATCTCTTTTTGGTTACCCAACACTTCTCAAAATTTACCTAATTTTAAAAATACTATTTGGTTACTCAAATACTTTTAAAATACTAAAATACTTGCTTCCTTCTCCATTACTCTCACATGAGATATCAAATTATAATATATCTCCTTGGTAAAACGTAAGAGAAATTATTCAACGGAAGTAATAAGATGAAAGATACAGAGATATCAGTCAGATTTTAGGATGCTATAGAAAACAGTTATAGAACAGTAAATGATGAGACATAATTATATCTCAAAAAACCCTATACCACTTTCTGGAAAACACAAAACCTTTTGCTCAGAAAAAATGTTGTGAAACTGAAAGCTATTGCTACTATCATACAAGAGATAATAGCATCAGTTCTCTGCAGTTATTCACCAATTTTCATTGCCATTGTATCACTCTGCTTAGATTTGTTTAGATCCATTTAGTTCGGTGTGTCCTTGCACTATGAATAGGGAGGGGGTAAATGGGAGTGAGTCTGTTATAAAAATTTTGGTAATCTAGGTCCACAACATATTTTGGCATCAAGAATGAAGACTCAGAAGTCTCCTGAGGTGTTTTGTCCTGATGGCAAACTCTTTTATTTAGTTCAGATAATGGAACAATATATTTAAATGATAAGTGAGTTACAGCTCAAAATGGCAACTATCTGTTCAGCTATTAAGGCAATCCAATTCCAAAAAGCAATATAAATCATAAATGTCACAGTATTGTGCTAATATGTTTAGGTATTTCTGCAAGTTTACTTAGGCCCGCACAACATATAAACCAGTACAAATTTTAAGTATATCATATCTGTGCTAGCTATTACAATACATAAGAAAATGCAATTGTGAACCAATATTTGATGTATGAATTGTTCAGGAATTGGGAGCTATGCTCTCTGATACTTTTAGCAATATATATTAAGAAAACACCAACTCTTTGTCAACTAAGTTTGATTTGAAACAAGGATTGAGGAAGCGCTAAGTGGATAAGTGATTCTAAGCATTCAAATTTAATAATAAGTGAAAAAGAAAAAATAAATATTTATTGCAATGAGGGTAATGCTCTTCCATCATGAGAAAAAAATTGTGTGGCTGTATGCAAAAGTAAGGTGACTATGTGGCTGGATAGAGTTGGGCAAACATGTTCTGTGGTCTAAGTTAGGAAGGAAAACTTTTGCAACTGTAATGTTTTATAGAATAAAACTCCCAAGATGTTAGTGCCCTTCCTTTGAAAGAAAGGCAGAGATTGAAATGAAGCATCTGAGTCACATTAGTATCAATAGTTGTAGCAAGAAAGGTGAAAAGGTGGAAAAAATGGGTAAGGCACACAGAAGCAAAGGATACTAGGATCCTTTTATATCATAGGATCACAGAATGGCTTGGGTTGGAAGAGACCTTAAAGACCATGCAGTTCCAATCCCCCCTGCTGTGGGCAGGAACAACTTCCCCTAGACCAGGTTGCTCAAAGCCCCATCCAAACTGGCCTTGAACACTTCCAGGGTTGGGACAGCCACAACTTCTTTGGGAAACATATTCCAGTGCCTCTCCACCCCCACAGTAAAGAATCTCTTCCTTATATATAATTTAAACCTATTCTCCTTCAGTTTGAAGCCATTCCCTGTTGTTCTGTCACTACATGCTCTTGGATAAAGTTTCTCTCCATCTTTCCTATAAGCTCCCTTCAGGTACTGGAAGGATGCAAGTAGTTCACTGTCAGAACTCATCCCCCTACAGGCCACCAATTGTTGGCATCAGTGCCTAGCACTAATCAACAGTGGATAGAACTGACTGTCACCATTAATCTATTATCTTACTGTAAGATTTTCACACCTTCTCTCTGTGAGTTCTCATGAGCAGCTCCTCACAACTCTGACTCCTTTTCTCTTCCTTCCGCACGGCTGGCTGACTCCTTCCTATCACAACCACCTGACCCTATCTGTCCCTAGTAGCGCATACTAACCCTTACTGTCCCTAACATGAACGCCTGACCCTTTCTGCCCCTAGCAGCACATACTAACCCTTACCATCCCTATTACAAACCCCTGACCCTTTCTGTCCCTAGCAGCACATACTAGCCCTTACTGTCCCTATTACAAACACCTGACCCCTACTCCTCACAGCAGCATAGCCAACTGACTCCAACCCTCCTCTTGACCAGCTAACCCACTCTTTTATCACACCCATCCTTATTGGACAATCCCTATTGGACACAGCTGTGCCCCATTAAGGGCAGGGCTGTTCCTACTCTTTGGTAATTAGTACAGCTGCAACTTGTCAGGGGCGAGATTGCCTTCAGCACTATCTCTATTCTCCTACAATCCATCTTCCCACAGTTCACCTTTAAGCCTTCCATTCTCCAGGCCAAACATAGAAATTGTCTCAGCCTTTCCTCACAGCAGAGGTTCTCCATCCTTCTAAATATCTTGGTAGCCTCCTCTGGACTCAGTCCAACAGGTCAGTGTCCTTCCTGTTCTGGGGATCCAGCGCTGGATGCACCACTGCAGGTGGGATGTCACCAGAGCAGAGGGACAGAATCCCCATCCTGGTCCTGCTTTTGTTGCAGCCCAGGACACAGCTGGCTTCCTGTACTGATGGTGCACATCACCAGGTCATGTCTGGCCTCCCATCCAGCAGCACCCCTATCCACCAGCATCCAGCCCCTTCTCAGCAGAGGCTGTGCCTGACTGACATATCTTTTCAAATATCGTGGAGAGTGATTTGATGTCTACATACAGTCAATTCCCTCAGGATCCTGGGATGCATCTAGCAATGTCCAATAGACAAATGTACATTCATATTCCTCAGGTGGTCATGAACCTGATATTTACTTACAATGAGAAGCACTTTGTTGTATCCAGGATTCATTGTAATCATGTGGCATTGACTACCTGAAGATACATGTGTTGTATACAAGGTACAATACTCCTGTACAAAATCACCCTGTGACCTTTCCTCTCATCTAGAAAATAAGCCAGTTTTTTTGAAATCTACACATTCTGCAAGAATGTGTCAATTTTAATAAATTTCTATGGCAGTAAAACACTTGAGGAAAAAAAAAAAAACCTTGATAAGGTCAAAACAGAGGTTTTTGCAGTTTTCTATTTCAGACTAAAGCAGAATGGAATTATTCTGATTTATATAGGTGTTACATTTGATATGATTAAGTTTCTTTTCTGAAAATAATGCTGCTCTTGTTTTTAAAAACCTAAGGTGATCTTTAGTGCTCTGGGTGGGGGAGAAGTTGGGGGGGTGTTGTTTTATTTTGTTTTGTTTTTCAGAGACAAACCAGAATAAAAACAACAAAACACTGAAAAGTAGAAATTACTCCCAAGGTAAAACTTGGGCTTTGAGCATTTGTATCACCTGGTTCCTTAGCCCATCTGAGGGCTATCATTCAGATGACTTTTACGGAGTATTTCATTATTCAGTTTCTTTGCTGACTACACACAACATGCAATGCTTATACTCATGTAGTGTTCTTCTCAACTGACTTTAAAAGCTCATTGTTGTCTCACCAAAAATGTTAACTATAGAAACACATCCTATTTCTAGTTAGCTGATTTTCTTAGGGCCCTTCTCAGCAGTGGCCAAGAGCTTCTTCCCTATATTTTTTCTGGTTTTGAACCCACACTTATATTTCAAAAATAGTTCAAAAGCCCATTTGAAGAAAATGACAGAAATATAACACTTCTATCTTGCTGCCAGTAACGTAAATCTTTGCTAAGAAAATGGCATCCAATTCCACCACTATTCCAGACTAGACAAAATTTTTTCACTGCTCCTCACTGAGATCTGGAAGACTCATTTTCCTGGGATATTTTTTTGCTTCAGGCAAGTTGCTGTATAAAGTTGTTTGCCACTTGTCTGAGCATATGCCTATTTATATTTGCTTTGGGTAATTCAATGCCTTTGCACTTTCAGCTCCTGACCTTATCTTTGAAAGTGCCTACAAAGATGACATCTTGGCAGAGTTTTGTATGTATGTGTAATAGAAACTGGTAGAACGTCAACAATTTATTTTATGTACTCCATCAATTATTCTTATAAAAGCAGTGGTCATAGTCAGAATTCAGATAAAGTAGGTAATTTCAATTGAAGTGAGATTTTCTCCAGAATCATCATTGTTTTGGTTTAATATAAAGAAAACCCATAATTTTTGAAATGTTTGCCAAGGTGAACAGAACTTGTATCTTCCTTAAAGACTATATGAAACACCTACATACATCTTTCTCCCAAAACACCTGTGAAGAACAGAAAGTGGTTTTGGATTCTCTCAAACTGCATTTCAACATAGATTTAGAGGTTACAAAGTTGATTTGCTTTGATTTAGGACAAATGAGTCTGTTTTTTCATCTAGTTCTCTCCTGACATATAAATCCATCACAGCAGTTTTTATACTGCTCTTTTAAAGACATCAGATGTGTAATATTCACCCTGTAGCAGACCCAATACTTGTTGCATTCCCTAATAGTCTGACATATCAAGAGCTTCCTATAGGTTGCCAGTACCTTCAGCTGCCAGGTGCACCCCAGCCTGAAGCAGCCCACACAGGAAGCCTTCAGATCCCTATGGTTCTCACCACAGGCAACACTGGCAGCCTTCTTGGAAGGGCAGTGGATGCAGGTGGTTGCTATAATAAGCATCAAATAAGTGGTTTATCCCCATTGTAAAAAGTCACTTGATCCCATGCTAAAAGACACTGAAAACCCAAACTGCCTATTCTCAAATTTGTGTCTAAGGCAAATGGGAAGTAAGTCTATACTTGAGAACAGATATGAATTTGAGCTCAATAGAAGGTGAATATGCTGGATGACAGGAATATGATTTTCATCCTCACAGGGAAGGTGTTCAGTCATTTATATGACCTGGTCCTCTTTTAGTTTTTGTGTATTCTCCTTTGCTGTAGGACCCTCTAGAATCCCTACAATGAACAGAGCTCCCGTTAGAGTCTGACAGGCTCTGCACAACTCTGTAGATTATGAAACAGTAATTTAATCTTTGAAATGTTCAATGCACATCTCAGAGTTGGGACAGATCCTTTATTAGTATATTGCGTACATTGGTACTTCTTTTAGATCAAATTATATAAAACTTCCTTTAACCAATCTCTGTCACTGGAGCCAAACTATTGCTTCTGCATTATGATTAAATGCCAAGACCACAGTATGAGTGAGACATGAATTAAAACCCACTAAACCCACTTAGTTCCTGCTCTAGCTATAAAGCCAATATTCCTTCTTATGTAACATTAATTTAACTCTGTTACTGAAATAAGACAGAGACCTTTGACTTTCAAGTTTGTCTCATATGTATTTAAATTTTTGAAAAACAGTTAGGGATATGGGCACAGATTAAAAACATCATGTGAAAAATTTCAGAGGGACTAGAGCTAATATCATTTGACTTAATGGCATGGTCTCATTCAGTTTCATTTATTCTAATTTTAGTGATTAAAGTTAAATACAGTAAATCAGGTTCTATTCAAGAAGGTATTTTAGAAAAAGATAGAAACAAGTAGATTCAAGGTAGAGTCTTCATGATACGTCAGTGCTACTTAAGAGTAAGAATGTTGCAAAAGTAACATTCCCTTGTTTCAATAACTGAAAGCAAAACCAAAAGCCTTTGCTTTGCACATCAGCGCATTATCTGAAAACAAATTTATCATTACACTCAAAACCTGAAGAGATTTCCAATGAACTGTTTATTAATGGTAGCTGTAGTAATATAGTCAAAGTATTTAACAAGAGAAAAAATTATTTTATTAATATTTCAGAAATAGCTCAAATCAGGATCTCTGTTTCCAATTCTTGACAGCTGGGAATCTGACCCATTACAATATTATCTACCAGCTTCTTAGAAATTAAGGCCAGGAGAAACAACTAGATAACTACTGTGACTTCTTATTTTTGGCTGGTGCTGCATTTCGTCTAGTTATCTTCATATTGAGCTTGATGATTTATGTCCTAATTACAGCATAACTTTCACTTGAGTAAAGCATATTGTTCTTTATATCACTCATTCTCAAACCCAAGTTACTAAGAGATGAATACCAATTCAGTTGACAGTTCATTCCAGGGCTTAATTGCCTTTTCAATTAATGAGGATAATTTAATTTTTAACTTCAAATGTGTCTGTATTCATGATCCAGTCACTGGTTCTTATTATGGCTTTACAAATATAGTAGATGACAGTTTCCATCCATGAAGATGCACAAAAATTGTAAAAGAATAATAATTCATTCTTCTTTTTGATACATTGTAAAATCAAGCTATTTAAGTCTCATGAGTCCAGCTTTTTAAACCCTTTTATGAAATTTTTGATTCTTCTTCAGTTTTAAAATTTACATTAAATTTGAGAATACTAGAAATTCACACAGTCTTCCAGTACCAGAAAAATACTGCAGTCGGATAAAATCATCTTTATATATCTTCCCCTTTAAACCTCTTTCTATTGCTTAAGAGTCTGCTTTCTCTCTTCTACCACAGCATCCTATTGGGAAATGAGATTACATTCTTCATTAGAGTAACCAGTTTCCAGATATGGTCATCTGGTATCCTTAATTTCTTTTCTGGTTTCTAAATACAATATACCTTGCAACATTTCAATGTTCACTTTGTTTATTTGTTGCATTCATTCACCCAACAAAAACATTCTAAATTATTCTGCTGCCATGATCACAAGACATGTTTATATTAGTAGTGGTTTTAAGTTTACTTTCAAAAATTTGATAAAGACATCAAACAGGATATTGTCAAGTCCAATCCTTGCAGAATATCACCAGAAGTTTTCTTATGAGTCCTCTCTTTGAGAGAAACTTCTTGTCTTGGTAAGAGAGGAATTCTGAAATACTAGCGTTCAAGCCTGCACATAATGTGGTAATTAATGAGGAAGCTGCAGATTGATTCTCTGTTCTCTCTTTCATTTTTGACCTCTCATTATGCTCTCCCTCCCTAATCATCTGTGGTTTAGCAATGTAAATATGATCTCTTGCTAGAATTCAGTTCCAGGTCATGACACCTAGATTTAAGTGTCTCCCTAAGTGTTAGAATTCACAGGATTACCACTAGATATATGACTAGCTCACACAGAGAACTAAAATTAGATGAGACAATAACTTCAGTGAGAATCTCTGCACTCTCTCCTTAGGCAGTGACTAGACAATTATCTTAAAGAAAGTCCTAGACTATCAGGAGTCAATGATTCTGCAGGGGTGCTTCTCTTTCTGCATGCATAATAAAATTTACTATCTGTGCAGAAAAGTTATGATGGATGAATTCCTCCTTCTTCCTTTGTGGTTTAGAATCTAAGAAAGGTCATCATGAAGGGTTTTGGTTTTTTTTTTCCCTATCTTAAGACATTTTTAGTGAAGCACCACATTAGCAGGAGAAACTCAAAACCAGGCATATATGGTTAGTGTAGCATCTTAATAGCTATGTTTGGGGTTTTTTTTTGTTTTTTTTTTAACTATTAATTTAATGTTCTAACACTAGTACTTCATTCCTACTTGCCATTGGAAATAACTGAATAGATTTTCCAAAAGGAAATAATTGAACAGATTTTCCAAAGGAATCTGTAAGTATTATAGTGTCACATTATGAACAGTCATCTCACTGTACTTATGTTTACACTGCAGAGCAATGAGAAAGAGTTAACTTCTTTAGCACAATACAGAGTTCTAATGACTAATCCATTGTGTTTTCCATGCATGATTTCTTTTTACATTACAGCTCAACCTGTGTAACAGTGGCTTCAGAGGAAACATTGAAAGGCTGTTTGTAGGAACAACACGAAAATGAAGACCTAGGGAGCTTTGCTAAATGTAGCCCATGGCAAACTGTAAATAATGACTGGCTCATGGGAAATGTTATAAGCTTTGTCTCCTCCTCTAAGAGATCACAGAGATTTTCTCTTTGTTTTATAGAAGTTCTTTTGGTTGGTTTTTTTTTGGTTTTGTTTTTGTTTTTTTTTTTTTTTTTTGCATAAATGCTTTCCTTTCCAGATGTGAAAATTTGAATTGCACCCTTAAACCATCCAACACTTCAGTGAACCAACCAGAAGCCAAGCTATTTTGTCCATGACTTGACGTTAATCATAGCAAAGTGAGTATTCAGTGATATCATTCTAAAACATCAGAAGATCCATGAGAAAGATATAATTCTTCATGATACTTGAACAACAGATAACAATCCCCATTCTAAAGAATCTCAACTATATAAGGGTGTTTAAATTTAATCAGTTTTTTTTTTCCTCTTGTATTTTATTAAGATAGACCTTTATTAAGATAGAAAAGCAAGTATTTTTCAATGTTGGGGACAAATAATTGCAAAAATCTGAGTCAAAGAGTATTAAGAATGACATATTTGTAAATTCAGTGATAATTAGCCAAATTTAGTTTATTTCATACAATATCCAATTTCAGACATTCATCCAGTTATTAAATTCTTGATCTCTTCCAGGACTGTTGGATATTAGATGTTATAAATTCACTGGTGACAGAAACGTGCTGTCTGAATGAATGCCTAATTTGTTGCCTAGTCGTATGTTACAACATGCCCCTGAAGGCAAGGGTAACTGAGATTCTTGTTAATAGATCCCTTGGGGTTGATTAGGTCAAAAGGACATGGAATGACCATATTCATATATATATATATGTGTGGGTGTGGGTGTGTGGGTGTATTTAGGGTTCATTTTAAAAAAAATTGGTTGTAATAGAAAGGAGGGAGGTAGCCTTTTTAGTTATTATCTATAGTAATAAAACAATTAAAAAGTATAAAGATATCACTTAAAATACAAAAGGAATAGAAAAAAAGAGAGGGAAAGGATATGAGTAGACAGTAGAGAGGATAGATATTGCCACCTGCAGATCCAGCAGTGAGGCTCGGTTGTTGCTTTGTTGAAGTGATGATTTCAGTCTTGACCTGTCAGGGGTGGGGGAAGCCCACAAATTACTGAGTTCAACATGTTACTGTACATCCAGGTTTGGGGGGAATGCCCAGGTCTGGTGCAACACTGTGGATCTTTTGGAACGCCATGTATCATGCACATTCCTCTGGTGGATGTTGCATGCTGGGTTGGTTCAGTTAGGGGTTTTAATAAATGTTAGTTAGCCGGTTCTATGTACCCCCATTTTCCTCTCACAATGGTTCACTCCAGGTTGTCTGCCATAGGAGCTTTCTCATGTCAATCTTACAGCCACCCCCTGTTTATTCCTCAAAGTTCTGTGTCAGTCACCCCATCCCTGCAGTCCTATTTGTCCCAGAACCCTGTACCCACCCCTGTTATGTTCCCGTAGGCTGCCGTGGTCCACGTCGCTCCCCCATTGCCTGTCCCCATTGGGCGAGGGGGGTTTCCGCCCCTGTCTGCCCGCCCCCTATTTAACCCCATGCTCCCTTTGTTCAATCGCCATTTTGTCCATGCACGCGCTTGGGGACAGCCACTCCAGCCATCGCAGCAGCCACACGGGAAATAAACATTCTCCAGCCACGCAGGACAAGGTGTGCCTTCTCTCTCCCTTTGCCGCTTCTCAGCATACAGCTACGAAAACAGCAAACCCATGCGAGGCTCAGCCCTAGAGCTCCACACACGCAGCACCCCCGGTCTCACCAAAAGGCAGCACCACTAACCAGGCGCCCCAGCTGCCCAAGGCCAGGGTGAGAAGAACAAAAGCCTCAGGTGGAAGGGCACAGAAAGGGTTTGCAGGTAGTTTGGGTTTTTTTGATGTTTAAGATCCTCTCTAGGACATGACTGCTGCTTCTCATGCCACTGTAGTTGAGCCTGTTATGACACATCAGAAGGAATGAATACCCTCAGGCCTATGTGTGAATGTCTTGGACAGGAGTTTTACACCTGAGCCAGCTGTATGAGGGAGGACACTGGTAAAATAAGAAGCATTATCCACATAGCACCTTTTCCTTCACCTGGCTCAAAACCAAGCTTGTTGCTAAACCCCTGTGTTATGTGGGACAGAGATTCTAACCCTTCCCCCCAAACACACATACAAAAAACTCTCCTTCCACCCTCTGGCTGGGAGCTGCAAACCTGGCCTCAGCAGCGCACCTGATGCTTTTGCAAATGGCCAATTGTGTGAGCCATTAACCCTTTAGCATTTCAGTTTCTCACATAGTACAGTCTTCATAAAGCCCAGTGGGATAGGGAAAAAAATTTGTTTTTCAAAAGTTGTTTAATAGGGTTTTTAGAAATTATTTGAAAGTAAAGATAAACTTTTGACTTGCTATATATTGATCTTTCATCTAAAACTCACCTAGTCAAACAGTCAAACCCCCAGATTATAACAATCTTAAAAGACAACAATGAAACACTACCCATCACTTTCACCTGCACACATTTGACAGAGTAATTTTATCTATTTTAAATTAAGGTGTGCATGTAACACAGCTTAATGTACCTATACTTGGGGTTAAATCTTACTAAATGAGTCATTAACACTGCATTATATATATAGATGTTAATATCTCTCTGCAAAAATTCTCTACTTAATTTAACATGCATTCACCATCCCCTATCTAATTAACTCAATGATTTTGAGGTTTAAAGATCCATGTAACTTTGGGTGATGTCAGGCAGTGTAAAAGTATCTACACAAATGCTATAGCAATGACAGAAATAACTTTTATTCCTGTAGAAGCCTTACTTTCTGGGTTTGGGTTTTTTCCATCTGAACTCAAATCTGGGATCTTGAATTCAGAGATCTGACAGATTCATATTATCTTAACATATGTATGCATATACTGGTTCACATTGTCTCCCATTCACTGGGATTATGTTCAATGGCAGCAGCTTGTCAACCAGCAGGAGTGACATGCAGACGGTGAAGACCTGTATATTTTCTTAGTAACCAGGGCATGTTCTTTTACAGCTTAGGCTAAGGCCTGAATGAGCAGCGTGGGTCACTGACCACTGCCAGCAGAAGAAAGAATTTTCTAAATTTTTAGACATGAAGTGCAGTCAAAATAGCCTTGTCCTCCTACTTGGAAAAATAGTAGCTGAAAAATATAGTAAGTTGTTAGTTTGGTAATTTCAGATGAATACTTGTTTTTGCTAGGTAGAGTAGCACCAGACACCAATGGCTAGGAGTACAGATTTTTACTTCCCTTCAGGAAACACTAGGTCATTAGCTTGCTGTATTCAATGCCTTGAAAAATATTCCTTGTTTTCCTCCCAGGTAGAAAGCCTTAGTGATTTCTAAATTTCACTGCGGAAATAACTATGTCAAGAGAACATTTTTTCACTGTGAGAATTGGAAGCTTTGGTAATGAGAAGAGATTATCAGTCATGACTAAATTTTGGTATAATGGAACAGACTCCCAACTGTCAAAACTGTAAAAAATTCCTGTGGTTTTTAGTCAATTTCTGCCACATGCAGCTGTAAGCATTGCTACAGCTCCCCCCAAACAGATGTGTCCCTGTCACTAACAAAATGCTCGTTATTCTCTCTGCATTTCATGCATGCACTTTATATGTCAATAGGAGGGGATTATTTTATTTTTTTTTAATGATGTAGGAGAATGCAATGTCATTTAGAACCTGGGTGTCAACTTTTATGTTTCATTCTTTAAACTGACAGGGTTCAGATGTACACTGTACATTTTCATGGAAGGATTTCTCGCTACATAAAATCTTTGTGGTTCTTAAGTATACAAGAGTCTTTATTTACTCTCACTTCTGCTATTGCAGAATTAACTCCAGTTATCTGAAATCCCAATATTTCTTTCAGGAGGAATAATAAGAAAAATTGAATGAAAGAAAAAATGTACAATAACTTCAAGCACTGTTTGCCTTTAATTATTATAATTTGGGAAAGAAATCACAGCAGTAGTGATGGAAATTATAATAATTAGTATACAATGTAAGACAATTTTGTTTGAGAAATATGATTTTTTAGTATTAATTTTTAAATAATATCTTTGGTCTTTTAAAGAATATACAAGAAATAAGCTATTTGGTTTCAAGAAAAGATTGTACTGTTAAAAGCTCCACACAAAAAAGAAAGAAGATAGGAAAGAAATTGAATAGAACTGCCCATCTGCTGGAGAAATACATTATTTCTTGGACCACTTGGAAACTAAACTGCTGAAAATTATGAAATTCCTTATTGAATAATCTCTGAATTTAAAAAGGCAGCAACTTCAAGTCCAGTATGTGATTAAAAGAGAAAATGCTTTTTAAATGTGGAATTGTAGGAGCTATTACTTTTGCTTGTAAGCATGACAAGGAATAGTCTCATTTTTTTAATCTAGAAACTTGCAACACATAAGCTTATTTTTCAAGACAATGCAAGAAAATTGGCTTGGCTTGGCTTGAAGATGTGAAAACTGCATGTACCAGTGCTCAGTGTTTTGTTTTTGGTAGGCACTAGCTATTGCCAAGAAAGCAACATAATTTCTACACTAATATTTAATTTTGATCTGTATATCACATATTCATAGTTAATTTAATGAAGCATGTAAAGCAGCTAAAGTAAAAGAAGTTTGTGTTTTGTTCACTTTTTGTTGTGCCAAAAAGTTATGTTATAAATTATCATGAAATACTCTGGTCCCTTTAGACTCAGAAAAGAAATTCTTCTAAAAGAGATGACCGGCATACATTAAGTTGTCTAATTAGGTTAGACAATAGTGTGTAAGGTAGATAAATCTTCCCTTTTTTTTTCTTGATAAAGTGAAAATCTGTCCCATGTCACTTGCAAATTGCAAAGAAGTAAACATTTCTGAACAGTATTCAGAATTCAGCAATATGTAAATAAAGGCCATTTGTTAAAGTGCTTAAAGTTGTCTTGAAAGCTGCAAAAAAATCTATATGTTAGCACTTAAAAGCAGTCTGGTTTTCTAGGGAATTAGTAGTTTTGAACATCAGAACACTTCTCTGTGCATGACAATATTGATTTAAGGTTAGCTCCTTCTTTAAGCATGGTCATGAAAATTCTCAGGGCCATGATACTGAGAACATTTAATGCTATTCATAGCAAAATTGGACTACCTTTCAGAGAAGGATGCTTAAATGAGCAAATTCCATTTATTTACACTCCAGACATTTTCATTTCAGCATAGCTTTTAGTCCCTCTCAGGTAAATATCTTCACATATCTTAAAGCATTAGTGACTCATTCCCAAAAGCTTGTGACAACAGGTCTGCTCCATTTGCACTTGCATACAGCAAAATATAAAAAATAGTCCTCCATTCAAAAATGCCAAGCACAAATACTTGAGAACACAAATGCATTCATTAAATTACACATAGAGTGATCACTGAAGACTCGTCAAAAAAAATTAATTCAGGATTTGCAAATGATGCAGGAAAAAAAGATGAAAAAATCTGGATTCCAAAGTAGTGAAAAATAAGTAGCATTCACCGTCTGTGGTCCTTGACAACAAGCAGATTGTCAACAGAACCATACAGTAAAAACATAATTGCTTTTACAAGCTTAAACCATCTGTGAAAACAGAGTGCTTAAAATGCTAACTGAAATGGTTCAAAAAAAAAAAAAAAAAAAAAATAGCAAGCACAAACTGCATTACCATTCTGGTATACTAACACAATATTAAACAGCCAGCATAAATCCAATAAAGCAGACCAATTCTGGAAGTGAAAACCAACATCCAAGACAACCTCATGGGTTTATCTTGAATGACCATCTTTTGTGAAATAGCAAACAGCCAAAAATCTTCAAAATATTGCTCACTTCACTTGAACATCTCTTCTGGAATTCCTTTAGCCCCACATGGATTTCGGTCTTGGCTGAAGGCAGTTCAGTTTAAAGGGGAACACTCTAAAATGAGTTCTCTCCCTTTGTTTTATCCAATCCCTTCCACTAATAAAGGGAAGTGAAATATGAGTAGATGTAGGTGAAAAAATAGCAGTTTCTAACAAGCGAAACTGTAACAGGCAAAAAATAGCAGAAAATAATCAGTAGATACAAAATCGTTAAATCTCACGAACTCAGAAGAAAGATACTCCTGAAATTGCAGGAATATCCTTTCCAGGATGGAGCCCCCACTGCCCACCAAGTGTGGGCAGACACAGGGAAAATGGCGTCTGGCGCTCCCTTCAACATGGCGGCCTTTGATGGCGACTGCACGGTCCGGGAGGAAGAGGAAGGATGGCAGCAAACCCTCCCGGGAAGGTGGAAGCCATGGAGCAGTTCTAGCTGCAGATGAGAAGTGCCATCACGTGTGGAGTCAGTTCTGCCACCCGCTGCTTCCTCCTGCTGCCTGCTGCACTCAGCCGCTGCTGGCGCTGATGCCCTCTGAACAGCAAGTGTCTTGGAGGGGACAATGACACTGAGTTTTGGAACAAAGCTTTGACTTTTTTGCCTTCTTCTCCATGTCAAATATTATCAGCTTTTAACATTTTTAACATAATTGTGAATGGATATGTAACTAGGCACTTGCAAAGGCAGTTCATCATTAATGGTAAGTGGTTAAAAAAAAAAAACATCAAGAACTCCGTGACACAAACATGCAAGAGAAGCCAAAGCTTGGAGACCTTTCTGGAGAGGACACTGAGTTCACCATTACTGCACATGTAAACAGCCTGAGGTTGCCTGGAAGAACCACAGGACAGACCCTGCCTTGCTGCAGTGTTCTGCTCATAGCTGCTCCTCTGGTGACCACCCTAACCCACAGAAATCCCAGGCTCACGGCACAGCTTTTTAGACCACGTGGCTCTTTCTCTGCACTGGCTTGGATAGAACAGATCTGAGTTTTACTTCTGAATTCTTTTTGAAGATGTGGGATTTTACATGCAGATAAGCTTTGTTATTTTGGGCACTGCTATTTTGTAGGTGCTGCATGACAGTCTTTACAAGGCATGAAGAAAAAACTGAAAGCCAAAAAATTCTTCATTAGTCACCTCTCTCATCTTTATGTCTTTGGTACAGATAAGTAAATTAGAGAAGCCAAATAAATTCCTCATTAATATACCCTTTCCCATAAAATAAATACAAACATACATGTGAAGGTATGAAAGAATGTGGAAAAGTATATAATTAGATAAAAGCAAAGCAGCTTTTCTGTGAAAGCATACAGTGATAATTTCCCAGTGTAATCTCCCAGCTGTCACCACCCTTTAACCATTTTTTACCTTCTGCATTAGAGATAACATCTGCCATGGTGCTCCTACTTCCAACATTTTCCATAGAATTATGATGCTTTTGCTTTTCTCAATTATTTATAAAAATTTAATTAACTCATAAAATAACTACCTAAAAGGAAGATATTTTCTTTCTGCATTAATTTAATATCTTAATCTAGCAGAACTGGTGTGCAGCAGAGCTAAGATTTTATGCTGAGACAGTATATTTAATGTAAATAATGTTTTTCTCTCACCTCTGGCATTTAACAGTCTTTCTTTATCTACATTAGTGATTCTGGCATTTCAGAATAATTAGTAAACTTTTCACTTCTCCCCATGTTCCCTTTGACTTAATTCACTGCTGTCTTAAAAGTTTTTTTTTTCTGTCTGCTTTTGTGTAATCATCCTATTAGTCCTCCACCCCTCCTTCTCCTTCCAACAGCTTCAGCTGCTCATTTCCTTGAGGACAGGGAACACAGAATCGGTGGAACTAGTATCAGAAAATGTTTGTGCTTTGCTGGCTGAAGGAACTGATCTACTACCACAAAACAAGAGTTTTTAGCATCTTTACACATACACTAAACAGAACCTCTGAAGCTTACTCTCATCCTCAGAGTCTGGGAGGAAATGAGATGCTGCCAACGTCTGCTATGTAATATTTCCAAACTTTCTCTAAACTCTTTCAGAATCCTTCCAATATATGCACAACAAATTTCAGCAGGATAGAAAAAATACATTCCTGTACTGGTGAATTTTAAAAACAAAGAAACTACCAAAACTTTAAATAGCTTCTTAATTCAACTCTTTTTAATTTAGAATATCTCTTTCAGGGAATAATGTTTTTTATATAAGTTATTTTCATTTTAATTCATTGTTAACATATATTTTTTTATTACTATTAGGGTTTTCATCTTGTAGCAGACTTTTAGAGGTTAATGTCTTCTCTGCTGGTCTGTTACAAGACCAGTAAGGCTGCACATTAACAAGATTAAAAATCAGACAACTGTTCTCTTTGATAAATGGTTGATTCTGATTTTTGTACATATAAATGGTATCTGGTTGTGCAAAATCCAATAAAATTTGATGCCAGGTTTACAAACTGTCCCTTTGCTCTATCTAGATGTAGGTAATTAGATACTTTCACCAGGTCAATTCCATCAGCTGATTAATCAAAAACAGTTTACAATTGCATTAGTGCAATTTTCAAAAGAGGGAGAAGAAAAATAAATCTACATGCAACTTTCTGAGTACTATTCAAATACAGAATTTTAAGTTACTAAATATTCAGATTAAGCAGAGGTAATATCAAGGTTTGATTATTCTGTCTTCCTCTGATTGCCTTGTGATAAAAGTAAATCCTGTGTAATGCATTGCCCTCTGTTTTGCCTCATGTAAATAAAACTCCACAAACCCTTCAGAAAACCCTTCTGAGGCTTTAGCAAAATTTCTAAGGGTTTCTTGCATTAAAAAAAAAAAAAGACAACAAATTTTGCCATCCTGTTTCAATCAGGATTCTTAACTCACTTTCACTTTTTAGCGCTTTTCTACATATTAATTATATAACAGTATGTGTATGTCTCTATATACAGAAAGTATTCTATACATCAATCTCTGAAAACTACATTCTAAATCAAACTTTATAATCTGATTAAGTAGGAATTGATTTGCCTTCTAAAGTTTGGTCTTTTTGCAGGGGATTCTGATTTTGAAGACAGACCACTAATATATCTAGAGAAAACTTTTAGCCAGGAGAAAGCAGCTATATAAACCAGACAAAATAATTCACAAAATCATTCCATTAGAAAGCTAGAACAAGCTTCCCCTATAGTTAGGAATGAAAACATAAGATAGACAAACTTCCCAAAGCTATAATGAAATGTTGGAGTGCAAAATGTGCTTTGGGTAAATCCAGAACTCTGGTATTTGTTCTTCAGTGTTTAGCCTCTCTTTTAGCAACATTACTGCTTTGAAGTTAGGATTGATGGATCAAATGTGTCTGGAGAGCACAACAATATTACTGTGTAGGGCCTTTCATCCTCTGTATACAATAACATTTCTAGCTGCAATGGCAGGTATTTCAGGAGACTGGTGAGAAGAGAGGCACAATCTGTGGAAAAGATTGTCTGAACCCCTGTTGAGATCCAAGGCCACAGTGAACAAACACTGGTGTCAGTAGTGTTCTCAACTCTCACTGAGATCTATCACTTAAGAATGAGTAGTTAGTCAGAGAGAATCCAATTATGGAAACTCTATCAAGAATAAGGGTAATGTTGAACAACCTCCTTTTACTTGCAGTACTTCTGTTATCACACCTCTGAGGGAGGAATGCAACACAGTCCTAAATGAGAACTACTGCAGCTTCCCAAGTAGTCTTTAATGACAAGTGATACAGCCTTCAAGGGGCAAAGCTGCCTGTAACATCTACTGAAGTAGAATTCTAGAAACCTGTTCAATTCCCTCTAAATTTATTCATTTGCAAACTAAAGTATTAGTGCAAAAGCTACATCCACATATTCAATATTTTATTTTGGTTTTATAATGTATTCTAAATGCCCACATCATTTGTTTTCACTCCATCTGTTTCTGTCCCTCTTTCTCTTTCATATACATGAACTCACTTTGAGCAAATACAATTTTATTGTCTTGAGGCATTAAGTTTCACACACTCCTTGGTAGAAAAATAATATACAATCACTGAACAGTGGTAGCATGTTTTTCCTAGAGGAAATGAAATGATTACTGATGAGATGAGAAATATGAAACTGAACAGGTGTAATAGAACAACACGGGCACGGTCATCATCATTAATAATCCTAATTTTCCAAAAAAGTCTACTTTTTCATAGTGATGAGTAAAGATAAAAAGAGGGTGACATACAATGCTTTTCTTGACTCAGGGAATTTTAAATTCAGTGATCTGGTTTTATCTGCATAAACAAATAGAACATCTTGCATTTGTTCCACAAACATGGTGGACAGTGCAAGAGAAGACAATGTATTACTCCTATCAGCAACTACAATTTGCTTGTTTTCTGAAGGAAAACTAACTTTACTTTGTGAACATCACAGAACTAAGTCACATATGGCTGTCTAACCTGTTTTGAGACATATACATGTAATAAATACACAAAATACATAAAATATGTATGCATTTGTATTAACAAATCAAATAATTGATGCAAAATTCATGCTAAAAAACTGAGTATGTACAAGAGTGAAAACAAGCTTATTAATACTGAAGTAAGGACATTAATGCGTTTAACCTCTTTATGCCCTCCTGAGCTCAGAATAATTCTTATTTGATGAGTAAGAAAAGTGAAACATGAAATAGATATGGACTCAAAGACTAAGGACATTGATTTTGAGTTTAACAAGTCCCCAACCTCAGTCTTCTTGCCTATATAGTCTTAGCACGTGTGAGGTGCTAAGGTGGGTAACAGATTGCCAATCTATCTGCCTTGTGAAAACACAAGGACTTCACAGACAGCCTTCATTATTGCCTCCAGAAAAGCCCATTGCAGGCAGCCTACACTGGTGGAGCTTGTCATGGCACAGAGGATTTTCTTGAGATAGCTTTTGGCTGGGGCATTTTTGGGATATGACCTTACAGTGATTTAATACTACATGAATAAATCCCCCAAAAATTACAGTAGGAACCAGACAGGAATATACATTGCCCTGTTACTTAATAACCTTCATTAAAAGGTTTCCTGAAGTGTTTGAGCCAAAGCCCAGGAACTAAACCTTGGAATGGGTACTGCCCTGGTAAAGTGATTCTTCAGTCTTGCTGACTCAAAAAAACATAATTCCAGTATACATGAAGTGTCTGAAAAAAACTTGTCACTGAAAAGCTACCATTTCAGGAATCTTATATATACTCAGTTACTTGAAATTTCAGACAACTATCAGTTGCTCAACAAATGCCAACATCATACAACCTGTTCTTCCTGACAATTCACTGCCCAAATACCCAAGAGCTTTGCAGCCAGAATTAGTTCAGGAATTTGGTTTTGTTTTATGTCTTCTGTCACAAATGATAAACATCTTTTTTATTGGGAGTTTTGATGGCAACCAGAGAAAACACTCATGAAAGAGAAAAAAACTGGAACTAGAGGAATATGCTCCAAAAAATGATTTTTTGACATGCCATCACTGATTTTTCAGTTTAAGAAAGAAGTGGAAAACAGAGTAGGCATTTTTCAATACTTGGCATTGTAGCAGAATATTCAACAACAACATGGCAGTATACATATTAAACAAATTACTATTGGGTCTAATAAGTTGCCATCTTCTGCATGTACTAAACTGAGTCTTTCTTTATAACAATTTTTCTTGGTAAAATTGTGCTTCTATGTGGATAGCTTAAATTTTGCTTACCTTGGTTTACTTCGTGTCAAAATAGAATTTCTAAACCACTGCAAAAATTAAAATGAGCCAAAGGAACAGTTCCTGTTGTTCCTGACTGTTTTCACTGAGACATAGAAATATACTAGTAGTTACTAAGGTGTTACTACAACACTGGAATTCTCCTTCTCTAACATTTTCTTTTTCTGTAATGCACTGCAGTTAATAAACTTCTATGAGGACCTGATAGCCAGAGAGGAACAGGAAATAACGAGAAAGGTCCTGTACAATGATGCTTGTAAAACTCAGACAGAAGCTAAAAAAATAATTCCTGTAATGATCAAGATGCTTTAAACTGATCCCATAAAATAAAGTTCTCTGTTGCATTTTTTGAGACTAAATCCAGACCCATAGAAAAATATTATTTCATTTTGGAGATATAATTTCAAAAACATTATTTAAAAATATAAGAAAATAGTTGGTATCACATTAAAAGAAGCATATATGAAGGCTGGTACACAAAATCAGAATGTAAAGTGTAAAATAAAAACTACTAAGGCACTATGAATGCTTTCAGCATTTTCTTGTATTTTTTTTGTATTTTTTATGTATGCTTCATTGGTATGGCAATTCATAGAAAACAACAGTTCTTCTAAATACTTTCTCTTCCATAATTATTCCATTGTTGAAAATATATCAGCTCTGATCAGTTCTCTCTTGTTTTAGGACTAGATATTTTCTGTCTGGCAATGCCAACATAACACTTTAACTAGATATGAATATGAGTGAATTTCTCTTGGCTTGAATGAAACATGATTTCATTTTCTCTCCTTTTCTATAGGTATTAGAATTAATATCATTTATACTGGTGACTCAGCCACAGAAGTTGTGTCTATTGCATCAATAAGTAAAAATTAAAAACCTAGAATGAACAGTAAAAATATAAATTAAATATTAAACTACTTTCTTAATACCTTCATAAATGCATACAATTTACATTGCTGCAATATTACCTCTCATTGGTAAGTGCAAAAAGAGTAAAAACTGTTCCTCAGAAGAGTTTAGGGTACTAAATCTCATGAGCAAGGTGAAAAGTTTAACAGATAGCATATATAAGCACACCTCTAGAGACAGCAATGAACTCTCATTGAAATTAACATGATGCAATTGAGACTTTTTTTAATCTTTTAAGATAATTCCAGAGAAACAAGCAGTAGCCTTTTGAGTTGTGGATTTGTGACTTTCAGACTTCGTGTCTGGCAGCTCAGCGCATGCACTGGTGAACACTTCAAGTTTGTATGCAAAGAACTCCCTGGATAAGCATGGACAGGGTTGTTAATATCCTCTTCTCTTGCATAGGTGACCAGAAACTAGACCTATGATTGTGTGATAAGTCAGGTGGCAGAAGAATATTATTTTGTTCTGCTGTCACATCAATCACTATAATCATACTTATAGACATTGCATGGCTCTTCTCCTTCTAGCTGCAGGTTAGATGGTCAGCACACACTTGATTAAACCTTACAAAGAAGCAAAGTGGGAGAGCAATGACCACTCTGTTCTCTCTAAACTGTTTGCTGCTGGTACATCCGTAGTCCCACCAGTAGGACTGGGAAGAGAATCAACAGGGTAAAAGGTAGAGAACTCATGGGTTGAGATAGAGAGAGTTTAAAAGGTAAAGCAAAAGCTGTGCACACAAGCAAAGCAAAACAAGGGATTCATTCACCACTTCCCATTGGCACGGGGGTGTTCAACCATCTCCAGGAGTGCAGGGCCCTGTCACAGGTAACAGTGACTTGGAAAGACAAATGCCATCACTACAAATGTCCCTTCTTCCTCCTTCTACCTCCCACTTTATATACTGAGCATGATGCCATATTGTCTGGAATATCCCTTGGGTCAGTTGGGGTCACCTGTCCCAGCTGTGTCTCTTCCAGCCTTCCAAGCATCCCCAATTTCCTTGCCAGCCTGGAAGTACAAAAAGCAGAAAAGACCTTGGCTCTGTGCAAGCCCTGTTCAGCAAAACCAAAAAGATTTCTATAATATCAACCTGTTGTTCAGTAAAAATTCAAAACACAGCCCCATACCAGCCACTGTGAAGAAAGCTAACTGGCTTTCTAATTGGCCACCCTGGCCATCCTAGCTGAAGCCAGGAGGAGAGAAAGAGCCCTTTCTGGGTTCATTCTGTGTTACAAATTTCAGATACAGTTTTGCAGCACATTGTCCACGGCTTTACACTCTGAGCTTGAGCTAGTCCCCATTGCAGAAAATCCAGACAATCCACCTTCCTGTCTCAGTATTAATTCATTATAGAAAAGAGGCTCATTGGGAAAAGACTACAATGGAGGAAAGAAGGATAAATGGATACATCTGAATTGAAAGAAAGTGAATTTGAATTTGAAAAAGCTATCCGGAAACAAGGTATAGAATAAAATATATCAATTAATGAAATACATATTTTTTGCTTTCATCGTGTTTGATATTGCTAGAACACTATTATAGGCATCTCTCAGCCCACAAAAAAATTCTGGATTCCACTGTTATTCCCTAAGGAGCTGCCCTTGAGACCAATAGATATGCAGCTTTTATTTGAAAAACTGAGCAAAACTCCCTGCCATTGTTGATGCTATTCCATTTACAGCTTCTCACTTTACTGAAGTTTGTCTCGGATTCATTATCCTTTGGTTATTACGCAGACAAAAACAGAGGGCACATTTCCTAAAATACAAAGGCCTGTAGAAAATAGTTTGCAAAGAATAGGCATGACTATACTGAGTACTCTGCAAAGACATGAATTCCCTATGCATATACTTTAGTCTAGGACAATGCAAATCAACTCTGCTCTAAAAAATATGTAATCAAGTATTTTCTGCAGTGTTATTTATCTGACAATCACAAACATCCATCATATTCTGGTGAATTTGGGGACAAAATACTTCTATACTTATTCTACCATGGGGATATACTGAGACAAAAATACTGACCTGAAAGGAAGAACAGTGTAGTGTGTGTGTGTGTGTGTGTGTGTGTGTGTGTGGAGGGGTTGTTTCCATTAGATGAAAGCATTCCATTTTACTTTTGCTTTTATCTCAGTGGGTCTATGTCACCCAATGAAACAAATTTAAAAAAATGAAAAAAGGAGGAGCAGAAGTAAAAATGTCATATTTCAGAAACCTGTACAACTCATGCTATAGAAGGAAATGTACTTTGACTATATTAGCTACTGATGGTAGTCAACTTGTTCATTTTCTTCTCAAACTGCCTGTTAACTTTCTGCTATTTCCCACTTCTGTTCATCCAGGCATTAAAAATCCAATTTTATTCCCAGACTTCAGTTTCTCATATGGAGTTATGCCTTCTACTGTCAGTTTATCTAGGATATTTATTTTACAGGGGTATTCATGAGACTGCTTGTCTATTAGTCTGTAACACATACTTGTAATAATTACTTTATCTGTAATAGTTACTTTTTCTGTAATAATTACTTTAATCTCTAGCTTCAGTTACAGGTTAGCATCCTAGGTAACCCAAAAATGTGTATAGGAGTTCATATCTGTGCTATTCCAACCTGCCCAACACTGTTACAGCCCCTTACAGACCTGAGGGCCAGTAGTGGAATTGGGGTGTCTGGCCCTGGGTTAGTGAGGCTGGGGTGCCAGGGTCCCTTTGAGAGCTGCAGGACACTCACACAGAGCCTCTTTATCTTTTGTTTTTGCTGAGCTACTCAGAAGCTGAGGCAGCACAAGGCAGAAGCTCCAGTTTGCTTTTCTTCTTCCTGGCCTTTTTTGGCTGTGATTGCTGGAGGCAATCCCCATCTCTGGAGCCAGAATTGTCGGGTGGGTTTCAGTGCCTGGCCAGTCTGTTTTCTCTCCCCCACAATGCAGCATCAACTACAAACTGCGGTCCTTTGGACCATGCAGTCTTTTATAGGTCCCACCATACAGGGGCTTTTTCCACCATTTTTTTCTTTGTTCCTGGGCAGTCCACAGGATTCAGCACCTTTGTATCTAATGATTATTTACTGCTATTTTTGCCTATTGTGGGTTCATTTTTTAGTAAACTTTTTTTTTTTTTCACTTATTGATTCTCACATTTGTCTCTCCTTATTGATGAAAGGGGAATGGTTAAAGCTAAAAGGGGAGGTAACATTTTGGAGTGGCCACTCTTTACATTGTTTTTAACTGAGACAACAGGGTGCTCAGAATAAGGAATGAGTTTCAAATTGCATTCATTCATGCAGCATTTTATACATTTCTGCTCCCTGGGTATGACATTTTACTGCAGATAATAGAAAACAAAATACCTTTTGGAATCCTGCTTTACTGGGAGAATTTGGAGCATGGCTAGAAGCCAACAGTTTTTCATACAAATTAATTGCTTCAACAGTGAGGATATTAGAGAAAAAAAATGTGTGGCTCTTAAAAATCAACTTTCCAAAGGAAAACTTTGGAGTTTTGATGATAATTATTGCTAAAAACCATTTTAGTTTTCAAATAAATATGAAATTTATTGTGATTAAAATGCAGAATAAAACATGTTTTGTGAAGTAATTGTTCAGATTCAGCTGCTAGTTATGAAATTGTTTGGCAGAGGTTGAAATAGTTAAATCAGGCTGATTTTAGCTGCAGATACAAATTACTTTGCTAAAATATGGAAGTGTTATTTTTTCCTTCTTGATGAGTATCTTGAAGTCTTTTTTACTATGTGTCATGGTTTGACATGGAAGTGAATTTTTTCCAGGAAGTTGGGTCAAACCAATCAGTGGTCAGGTTTGGATATTAGCACCTGGAGTGACCACTGAAAGTATGGACACGCCTCTGAGAACACAGGGGGTTAAAAGCAAGAACTCCCAGAGGAACTCTCTCTTTGGTTCCAGTCGTCAGAGAGTGCAGACTCTCCCCTGCCCAGCCTTAGGCTGGGTGGGGGAGGGGAAGCCACGCAGCCTTGTCCAGGTAGGCCGAGGGGCTGAGGGTCTGGAACCGAGCCAGCTCCTGTGGACGGAAGGGTGGAGAGAAGCGGAGATGCCTTTGTTCCTCCCCCCCACAGAGGGAAAGAGATGGAGAGCCTGGCGGCACCTGGAAATTTGCTGGCAGAGGAGAAGGAGAAAGGAGGGGGGGATGGTGCCCAGCGTGGGAGACGGGATGCTGGACCGAGACATCAGCCGTCCAGGGAGTCTGAACTTTTAACCCTTTCCAGGAAATGAGGGCTTTGTAAAATATTACTCCTCCTTGATTTGTAGTGGAAGAGAGATAGTCCGGGACCTGAGATGTTAGGAGAAGAAATATTTAGGTGGGAGGAGATGATGAAGTAGCTTTTGGCTGGACTTTTCTTGTTAGCCATGGACTGAACCAAAATCTCCTGCAATAGAGACTGCATTTTAGGGGGATGCAGTGGTGACGCAAGGAGACCTGCTTCAGCTTCTAAAAGCACAGGCATGGCAAGAACAGAAGAAAGTTGAGGAGGGAATGGTGATGCCCTCTGTCTTCGGGAAAGAAGATGATCTCTGTTCTTGGACCCTTGGCCCCAGGGGAAAATGGGGGGGACGGTAGTCCCAAGATGAGAAGCTGAACTGTTGTATCTCTGGGTCCGTGGCAAAGTATCCTTAAAGGAGCCCTATGAGCAGTCTGCCCATGCACGGTGGTGAGAGCACTGTGACATGGAAAGGAGAGTGTCACACTGGCAGATTTTCTCTGGGCAGTTGCCATGTGTGACAGGGAAACACAGGGTGTGGCACCTGTGTTTCCTGGGGGGTCTGTGGCGCAAGAGAGACTTCTCTCTCCCTTGATAGTTTGAGTAATGATTATCTGAAGGGTGGTAATTTGATCAGGAATCCCGGGTGATGTTTCATGGTGGGTGTTTTAGGAAATTGGGAGGAGGAGGGGTGTTTTAAAAGGTCTTCATCCTGGATTTAGTTTATGTGTTTTCTGTATTAGTAGTAGTTTAATAAAGTTTTTTTTTCCTTTTGTTATTAAGCTTGGGCCTGCTCTGCTCTGTTCCTGATAACATCTCACAGCATTTATTTAGGGAAGGTGCATTTTCATGGGGGCGCTGGCATTGCGCCAGTGTCAAACCATGACACTATGTCTTTATTTCTATGGGCCACTTCAAAGAAGAGTGTTTTACATAGGGGTAAAAACAAGCAGATATCTAGAAGCCCCCTGAAAAGACTAGGGAAAAATTTGGGTTTCACTGAGTTTTAGAGACTTTGCCTCTTTTTTACTGAGAATCTACACACTGGCATTCATTCTAATTTTAAAAAATTCAAAAACTCTCTATTTACCTTTCTACGACAAAAGGTTTACAGGAAAGCATTTTTTTTTTTTTTGGAGCTACAATTTGTGAGGATCCATTATCTAATACATCCAACACATGCCACTTTCTGTTACAGACATTTGGCTGCCATGGTGACAAGTACTATAAAAAAGTAAAACTAGCACACTAAAGATTTTTGGTGCTACTAAATGCATCATTTTCTGCATAGTTTCAGGTAACTTCTTTCTGCTTAGGCTTTCTTACTTTTGAAAATGTATTTTGACCATTACATAATGACCAAGAAAAATAAGGAAGACTGAGTATCCAGTATTAGTTCTGCTATTACCTACTTGTGCCCTATTTCTCCCTTGCTGTGTTTAGAGGTCTTAGCTGCTGACAGAACTAAGATGCTGTCTGTATGATTGTCAGCTCAGGGACTGTAGGAGAAATCCTTCAAATTCAGTCAGAACTTTGCCAGAAGTATTGGAGGGTAACAAGATATTATCTCATGTTTTTTTAATTTACTTTGTCTGAAAACAAACAGATTCTTGCATGCTCAGAATTTCTAGCTACTAATATTCCATCACGAACCACTACCTCAGCTTTTTAGGCTTTTTGCAAAGAGAAAGACAGATGCAATTCTTAGGAATAAACACCAGTGGTGGGATTCACATCATGGTTCAAAGTAGTTGTTATTCAATTCTCCCTAAAACAGATGCCTGAGGTACGACCCAGTTTTAAACACTGGGGCTTATTGCCTCTGTAGATACTACAGTGTGCAAGATATGTAGCTGGCTGACAGATATGAGACAAGACTTACTTAAGATGGAGGATTGTAAGAAAAGCAACTGTATCTTTGAGCCTGCAGTCATTTTTTTCTGTAAGGATTGTGCCTTGCTCCAAGGGGTTTGTCAAGTATTGCATTTATTCTTTCTTACCTCTCCCCTAGTTAGACTAAGAGTGGAAGAAATAATCAGATACCTTAGTACTGTCCATGGCATAATATTACAGAAAGAGTTAAACATGACAGAATGTAAAATAAACACAACTGATATTGTGTCAAACAGAAGGAAACGTGGCAGACTAAGAACTTCTCTGGGAAGAAACTGAAGCATAAATGTAAACATGTTCCCCTTGAGTTCCTTCATGACAAAAAAAAAAAAAAAAAAAGTGTATTGGATGTTGATAACATTGTTTTCTGGAGGCAAAATCTCCAATACAAAATAAGCATATGAACAAGCAAAATTGTATCTGAAGTCTGAAAAACACTGCAAGAATCTACCCAGTTAGAGTAGTGTAGAGCAGGCCTGGCTGTTGAGGTCAGGAACACACAAATAATCATCATCTGGGTTATAGTGTCTGGTTATTCTGGTTCTTATATTGGTTAATAAAGTAAAATGCTTTTGTGTATTGCTTGATATTACAAGCTTGTGATTGCTGGAAAAACAGCTAGGAGATGTCACGGTTTCAAAATAGGTAAATGACATCAAATGGCAAAGGCTAGATATCTTTAGCAGCCAATCAGCTGAATTGCTTTGAAAGATCTGTGGCTTTATTGTCTGTAATGGGATTTCAAAGCTTGCTCATGTGTAAAGGTGTATAGTTAATTATCTTAATCTCAAAATGTGCTTTAGTAGAGACAGTCTTAATAGAAACAAAGAAAAAGGAAAAAAAGATATAACAAGATAGAGTGGTCTGAATTTATTTAGTTGTCTTTCTGTGGCCAGCTACTATAATCTGGAGCATTTTAGGTCATCTGATCCATCAGCTTTGGCTGGTGAACAAAGGAACTTTGATAGATAAACTCCTGCAACAGAAGGCCAAGTGTGATACTAACAGCCATTCCAAAAATCACTAGCCATTTTGTGGGGGAAACTGAAACAAATTCCTGCAGACAAGATAAAGAAAAACATGATGATAAAACAGTTATCAAGGGGATAGGGAATAAGGACAAAGCCTTTCAAAAGAAAACTCTCAAGGTTGTTTATTTGTATAGAAAATGAAGACGCATATCCCATTAAATAACTCTTTTACTATATTGGTTGGGCACTTAATTCACAGAAAACCCAGCCACTCATTCAGATAGTTGTTTATGAACCTAAGAGTCACTTTTTAAATCACTTGGAATCATTTCTACACAAGAGTTGACTGCAAATTGCATGAAAAAAACCCAAAAAGGAATTAAATTGAAAAATATGTTTATATAACAGGTATGCAAGTTTAAGGTTCTTCTGGGAGAACCAAACAGAGCATGCAGCCTGGTGCTACCAACACATCAGGAAAGCAGCTACACTGGTCCCCGGAGAGTCAACATCACATGGCAGATTGGTGCTGTGATGGTGCTTTGGTCAGATTTAATCAGTCCCCAGCCATCATGGTGATGCTATGTTATACAGAATCACAGATTCTGTGTTGGATTGGACCCAGAAGGATCATCAAGTCCAACTAGTGAGAGAATGGCCCATGCAGGGATTGAACGCAAGAGCCTGATGATATTAGCACCATGTTCTGACCAAGTGAGCCAACAGGAAATGATCTCCAGGTGTTCCATAGGAAACGTCACTGTAGGGGCAGTGCTGTGGTGCCAAGCAGACCAGCTGCTCTCTGGGAAGTGGCAGCAGAACACGGGTCAGTCCCCACGGCACTGGGCAGGCCAGGGCTCAGCTGCCAGGGCCCATCCCACATCCCAGCCATAAACAGGTGCCGCCCCAGCCTGCACCTCCCTAGGAATGGGGACAGACCAAACCCCCAAGCACAGCTGTCACCCTGTGTGGGTGGGCCTGGCTCAGTGTGCCCATAGCCAGGAAGGGCAGGGCTGTAAGGAGCTGAAGACTCCCTGTTATGGGGCCACTGGGGCAGGGACTGACAGCCCCAGGAGGCTGGAATTGGCCCCTGGCCTTGGATAGGGGAGGGGGAAGATACAAGGACCACAAAGCCATTAAGTGCCCCTCAGGGCCCTGACAAGGAGGAGGCAGAGATCCTCTGCAAAATGATGGTGAAATTCTTCACTTAAGATCTCTAATGCCCATATTTTTGTAAATGCAATGAAAAATGGTGAACCATGCCTTTTAACAGACTTCACATAAGAAATGAGTTTCAAATAAGCTAAGTATATTACCAACCAAATAAGCTAAGTATATTATCGGTCTTAATGTTTTCCCTCAATTTAATACATACCCATAAAAATTGCAACTCAAACAGGAAGAGCTCTAGAGGAGCAAATACGGCATCCTGGCCTGTATTTATGGCATCCTGGCTTGTATTAGGAATAGTGTGGCCAGCAGGAGCAGGGAGGTCATTCTTCCCCTGTACTTGGCACTGCTGAGGCCACACCTTGAGTGCTGTGTCCAGTTCTGGCCCCTCAGTTTGGGAAGGATGTTGAGATGCTTGAGCGCATCCAGAGGAGATAACAAGGCTGGTGAGGGGCTTGGAACACAAGCCCTGTGAGGAACGGCTGAGGGAGCTGGGGTTGTTTAGCCTGAGAAAAGGAGACTCAGGGGTGACCTTAGCACTCTCTACAACTCTCTGAAGGGTGATTGTAATCAGGTGGAGGTTGGTCTCTTTCACCAGGCAGGAACTGACAGAACCAGAGGACACAGTCTTAAGCGGTGCCAAGGGAAATATAGGTTGGATAATAGGAAAAAGTTTTTTTATGGAAAGAGTGATAAAGTTCTGGAATGGTCTGCCTGGGGAGGTGGTGGAGTCACCATCCCTGGATGTGTTTAAAAAAAGACTGAATGTGGCACTCGGTGCCATGGTTTAATTGAGGTGTTAGGGCATGGGTTGGACTTGATGATCTTTAAGGTCTCTTCCAACCTAGTCATTCTGTGAACTCTGTGAATTCTGTAAATACAGTGAAAACGTCTGAACTGCAAGAATTCTTTGTGGTGTTGCAGGAAGAGTACCACGTCCCCATGCACAGTCATGCAAACAAAGATTGCATCAGTGAGGCTGAAAGTGATAAACTTTCTTTTTTTTTTATTAAACCTAGACAGCTGTAAGGAAAAAGAACATACATTCTTAAATATCATGTCATAATTTCTGACATACTTTTCATTGCATATTACTGAATTATGAATAAGGGTTATATTTCAGATTTAATACAATATTGGATACCTAATGGACTTGTCATCCAGGTTCTGCAGGAAGTGAAAGAAAACCAGAAAGCACACACAAAAAAAAAAAACAACAAACAAAACAGTGAAGTATATTGTTTCAGAGAAGACTTATAAAATACCATTTTTCTTAAATAGAAACATCTTTAGCAATGGATGTCTCTCATGATGTAAACCGCTGTGATGCAAACTGTCATGAAATAAATAGGGAAGCCTATGTAAGGAATTGAGGATAGCAGCTGTGTGCTTCTTTTCTGTAGAGTAATCTGTTATATTTCTGCCTCACTTTGGAAAATGCAAAGGGAAATATATATTTTTATTATAAAAGGAATTAAAAGATGAATGTTTCCAAAGGAACAGAAAATGATAGAAAGATACCAAGAACATGAAATTTAAGATTTTTATTTCTTGTGAAGGTATTGATAGTTAGTCCTTGAATTAGCTACTGACTCATAATCCAACTCTGTGTGGAGAGTATAATTATTGCTTGACATATTTAGAAAGCATAAAATGTAAAGCTTAGACATGAGCTCATCTTTTTTAGTTTGTGATAAATTCATGTTGTAAATTCAGATTACTTTAGATGTATTATGCACATGAAATGCAAATAGAATGGCAAAAAGAGTTTTCATTTCAAAATGTGAAAGAAATGATGCTTTATTATTGCACTTTCATCAAAATACTGCTTGTGTTGTATTATAATTGGTGTATAAAACCATCATGTGATAGTTCTAACAAAATAGAGCAATACATTCTCTCCTGCAAAAAAACCCAGCACAAACAGTTTTGTTTCTTTAAGGATTCAATAGTTCTTTATTTATTCATCCAAAACAACACTGATTATTACTATAACAAGTTCAGTTTTCCATCCAAAGTTTGTGTATGCATGGACATGGCTTTTCACTGTCTGAAAAATTATATTTTTGCATCTTTAAAATAATTTTACACCAAAACCAAGAAATCCATATAATGATATATGATGCATAGTGAAATACTGAGATTATAGTACAGTGCTAAATATGTTAATTGTCTGGCCCTACTCCAGGATTCACATAAGCTGATCTGGGACAAACTTGGTGACAGAACAGCCCTGCCTGCTCTGCTGTGACAAATAAACTGGAAATAATTTATGTTTATTTGTAGTGTACAGGAAAATATTTCATTGATCTTCTGTGTGCTTAAAAAGCTTTCTGTGCCTTATCTTATACCTGTGAAACAAAAATAAGATAGGAATTTTAGGTTCTCCTAATGTAGCAACTATGCAAAACAATTAGGGCTACAATCCAACAAGTACTTTAAATTTAGTTTTCTTTCAGCCTTGGTATATATAACCAGTGGAAACTCTGGCCTCAAATGGTCAAATGGAAGTCAAACCACATAATAATAAATAGCAATATTATAAATATTAAAAAAAAAAATATTTTCCCCTATCTATTAAAAAAAGAAGATAGAACAGGCAAAGATATTCAATCAGTGATTCTGCAAAGAGAAATATCAATCTTCCATTCCTGTGCATTCATTCTTATGTATTTCATGTTCCAATTACTGGGGATTCACACATCTTTTATTAGTTTAGCTGCATAATATCACAGCTATTTTCCAAAGAGTGCATAATAATTTGTTTAATATAATCAGAAATATGCATAAACTGAAAATAGTTGTTGCATTTAAAAACGGAAAATTAAAAAAGTTATGCCTAGCTTTAAAGATTGATTTTAAACAACATCAGGCTGTTTTATCAGCTCAAGACTATGTCATATCCCTATGATCCAGAAATATCATCATCTGATACATTTTTCAGGGCATGTGAGAGTACAAATGAAATATGATGCTTGTGTGATTCAGGGTTTTGTTGGTTTGTTTGTTTGTTTGTTTGTTTGTTTGTTTTTTTGGGTTTTTTTAGTTTTTTGTTTTTTGTTTTTTTTTTAGTTTTTTTTTTAGTTTTTTAATATACTTTTCATAAATATCCCAGACCAACCCTTTCTGGAAGAGCTTGTTTCCTTTTCTAGCAGCCTGGCTAGTTTTAGGAATTGCCAATTAAAAAAGGTAAAAGGAAATCAGGAGCATCTTGCTTTTCAAAAGCTGAGACACAAGTAAAAATGAAAAACAAACTGAACAGGCTTTTGATCTTAACTTGGCACAAACCCTTTCAACATGCTTTAGGAACAAGATGAACACTTTTAATTTTACTGTGTCATTTTAAAAATTAGAAATTTGTGTACATTGTGACAAAATATGCACATTAAATATTACAGTTGAGTCCTGAAAGGGCAAAAGCATATAGCACACATGCACGAAAGCAAATCTATAAATCTTTGCATTATTTGTTTCCAGACTCAGATAAAAACTGTATGGAACTATTTTTCTGGTTTCCTGTCTCAGATTCTTCACATGTTCTCTGTGTAGATTTCTGTAAGTAATGAATGCAGTCAGAGCAGGTGGAGAATAAATGTTGAATGTGGTGCCAACTACACAGAGCAGTCGTGACAAGATTTGGCAACGTTCAGTATAATTGAAGTTCTGAAGCCCTGCTGCTCAATAGACTTTTTTCATACATCTTCTCATCAGTTTATACTGAGAAAACCAAGCACGTGAATAAGAGTTCTTTAAAGAAAACGTCAATTTCTCTAAATAAAAAATAACTTTTCCCTCAACAATAAATATGTTTAAAAGAAGTTTTATGATCTGGGAGGTATATGCTGTTTTGCAACATTTCACTAGCGAAACAGGACTCTGCTGCATTTGTCTTCACTTTTTTTTTTCCTTCCTTTCTTCTAGGCAATAGAAGAGAGATATTTGTTACTGGACAATGCAGGCTTTCTAGAAGTAGAATTAAGGATCCATTTCAGTGTCAGAAAGAAGGCTTCCACCACGGTATAACAAAGTATTGTTATTGTATTGAAGTTATTGGTCAAAATGCAAAAACTGACTTTAGGTTCTCCATGGCTAAATTCATTCAGGGTTACAGCTGGATGTGTAATACCATGGCCTTACTGTTTGTGAGGCAGCAGCAAACCATAGATTTGGCAAATTAGGAGCAAGGAAGATACAAAACATAACCAACTCCATAGACCAAAATAGGGAATTTAGATCATTGTAGTTCACAGACCTGTCATGCTTTAAAGGTAAGATAGTGCTGGGAAAGAAAAAGTACTAAAGACTAAGGACTAGAAGAAGCCACAAATTTTCCACTAAATAACTAAATATCTGTTTATCCTGCAGAGGAAATGCACCATGCTGAGGCAACTCAGGATCTGATCTCTGAAGTACTTCAGCAAACAGTATTTAACCATTTAACCATTGACTACTAAAAGTCAGCCAGCACTCTGTAGGGACTCACTTCCAGAAAATCTTTGAGTCTGACTGGATGTGTGGAGAGCTTGAAACTACTAAGCAGTTTTTTGCCCCAAACTAACAGGGGAAATAATGTGGTGATGGTTTTTTTTAATCCACTTTGGCTTTCTGTGATAAGACATTTCTTTCAGATTGCCTTAGGATGGCAAGCCTTAGCATGAAGAAGACACTGGAAAAGATTTCATATTAAGGAGATCAGAACTGTTTTAATCAATTCAGCTTCATCTTTCTTCCTTAAGTAGTGTGTGATAAAGGCCATATTCCTTAAACTGAGAAGTCTTACAGTACTTGTGTTCAGGCTAAAATATGCTATCTGCATTACTTTTCTGTGTAAGCATCCATCAAATAAAGACCCAAACTATGTGATAATCGCAAAGCAGTAGAATTGCATTTTTTGGAATTGTTAGAATTCTTCTCATAAGCTTAAAAAGAAACCAGCACTGACTCATAAGCATATTTATATGAAAAACTCCCACTCAAATTATAAATCATTAAGGGTCTACACCTTGATATATTAGATGATGTTATTGTTGATTCCTAGTCAAATCATGCTGTCAGGATTACATTCTTTTTAAAGGATACATTTGTGTCAGGCCTTTTTACCTTAAAAATCCCTTTGAAATAATTTAGCTTGCAGTTTTTTTCTTGTTATTGCATTATTTAGCCACAGGGAGAAATAGAACATTGTTATTTCAGCTTTGCCTCTTTAATAGACTTCTTAACTCGAAAGAGAAACTTATCGGGTTTTTTTCCTGCTTTCTAAATGAAAGGAAAGCTATGTTTTAGGAAATGAACAAATTAAACTAAAACATAAACATGAAGTGAAAAGCAATATCATGAAGCGTATGATGGAACTGCAAATTAAGCTGAAATCAAGCATAATTTAGTCACTGCAGTAAACATTTGGAGCTGTTCAAATGTATATGCTGTCTTTACTAATAAATTGTCAATAAAATTTCTCAAGTGTTTTTGTTACATGATTTAATATAATTGTGGAGCCTGATACAATTATAAAGAACAGAAATTTATTAGGTGGGAAGAAAATAAGATGCCCCAGGTTGGTAAAGTTACATAAATAGAGATTAAACCAGCAGGATCTAGGATCAGGAAAAGATCAAAACATTTCAAAGGCTATGTAAACTGGTAACATCACAACATCTGTATTCAGCACCCTACTTTATTAGAGGTTTTTCAAAAAGTTATTTCGGATGACTCCTGTTGGTTTTATCTAAGTCTGGAAACATAGAGAATACTCAAATACAAACCCTCACTTAAGCTTTTAGATGTAAACACTGTCCAAGATCAGGCTTTAAGAAAATAAGCTTAATGCTCCTGAGGACAATTCTGCATAAAAGGACACTAAAAGCAGATTTTCAGTATTCCACTGCAGACACTCACACAGACACACTTATGCAAACAGTTTTATACTGACACATATACTGTCAATTTTCCCTTTTGTTCAGTTTTTTCTAAATATTTTTAAATTGACAACAGCCTTGTCCCCAAATGGTCATTTATTTTACTACTTTCTTCAGAAGATGACACTGATACATGTTGCTGAAATCTGCTCTAACTCGATTTTAATCTAGATTTGAATTTAGCATAGAAACATATTAATTTCATCTAGTCCCTTCTCTACTCCTTAAGTTCTCTGATAAAAGAAATATAATAATACATACAAATTCAGTAAATTTTGCAAAATTAGTGAATTATTCTAAAAATATCCACTGTCTAGGACTTAGTCCATGCTGCATATTTTCAATCCCTATCTTTTTCTAATTTTTAAAGAAAAAAATTCTAGTTTTGCTCTGCTTCTAAAAGCCTTTTAGAAACCTCTCTGGTAGCAATTTTATCCAGTTTCTTAGTCAGACACATAATCTGTTTACCACATAAACCAAGGACAAATAATTGCAGAAGAACCTTAGGGAATGAATGACACTTCATGAAAGTGTAGTTGCTTTGGATGAAAATCTGTACAAAATAAGCTCATGGTTAAATGCATAGGTTGTATTTTTGTTTGTTTGAGCTCTAGTGTAGTCAGTGAGAAAAACTCACATAAATTTTACAGGTAGCCATACACATATATATTACAGAAGATGTTTAGGTAGAAATGGCACTCAGTTCATATATATTCTTTCAAACTAGTTATTTCCTGACTGAGCCTGCTCCCTCAAATAGAAGTGGTGTTTCCAGGACAGCTTAAAGCTGTGATGAAAAAACTACCTGATCCTGTGAAATCCTTTTAGTGAAACTCAGTTCCTCTTTGGAAATATCTAATCAGATGCTGTCTGGTGCTTGAACTTTCTCACTCTCAGTAGTTCATTTTTAACACTCTTTTAACAAATTCATTTTGGGACTGGTGTGAGAAAAAAACTTCATTGTTCTTTATTTCTAACATTTTTGTTTGTTTGTTTTAGTTATTTTAGACTAAAACAGAAGGAATTAAAAAAAAAAATAAAATAATTTATTAAGCACTTATTACCAAGAGCAAATTGATGCCAAAAAGTAGAACTAGTGAACTGGATTCCAAACTTTCAGTTTTCCCTAGATAGTTCTTTCCACACAATATTCAAATTGATCTTCTACATATTTAAATCTGTATCAAAAGATTGCTGCTTTACCTTCTCTCCCACACCAGGGCATTCAACTCCAGCTGTTCCAGGCTGAATTTTAAGTTGATTAACTCTAGTCTTTTTTGTTGAGTGTGGATCCAAGCAAGTAAAAATGCGTATGGTAGTGCATTGCTATTTAAAATTGAGAATGAACATGAACAGGGAAAAAAAAATTCTCAAAACCTGAATTTAGAAAAATGTCATGCACAGATTAATGACCTTGTAGATACAATGACCTCTGGATTGACAGACTGCAGTGCCAGCTGTGGAGGCAAACATAAATGCTGGCTTCCACAACTGAGTTTTTCTGTAAATGTCACTGTCAGTTGATTCCTTCCTCTGACCAGAAAAACAAATGTGTTCAGTCTGCAAATTAGAAAATAGGCAGCAGCCACTGTTCAGCAGCATTTATAAGAGCTCTGAGGCTGGAAATCAGATTGTTTTAGGCTTCTAGTTAGATGTGCCTGTCAGAGCAAATGTGTTTTAAAATACTTATCAAGGAAGATGAGAGGGTTGTCCAGAAGACAGGGAATTGCTACTTAAAATATGTACTTCTTTTTTATTTGATATCAGGCTGGAGCCTTCCACAACATTACTTTCCCCCTTTCTTTTCTGACATCATAGGCCTGCTTTGCTATCTTTACAATTTCTTATTTTGTAATAAGCTCTTTAGAGAAGTGGTGTCATTTGTACATTTTATCATTCAGCCTTGCATTAAAGTGCTGCATCTAGATACATTCAGAATTAACAGGTTTGTTTTGTAGCTTACTGAAATTTTTCATAAATGTTCTACTTATTGTTTTTTTCATTAGTTTAATTTAATAATGGAAGGGAAGTATGAAGGAAGAAAAGATGGGGAAGGGAAGAGGAAAAAGGGAAAGGGAGGGAAGGAGGGATGGAGGGAGGGAGCAGCTCCAGTTGTGTATATAGACTGTGCAATGAGAGGCTGAAAAGCTGTGAAAAGAGACCTGGGGGTCCTGGTGGATGGCAAGTTGAATCTGAGTCAGCAGTGCCCTGGCAGCCAGGAGGGCCAACCCTGTCCTGGGGTGCATGAGGCACGGCATCGCCAGCCAGGCAAGGGAGGGGATTGTCTGCTCTGCTCTGAGCTGGGGCAGCCTCACCTCGAGGGCTGGGGGCAGTTCTGGGTGCCTCCATATAAAAAGAATATTAAGGTATTAGAGAGTGTCCAGAGGAGACCATAAGAATGATGAAGGGTCTGGAGAGGGAGCTTATGAGGAGCAGCTGAGGTCACTTCAACCTAGAGAGAAGACTGAGGGGAGCCATCATTGTGGCCTTCAGCATCCTCACAAGGGGAAGCGAAGCTGCAGACCCTGATCTCTTCATGCTTGTGACCAGTGACAGGACAGAGACCAGGAGAGATCTAGGTTGGATATTAGAGAAAGGTTCTTCACCCAGTGGGTGATTGGGCACTGGAACAGGCTCCCCAGGGAAGTGGTCACAGTGCCAAGCCTGACAGAGTTCAAGAAGCGTTTGGACAGTGCTCTAAGACACATGGTGTCCTGTGCAAGGCCTGGGACATGGGCTCAAGGATCCTGATGGGTCCCTTCCAAATCAGCACATTCTATATCTCCATGAAAAGAGAGGATAAGATAGAAATAATTGTTTCTTCAAATGATCTAGAGGAGGAAACATAACCACCAAAAAAATTCAATAATGTTTAGTGATAAAAGCAATTTATATACTTTTCCAAGAGCAGATCAATTATTTATTTCTTTTCTTATAGAAATATTTGTTCTGATAATACTCACTTTTTCTGCCTTTAAAGATATAGGTTGAGGAGAGTTCCAATAAAGAATGATTTCTGTACATGCAATTAAAACTGTGTGTAATGAATTAGGCTCTTGAGAACAAGCACCACAAAGATTTTTTTTTTGTTTTCTCAGTGCCTTTTTATTTTAATTTATATGTCTATGTGTTATTTCCTTGACACGGTAATATTCTAACCTCAGTAAAAAGAGGCTAAAGCTGAGTATTATTTTCACACCAGGTACTGCTGACTATATAGAGTGAGATTTCCCTTTGCTATACAGGCATGTCACAAGTTCAATATGTAAGGTGAAAAATTGTATGCTGTTTCATATGTTGGATATTGTTTAGCATGAATATGGGGAAAATACATGTTGCTAATGCCACTTCTTTGTCTATATCTATATTTAGTACAAATAACTCTCTATCTTGGAAAAGATACAACATTTATTTAATTAATCCATGCGCATTTTTTAACATATTCTGTCTTATAGAATCTTTGTTTAAAAATATTTAAATGGAATTAGATAATTAGTGCTATCAGTTTTATTTTTGTGGCCAGTTTCCTGGAGAAATAGTGAAATGTCAAAAGTGCTGTAGAATTTGGCATATTTGGGCTGACACTGGACTAAAATGGTAACGTTAATGGAGGTCGGTGGTGAGGTACACAAGGAAACTTTACAAATATCTGCTGACATACTTATTAATTCTAGGGTGTACTCAGACACTTTTTGGGTCATTGTTCTTATCTGATGGTTTAAACAAAATTGCAGATTAATTTAGATACTTTCCTATTTTCTATATGTGAACAATAAGACCTAAGCCAATGACATCAATAAATATTAGAAACTTATTATTATTAGCATATTATTTAAACATAGATCTCACAGTAAATCTGTCTGATTGTTTAAATGGTATTGCTTAAAAATGTGATGAAGTCCCAAATATGGGATACTCCCCCTTCATGACCCTGTATTTTCACTAAATTTCTAAAATGAGTATTCTGTAAGCACAATTACTTCAGGAAGCTGTTTCAGTATCTAATAAAGCTCAATGTCAAGGTATTTTCCCCTGACTCTTTAAATATTTTCATTACCTCAGTTTAGTCCCATTGCTATTAAATATGTCCCAAACTGGTTTTGTCTGCTTTGTTGTTCCAAAATTCAAACCCTGAACTCAGTTTCACAGGTATGTTTGTGACAAATATAGGGGGACCAGGAGTTTTTAACAAGGTCAATAGTCCAGGCTACATACAATCTGAACAAGGAGGGAAGTTCTTTCAGCTGTTAAAAGAGAAATCTCAGGAATTTTATGCACAGAACAATTTATATTCCTGCATAAAAACTGGGAATTATGAACTAGTGGCCACAGTGAATAGAAGGTCAAACTGCACTTTTGAAGCATAAAAGGACAGCCTCTGTAGGGAGCCAATGACTTCCAACTTGCAGGAATCTTTTTCATAAAGATATAAATTTTTTTATAGCTAACATGAAAATTCTTCAAGAGGAAGGAAAATTTTCCTAATATCTCATGAAGAGAAAACTGCATGTGAAGACGTGGCCAATTGGTTCATGAATGCAAAAATCAATAAGGGTCAACCCCAGCAAAGTATCAGTGACTTTTATTTTGTTCATGAATCCCAAAACTCTGCTACTACCTTTTCGGACTTCACCATTTCTTCATATTTGCCTCATTTCTCATTTATTTTCAATGAGAACCGTATGAAAACATATCATGTAGATGTTCTCAACTATTTTGTTCTTTATTTTTTACAGAAAGAAATATGTACTCATGTGCTTAAAGGCAAAATATCAAGTTGCATAGAATTCATTTCTTTCTTTGTATAAGCAGCTCTCTACTGAGCATTCATTTGAATTAATTAACAATACCATATACTAATTTGAGTTCTGGATGCTAGAACAGCTGAATAATCCATATGTTTGACACTGTGAGGTGGGTAAACATAACTGAAGTCAACGGTTGCTCAGACTTATGTATTTTCGGTGAAATTATATTCTTGCTCTGGGCTTTTTTTGTATATCCTCATGCAGAAAAATAGATTATTTCCATGAAATATTATTTCAAATGCCTTTTTTATTAATTTCTCTGAGAACAAATACAATATTTAGCAGACAAAGTCCATCATGTCCTCTTTTTGGTATTGGTGAATTTGATGTTTTAAGATTTTAATTAATATGTAGATTTCACAATATAATCTTAGATTCTTCCTCTTCCATTGCAGTGATATTAATGACATGTTTGGATTCTAGATCTTTTATTCTCTCTCTCTGCGCTGTTTAGACCAAGTTGATTTGAGAATTCAGTAACAGGTGATAGATATTGTATTCCAAAAACATTTGATAAGAAATTTTTCTCCTTAGTGAGATGTTTTGTCTTATTTATGCACTTTACAAAGTAACATTTGGATGCTTCTAGTACTGCTCTTATCAGAGAAACACATGCATGATGATTCAGTACACATTCTTGCCATTTTCAAACTTAACAGCCTTAATCAGATGAAGAAAGTGCTTTTTCTTCATCATGAACATAACATGATTGAAAAGGATTTTATATTCGTGGATCAGCTTTGTTAATGGACTTTCTTGAGCAGTTTTACCTTGGTTGCTAATTAGATGTATTACTAATGTGCCATGAAATTTTCTTATCATTATATTATTTGCTAAAGACTTGCAAATATATAATAACCCATTTAAGATAGTATTCAAAATATTCTGTATGGTAATTTTTTGTGATTTAAGTTATCTGTTGCATTATCTTTACCAGCAAAAGGAGGAATTATCTGGTTGGTAAATGCCTTGAAGATTGCTCATTATTCATAGACATAATGAATGTTATAAATTTGGGTTCTGATAGAGATGCACATCCCTGTGATGCGATATTACTTTGCTCCTCTATATACCAAAGTTTCTGATGGAAGATGAGTGCATGGTAGATAAACATACATTTTGAACATGCTAAGTGTCACTCATTCTCCTTGAAATTCTTTGAAAACACAATATCTGTGCTCCACTAAGGAGCCCATCCATTCCACAGATTCTTATGTTAACAACTTTAATATGTTAATGATATTAACATTGATTATATTACTATTCTATTTTCTCCCAAGTGAAATTGTTGAACCATGCTTTATGTATCAGCATTTGCCTAGTTAAGCTTCATTTATTCTACTCTTCAGTTGATATAAGAGTGCCTTTTGGTCAGAAGGCACAAACAGAAATCAGTGGAGGATCTCAAATAGCTGAACATGTAGCCATCTGCACTGGTTGAAAGCATAACAAGTCTTCAGAATGCAGCCAAATTAGTCACAAGAAAGATGCTTCAGAAGCAGCAGGAATAAAAAAATTATCTGGATTAATCAGAAGTATCATTTTTTAACAGAAAATTGCTTAGGGATTGATCAGCAACAGAAAGTAGTGTGGGATTAGTATATAATCACTTTCAGATCCTCTGGAGTATCTTTCACAATTTTTTTTTTTTCTCTTTATATCAGATTCAAAAAACTACATCTTTTTTTTAGGTATAACTAAGTTGTCTGGGTTTTGCTGTTACCTTTGAGATGGCAGGTTGCTAAAGAAAAATATGAATGTCAGTCATAGGTGTAGACATTAAGAAGCAAGGATTTGCAGAAATCATAAAAAATTGATTTCTACTTCTAGAATAGATTAATGAGATCCCAGCAAGAACTAAAGGTTGTTACTAAAGGAAATGTCATTCCCTTAATTAAGCTATACTTTAAAGTGGCATACACAAGAGTAGTACAGCATCTAAGGTTAAATATCCACCATCAGATGAAAAATTGCTGTAGAATCCAGTTGTAATTTAGTTTCATACCTAGAAGACAGTGTTCACAGTGTCTGCATTTGTGCCAGATGGTCATCACAGTCAGCAGACACCGAGTCAGTACAGTAATGGTCCCTAGAGTAAAGGTCCCAAATATCTAGTTTTCCATCTCAATCTCATTCTGACTTCACAGACTTTATACACCTTTATAGAACACCATGGATTATAGTAGAATATTAGGGAGTGATACACAGGTAGACAAATGAAATATAGACACCTGGAAATCTGGGGTTGAATCCTCCATGACTATTACTATGTCCTAACAACTTTCTTTGTCATCTAAAATGAAGTATAAGGAATTATCTCAGTCCATGAATTTTCACTCATGCATAAAGAGACGCACAAAGTGATGAAAAAATACTTTCTTTGGAGGACAGAGGCATTTAATTCATGTTACTCTAGAAACTGACTGTAGTTGAGCTGAAGGAATTAATGACAGCTACATAACTTCTGTCTTTTTTATTAGAAAAAACGCAGAGAATAAGTGCATATGATTGCAAATAAATCCAATTTCTATTTCTTTGTGAAAATGTACTACTTGTTGCCCTGTCAGTCCACATTAATGTGATTAAAAAATATGGATTAAGTATACACCTTGATAGAACCCTTTCTAAGTTTTATTAAATATCACTGAGACTTCAGAAACATGAATCACTTAGGGTATGTCTTCTGATGATAACTTCAGAGTACGGTTTTATATTTTTCATTATTGCAGCGTCTGTCTACAGATGCCTGAAAAATATTAATACAGAGAATGTTAGCTTGAAAATATTAGATCAGTAGATCTTCCTGTAAACTTGACTGAAATGATGACTCTCTCTTGTTATTTCTAAATCTTTATTTTGAAATTATAGATGCATAAATATATATTTATGTCCAATAGTACAATCAAATTGAGAATGTCTTGCTGGTATGTGGAGTGTGCCTACTGAAAGATGACTTTAACTTCCTTTTGATCACCATAGAAGGACAATTCTGCAGTAATGAAAATACCATAACACCATTGATCTTGACAGATCTTTACAAATTTCTTTCAGTTTTGAATGTCATGGACATATATAGTAATAGGTGACTTGAATCCAGCCATATGGGAACTTCTGAAATTTTGGCATTTGGTTTTGAGGATGTTCACTTAGTTTCTCGTGTTCTGTTAGGTAAATTCCAACATTGTCACTTCTGATGTGTTACATTTAATATTTTTAAAAGTGTGGTTTCTAAGGGTTTGATTCTGCCACCTTTTTAGTACTGTTTAGTACTGTTTTGTCACCTTTTTAGTAATGTTTTATGCTTGCTTTCCTAATCAGCTTATATTGTAGTTTGCCATTGTAGTTTGTATTGTTATTTTGTGTGGACTTCTTGTGAAAGCAAAGAAGCAACATTTTGCATTTCAAAGTATATAAAGAGAAAAAAATCAGATGTAGTAAGATTTTTATAGAAAAAAAATATTTCACAAATTCCTTTTGCTTTTTTTTTTTTTTTGAGAATTAATGGACTTTTAGAAAAATATAATTTTCAAAAAGTACTTCTTTGATAGGAAATTGTATCTCTAAAAGGCTTTTTGATCAGTGCTATGTAAATTGAATAAATTATGATGTTTATGGTACTCATCTAAGTGAAATTTCAGATCAGTATAAAAATCACATCCTGCTTAAGAAAAAAAGAAGAAAGGTGTATTAGGAAAGGCTAAATCTTGGGCAATTACAATTGAAGCAATGATCAATCTTTCCTATATACCTCTATACCTGAAGTAACCCTGGAAAGTAGATCTATTTTGCTCATTATCAAAATTATGCTTATCTCTGCACATATACTTAGTAGACAAAGGTGTTGTTTTTTTATCTGGCAACATTTTTTTCAATTTGAAAGGACCTCCAGAGTTTAACATTTCATATAGTTTCAATATATTTTACTGTATTAAATATTAAACATGTGAAATGCTATCAGAACCCTGTTTCTTTCTCAGCATTGGAGAGCATGGAATTGTTTACTTTTACATTCAGTATATTGAATTAAAAAACTGGAATTAAATTGAATTAAATAAATGGCTATTATGAAAAGCAGATTTTAATAATAGCCATTATATGCCATTTCTACTAAGATCTGCCCTTAAAGTCCTGGAAGTAAATACCTTACCAAATGAAATTAATTTACTCTGATTTTTCCACAAAACAATCAACATGTCCTCAAGATTTTGTGTCAGCGTCATGATATAAAGCTAAATGGAGTAATCCATTGCTTGGACTTTTTTTTTTTTTTCGTTTGTTTTGTCTTGTTTTGTTTAGTTTTTAATTTTATTCTTTATTTCTAAAAATGCCTGAGTATTGAGAAAGCTGTTATAGGCCTTATCTAGAGCATTCCTCTAGCTAAAGGAAACTAAATAAAATGGTTAATTCCAAAACTAAGATTGTGTGCACTTTAGTTGTTGGAAAGACTCTTGGTTTATTTTGATTTAATTCTTTCCTTAACCAAAAGATTGTTTAGGAAAAATTACAGAAATAAAAGCAAGAATCCAAAGTTCTGAGAATTACTATTACAACAGGCTTACAAAATCAGGCTATGTACTAAATATAATGTTTTCTAACCCATGGTATTGATTCAACAGCAATTAAAAATGTTGCAGACAAAGAACATTTTGATACTCTTTTGAGGCAGGTGGGATATCATTTCCTCTGTGACATTTTTATAGGCAGATTGTATATTGGCAGCTTCTAAACTGGAATACACCCGAGATCAGGTCAGACCAGAAGCAGTTTTACTCCAACTGTAGGAGAGACCACAGAGCAGCAGCAGCTTAACAGGCTCTGCTGATACGGACTCTGCCCAAATGGGGCAGCTACAGAGCTCATAAACCCCCAGGCTGTGCAAGCTGTTCTTCACCTAAACTGTGTCACCTTAGAAGGACTACAGTAAATAACAAATCAAATGGAATTCTTCAGGTAAGAAGGCTTCAGACAATATACCCATGTACAAGTACACCCTTTTACAAGTACAAGTTTATTAAAAAAATTGTGCTGAGTGGCAAAAGCATCAGCTGCAAATGTTTCTTTACTAATGATGATATCTAACAACTTAGTGTTTTTCCACAACTAGAATCTTTTATGACAGTTATGCTTTATGAAAGAAAAAAATATTGGAAAACCTGAGTCCCTTCAGTAACAGACCTTTTCTGAATGCTCCTACTGGTCATGAAGAGTCTGAAACAGGTGAGCTCCTTAAAGAAAAAATCAGTGCCAAGCCAGGGAGATGCAAAAGATCCAGAAGCAAAACTGCAAGTGGCTAAGGAGATTTAAATACAAGCACATACCTAATGAGAGTGATGATCGCTATGTTCCAAAAACAGTTAGCCAAGGAGTTAATGCATTGCAATTAACTGGTATCTCAATTTCACCAGTCATTCTTTACTCAGCTAAGTCAGCCCTTTTCAAGAGTCCCCGACTTTCCCTTTAGCGACAAAATGACTTCAAACGCAACTAAATTAATCTTCCAAGGTCTGCAATGGCTTTGACAATTGCAGAAGTGTATCTTGGCAAGTTATCATTGCTCGAGGGGAGGTTGTAGAAAGTAAACCTTCTTCTCCAAAGTAGACTGGGACTCCATTTAAGGCAGGCACTGCTTACTTCAATTCCAGTCTGTGCCTCTTGGAGAATCTTTTCTGGCAGGGTTACTCTGGACTTAGGGGAGAAGAGATAAAGTTTGCATTTCCCTGCATCAGCCAAACTAGACTGCAATTCTCATTTTTCTTTTTCTTTTTCTTTCAGATACTTTTGTCTTACATTAGTACCTTTGGAATAGCTGAAGAAAATAGTTTTGAAATGGAAGTTATTTTTAGGTGTTAAATGTGAACAGCAAACTTTCAAAACTAATGCAGAAAGAATGATTATTTCTTTGCACTTGAAAGTGAAAAGAATCCACAGCAAAATGTGAAATTAGGTTCCAAGCCTTAGTTACAAAAGAGCTATTGAAGGACACACAGAAGCATGTGTCTCCTTTTTTAATCAGAAATAATTATATTAAATTCTTCTGCTAAATGTCAAAAAAAGAAGAGGGCTTTTTTATATAGCAAATACACAAAAAGTCAGAAACATCTGACATTTTTTTACAATTGAAGCAATGATCTATCTTTCCTATATACCTCTATACCTGAAGTGAGGTATATGAAAATATACCACATATGAAAATGAAAATAGTATATTAACTATGCTGTAATAAATTGACTCTTCGGCATATATCAGAAGAAACAGCTTTGGAGACATGACTTTTGTGTAAGAAAAATTCTGTGCATCATCTAAGAAGTGATCTGTGAATGATACCTCCATACCCTTCAGATCAATATGTGTAAGAAATAAATTTTTAAAATCTAGATATAATCAGTAAGATTCTTTAATTCTAATAAGCTAACTGACCTGTGAACTAATTAAAAAAATATGAGTCAATTTTTCTCACCTCCCATCTAACTTCTGAGCCAGCACTATACCTGAATTTCCCATAGATCAACCCAGTGACTAGCCACAAAATTGTTTCTAACCAAATTCTCTCATTTACTTTTCCCTTTCTGCCCATGCATGGGAGCCACTGTAGAGAGTGTGTAGAAATCAGCTGTGATATGACATGCTGTTGTACTAGAATTTTTTGTTCAAAGGATTGAATGCAATTTATGTTTCCCTGCTGTGCAGTTCTGGATCTGTGAATGAGATACCTACATCTTGTTATAAACAGTACCAATCAAATTAAAGAATCTGAATGTACTTCGTAACTAATTTCACATTATCTGATGATGATACAAATTTAGAGCACAATATACAAGTACACAGCAATATTTTTAAAAACACAAAGCATTTGGAAAAAATGGCCAATTCAATCACTAAACAGATGTTCTGAGGACCAGCACTATGTTGTTTTTATGGGAAAAGCAAAAAATGGCTTTATACATACAAAAATGGAAAAAAAAACCAGTTTTATCTAGTGTTGGACTACTAATGACAATCAAGGTTTTGTTGCTTTCAGTGAAACCATAATCACATAAATGAGCTGGTATTTGTTGCATGGAATTTGGGTTTGGGTTGCAGAAGGATAAAACGGTTTATAACCATTACTGTGGTACATGTATATGGTTAGCTAATTAGCTTCATATTTATCTTCTACATAATATGAATTGTGTTTTATATGTAAAAGGTTAAACATGTAAACCTCTAAAGTATACTTTGCAATACTTTTCTCTCTTTATTGCTGACTATTGCAATACTGGTAACATTCCTGCAACAAGCAACACTAAAGATTTCAGAAGTCTGATTGGGAATAATCAGTACTGCTTAAATGTCTTTTTTTCTCCGATTGAACACAGTGAACACAAAAGCAAAGCCATAAAAGATTTCTGCAGACAGACCAAATGAATTGAGGCTATCAACAAAGGATTGCTAAGAAAATCTAGTGGGAAATAAAATGTCTTTGCTTTTCAATTTATCAAATTAAGAATTGACAAAAAATGTGTAACATTATCTTTGCAGATATTCAGTTCTCCTATTAATGTAACATAGGTTTTAAAGAGATGAGAGGTGCAGCAAATAAAAGATATACCCACAGACTTGCTCAAAATGAGGGAATGGAGGAACAAATTCTGGTTTGCAGTTCTTGTGAGTCTTTTCCAGGTTTAGTGATTTAATTGGCACTTAGATGAATAAACACTTATTCATTAAGATTTTATGTGCCATTGTAAGTCTTATTGGTATCTCTTTCCTGGCTGAACAAGAGCCCTGCAAATAGTTTCAAATTGGATTGTCAGATTAGATTTTAAGTACTGGATGTGCTACATCTGAGTTTAGGACTCAGTTTAGAGAATTAGGACTTTAACAACGTACACCAGCCAGAAGTACAAATTCAGCTCGCACAACACAGCTGCTACTGCTCTTCTTCTTCTTCCTTCAGCTTCTGTCACTGCAGAAGTTCAGGTTCCACTGCATTAAGTGTAGAATTCTCTCACTAACTTTAATAGGGTTATTTCAGGAATGCCAGCCTTGAGCAATGAAAGAAATATCTAGCTACACAAAGGTCTGTTCATCTTACTGTCTCATTTGAAGACACCCAACCATTTATCATACCAACACAAAATGCAGTCAGAGGTACCGGTCTATTGTACAGAGGAACCAGTCTGAATTGGATATGTAAACATCAGCAAATATCAAAGTACTCAGTGTATACACCACAAATTCTGCTGAAAAAAATGTTTTAAAAAATATTTTCTGATAATTTGTCATTAGTTTGTCTTTGAAACAAATGTATTTTTCAAAGATTCTGAATCACTTAGATCTATCTAATTAAATCAAAAATATTCACAAACCTGAAAAAAAAAGAATCAAAACCGCTTTTCTTTTCTTTTCTTTTCTTTTCTTTTCTTTTCTTTTCTTTTCTTTTCTTTTCTTTTCTTTTCTTTTCTTTTCTTTTCTTTTCTTTTCTTTTCTTTTCTTTTCTTTTCTTTTCTTTTCTTTTCTTTTCATAAAGCACATAAGGCTTCCTGACAGGCTGGACTGGCCTGGTCCTGCCCAGCATCCCCCGGGCCTCTCTCCACCCATGGACATGGACCCATTTTAATCCCCAGGGTCATCAGCCTCTCACCACAGACTCACCTGGAGATGGAGCTGGGGCTTCCTCCAGCTCTCCTGCTCCCTCCTACCCTGGAGATCACCTGTCACTCTTGGCTCCCCATCTGCACCCTGTGCCATGGCATGGGATGAACAGAAATATTTTTTCACCAAATAATGACACACTGAAACGATATTGTAGTCTTTGAAATTAGTTGATGATCTCTAAAACAAAGTTTACATTGAAGTTAATGAATTCCTGAAGTTTGTTGCCACAGGACACGCAGATACCTTCAGTTTCCTCAGATGGGATTAAAAAAATTCACACACAAGTCTTTAAACAAACACTGAGATGAGGCAGAATTGTGCCTACTGTCATCCGTAATTGCTGTTTCCTCCCCCAGAAGGTATAGTATGATGGAAACAGATCACAGAAAATACCAAAGTTTGTGTAATTTCCCTAAACAATACCAACTGCCAAAGGCAACTATTGGGTTGGATAGCACCAGTTTTTATGTCCTAAAGATTTTAGCCCAAACATATCATTCATAATAAAAGCCAGGAAGTAAAAAGAGTGAAAAGCTGATCAGAAACAACCTTTGGAGAAGCAAAGGTTGTGACTGTGCTTCCTGTGAGATTGTTGTTTGTTTTAAGATGGATTTCCATCTCAACAGACCTTGTCATCTCAGAATGTTTCCCTGTACTTTGGAACAAGAAAGAATGTTTCTCCTCTGATCCACAAGCAAGCCTGTAAGGTAAAATGGGAAACAGTTCAGTGAGAGTCAACTCTAAAATGTTAGCAGAAGAAAGAGAAAATTCAATGACCTTTCACTGCTAAGAATCAGCTTTCCTTGTGAGAGGGAACAGGAAAGTTGATTCTTAGTGATAAAAGACTGAACATGGAAGAAAGAAAATGAAAAACATATTGAAAAATACCCAGATGCACCAAGCCCTCAGATTCATTCGCACTTGCTAACCTAATTATAGACTTTCAATGATGTTTGCCACAAATGTTTGTCTCCATCTAAAGGCAAAGCAAAAATTCAGCTTCTGAATAGGACAATTCACTTAAAGATGCAAGTGGATTCAGTACTGCCTCCTGCAATGTGCCTCTAACATATCACTCACATACAGTAAGAGATGTATTTCCATTTGTTCACCTTAACAGAGCATTAGCAATGATAATGACCAAGTACAGTGAATGTTCAAGAAAATAAAAAGCCAGGAGGAATCAAGCATTAATCAAAACAGGGTGTTCATTCAGGGACACCAACATGAGTAAGTGATATGAAAGATATCGGCAGAGATTGTTGCCATATTTATGAGTACAGAGTGGGGGATTGTTGGAGATATCCTGCACTCTCACAATCAACAAACAAGATTTTCTATAGAATACTTATGTTTTTACTTAACATTTGAAAACTTCTTGTGAAATCATGTCTTTGTTTCTGAGCTCACAATGCATTATTTGCTAGAGGATTTCTTATCAAGTTTGGCATGACATTCTTCAATGGACATTTTTTTCTCTGCAAGCTCTTATTACAGTGGGAGTAATAACATTTTAAATACCAGCATTGCTTACCCTGCTTTTCCTGCCTTGATGATTGCCAAGTGCCAACAAAGCACAATTTATTAAATCCTCTTCTCAAAGAAACTATATCCTCCCTTCAGAGAATAATTCAGATTTTATGTATGAAAGAATTAATGCTAGCTGAGTTCTAAATAAAGGTATTTGTAAAGTCATTTTTGGTTGTCTATAATTCAAGTATCTCATCTTAAACCAATTGCTTCACAAAACACATGTTTATGCTTTAAAAATGTTTATGCTTTAAAAATAAGTGCATGAAGAGGAAGGCAAAAAAGAAATATGAATTTGATTTATTCCTTTTTCTTCTTAAATCTGGTATACAGGCACATTTTTCTGTCATTTACCTTCTGACTACTAGTGTGTCACTGTGATAATAAACTACAAAGAGAGATGTTAAATGGCTTACTCCTCAAATGAATGGCAGAATAAATAGTTTTCTGAAAAGCAATACCCTGTTTACATATTTATATATCCTGAAAAGCAGTTCACAAATGATCCAATAGAGTCATCAGTAATACCATTCTCATTATTTGTTGATAAGATGTCAATAAATGACTGGTGCTAAGCATTTTAGAGGTGTGACTATAGTAACAAATTAAATATTTAAAATATTTACCCAATATTTAGCATAAATATTATAAACAATAGGACCCTACCACTGTTTATCCACCATTTATTGATAATTTAGCTCTTTTTATTATTTCAGTCTTTGAAATTACATATAAATGACTGTAGTTAAAAAATAGCATTCCAGACCCTAATAGGAAGAACAATGTAATTTAAAATCTCTGTTGACAGGAAAATTAGTGCCAGCAAAACGTGAGCTCTGGACATGAGGAGATCAGGCTTCAGGCTGCTCATGGAATTAGTTAGTAAGGACCTGTGAAAAATGTTTTTGCAGGTCCTGAGGTCCATCAGTGCTGATCACTTTTTAAACATCACCTCTTAAGGGCACAGGAACAGAAATTCCCAGCGTTACAAGCCAAGCAGACAAAGCGAAGGCCTGCTTAGCTGAACAAGATTCTTCTCTTGGAAGTAACCCAAAAAAAGGAAGGTGTATGCCCAGTGGAAGCAAAGTCAGGTGACATGGGAAGAATACAGAGATACTGCTTGCCACTGTAGGATGAAAATTTGTTTGGCCAAAACCCAGCAGGAATTGATGCTGGACAGAATTGTGGACGACCATAAAAATAGGGTTTTTTCGAATATATTAATGGCAATAGGCAGTGTAAAAATCACATCAGCCCATTACAGGATGGGGATGGTCACCTCACAACCAGGGACAGGGACAGGGACAAGTCAGAGCTGTTTGACACATTCTTGTCTCTGTCTTCAGCAGGGATGACGGACCACAGGGGTCTCAGTGCCCTGAGCTGGAGGACCATGACTGTGAGAATGACCAATTCCCAGCTGACTCTGAAGTTGTGCAGAATCTGCTGCTCCTCAGGGGAGTGGTCACAGCCCCAGCCTAACAGAGCTCAGGAAATGTTTGGACAAAGCTCTCGGGCACATGGCGTGCCTCCTGGGGATGGTGCTGTGCAGGGCCTGGAACTGGACTCAGTGATCTGTGTGGGTCGCTTCCAATTCAGCATATACTGTGATTCTGTGAACTAGTTTGCTTTCTTTGGACAGTTGTGAGATTTTTGCTTCTTTAAAAAAAAAACACTTTAAAAGAGCTTTGATTATGAGGCTGGGAATTAAGGTATCATTTAAAGAAACAGTGCAGAGATGTCCACTTCCTGAATTTTCTTGACAAATATCAATGTCCTTTTGTTGTTTACACAGGAATTAAAAAAAGTTAAAGAATAAGGTGGGTTTTATTAATAGCTTCTGTAAAAACTAATTAATTACCCTAACTTACATAGGCTTTGGTTATAGTGGTCTATTTTGGTTGAAGGCAAGGATACAAACAAAAATTAACCTCCCATAGAACTTATTTTCCACCAGGATGTTTTCTCCAAGAGAAAGGAGACTGTCAATACCGTAAAAACCTTTCTGTAACTTTATAGATCAAAAAGTTTAATTTTTATTTCCTTTCTAAGAAAGGTAAACAAACTAGCATAAAATATCTGATGATATATATATATTTTACACAGAATACTTGGACAATTTCAACAAACAGTCTTTACTGATATCAAGAATAAAGAAAAAATATCTAGTCATAGTAAGAATGTAACAAAACAGTAGAAACTAGAATATCTTTAAATGTTCTGAGTATCTTGGAGACAAATCAGAATTATATTTAAAATGTAAAGCAAAAATAATCCCAAAAATTAGCAGTCAATCAATCTGGAATAGTGTTAAATTTAAATGGAAATGGGACTTTAGTTTGACTCCAGACACAAAACGTATGCAAAATTGCCATTCATCCATGCATACAATCCATCCTAGGTTTTTTACAGGAGCAAGGCCGGGATCTTAAGAGCCGTTTTTCAAAATAAAAAATGCAGAACTTTAACTCTACCTGAGGAATCCACATGCCATTTGAATGTTATGTCTACAAAGATTTCAAAGCTCAGAGATAAAGGTCAGCCTCCTCTTGCAGCCTCCTCTCTTAGAGTGATTCTATTTTACACATTTTTTTTACTGCTTCCTCCTTTTACAAGTACAAATTTATACTTGTAAGAGGAGGAAGTGGAAAAATTACTTTAAAATAGTCAGCAACCCACAAATATCTGAAATTATCTGAGAGATGGGAAATCAAGAGAGAAACATGTAAATGAATACTTATACCAGGGACTAGTATTGTCTTTGCCATATTGAGAGCAAGTGCTCCAAAACCTAGATCATACTCAGAAGAAAACATTTATTGTCTGGTACTTCTATCTGAAATCCAAATCTGTAGTTAATCCTGTCCAATGATAAAAAATTCAGTCCACGGAAGAGATGTCACTGAACTTAATTGGTATTTTACAGATGAAGAGAAATTAAACTATTTTTGAAAAACACAAGTATGAACCTCTTTATAGCCCCTCCCCCACCCTGGATTTCTCAGGTAAGTTCAATACCTTGTGAAGTGAGCCACGCACATTGCCAAGGGTGCTTGCACAACAGAAAAACTGAAAAGAGTTCAAGTAGTCTTATGAAATGGGTATAGCAGTTTGGATGCACACACCAACCATAAACTCAGAGAATAATTAGTCTTGGAAAAGACCTATAAGATTGAGTCCAATTCTACGCATAACCCTGCCAAGTCCACCAATAAACTGTTTTCTGATTCTCACCCTGTAAGAAAACCAGAAGGGCATCGCTTTTCAGGTCCCTCAACTTGCACACATTGAGTGCAAGGTATGTGGTGGATCACATCTGCGCAACGCTTGAAATCCAGCTAAAAGAAGTTAAAAGCATATCAGAAAACATTTTCCTTTTAATACTTTTTCTGTTCTTAGTAGAAACTACCTTTTTAGTGTTTTTTCCCCTTTCACTTTTGTATCAGTGACTTATTCATTATTCTCTATTAAGCCACTCTTAGTTGTGCATAAACCAATTACACATTCAAAAGATTTTAGAGATTAATAATTATATCATGAAGTATTTAAAGCAAACACAGAATATTTGGCCACTTTGGGACTCTTGATTTGTGTATCTTAAAAGGAAACAGGCTCATATTTTGCCTTACAAATCTAGCCAAGATTGTTAACTAAATTTTAACAAGCAAAGGATAACAATCTACCAAAAATAATGTTTTTGGCCAGTTTCCAATGTCTTTCTTATTGCTTTGTATTGAATATATGGTAACAAAAATTATTGAAACTCAGCACATACAAAAATTGACCGAGAATATCACATGCATTTATTCCCCATGCAACTTTTCTAATACCAGGGCAAATATTACTAAAAACAATCAAAGGAAAACAGTCTTTAACCTCATCAATTGTATGATTTATTGCCCATTATAGTGTTTATGCACAGATTTCAAGTTGTCTGTTATATTAGTTATATATTGCCATTTAATGACCAATATTTAGAAGTTGTTTTTTATATAAATATATATATATTAAAAGCCATATAATATATATATGCAATAATATATACATGGACACATTCAGGTTGTGCTTTTCTTATGCAAAATGTTCATCAGCATTATTGCCTTGATGGTTAGCATCTGTCTGTTTTTAAGGGGCCACCTCACAAGGCCCCATCTGTGCCATGTCCAAAGGATTTCTGCACCCAAACAAAAACCTTCCAAAGAATTTAGATGTTTTATATCTCAACTCTGGTCATGTTCTTCAAACAGTGAAGCCATGACAATAAAAAGACCTGGAAATGATGTCACCAGCAGGATGCCAAGTGGAATACCCTGCGCTGTTATCCTCCCCACACCACTCTGTATGCCCAGAGGTTGCACAAGATACAGTGGGAAAGGCTCCAACTGCCAGGTCTCCTCTAGATCGTATCAGTGACTTTAATACAAATCTTGGTCTGAGAATAGTATCTCAACTACGTTTTCATTAACCACATGCACTTCCTTGAGAAAATCCCAAGCTTCAGATTCTGACAAATCACCATTTTCCCAGGAAAATCTAGTTTATTAAAAGAATAATCTTCCTTGCTCTAAGTGGGACAGTTTCGTAAGCTGCTGTTCACTGTGAACGGTCTAGAATATCATTGTGCTTCATCAGGATCCCCTGGTGGTGTGAAGTACTTTTAGAAGTCATGTATGTCTGATCCATCAGAGAACATGCAGGAGAACATTTTGGCTCTAAAATAATAATAGTTATATATTTTTTAAAAATCTGCAAAGACGGTTTAGCCTTTTTAGTGGATTGTATTTGTTATGCTGTGTGGAAATTCTTTCCTAGTTAGTCAGAGTTGACTGGTAATGAGATAGACAGGGGTTTTTTTCTCCTTACTTTTCCCTTCAATCTCAGTCACATTCTCCCTGAATTCCATGTGTCACTTGTCCCTCTTTCTCACTGTCCTTTCTCTACCATAAACTGGAACCACAAACACATATATATATATGCATAACTTACATCTTCACACACTCCTCCTCCTCCTTCCTCTCCAGTTATTAGCTGAACATGTCCTCCAAAACTTATTACTGTTATAACTCCTCTTAAATGCCACTCTTATCTTTACAAAACAATATATGTTCCTGCATATGAAAGAGAATCCTAATTTCTTTGCCTGTCCTTAGCAACATTCATCCTTCTACCCTAAAATTAGAGAAGCTGAACTCAATTTTGGACAGTTGATGACCACATTGCAGTGTATTTTCAAACTTAATTTGAGCAAATTTTCCCAATTTTAGCTAGCCCTAAAAATCAATTTAGTTCACAACATTAAAATTTCTGAACACATAATCACATTTATTTGCTGCAAGATGACATTTCTGAGGCATCTTATTAGCCTGAAGGTCTTGTCTACATGCATCTGGGTATAGGATTGGGTCTGAGATACCAGGGCACACCTTGTTCCCATCCAAATAGGGGCAAAGGAGTTGTGTGATTGCTGTTGAGTGATTTTACTGCTTACACTGCTGACAGTCAGCAGACATGATTTATCAGAGACAAGCTGTCAGTTTTAGTGAATGTACATGGGTTTTGAAAATATGCAGTTTGTGGCCAGGCAAATAGCAAAAATTTTAACTCAACAATGATTACATAAGCTAACAATAATAAGTTTAGCAATATTCATTATGCAAAAAGATTTATGTATGCTTATGAATGCATCCTAAAGTGAACTGCTATTTTTTAACTATATTAAATTATTGAAATTCTGTGACAATCTGATGAAAAATGTATTACATATATTTGCAACGAGTTAGTGTACTGAGTGACACAAACAAATAAATGCTGTCCCATAAAAATATAAGACTGTCAGAGACTGCAAAGCAGAGATAGATATAGTAGTCAGCTTTCACAGGCAGCACTCTTTAAACCAAAGGGAGCTGCCTTTGGAATGTTCACAGTATGGTGAAGAAAATGGAATGGGGCTCTGCAATAGGAAAGACCTCAGATTACATCTTTCTGCTCCTATGAGTGGATGCAGATGAGTTTTCACACAGATTTAGCCATTTCAAACAGTAAGCATTATAAATGTGCTACTGTGATAAACTTGCACTCATCACCAAGGGAGCAAGAATTCTTATTCCATTGATGTAAATACTGTTGTTCATTTCACCAGCTCCAAAGTTCTGCTTTTCACCATTTTTTATCCCTTTTGTTACTAGGCAACGTAAACAGAACTCTTTCACAGCGAGAGAACCTTATCTTTTATTTGAATGAAATAACAGATTTTTCTCTGATATTTTGACAACAGATAAATAAACATTTTAAGAATTAAGAAAATATTGAAATTTTTTTTACCTCTTATATAAAATAAAAATCTTATAGCTAAGACTTTTGTCAAGTGTCTAAGTTGGAATCTCCAAATCACCTCTTCCAGGTCACAGTCAACATATCAGCCAGTTTTAAGGGGAGCAGTCAGGCTAACTATGAAAACTCTTGGAAAAACTTCACAGAATCTCAGAATTACAAAATGGTTAAGTTTGGAAGGGACCACAGTGGGTCATTGGGTCCAACCTCCCTGCTCAGGCAGGGTCATCCCAGAGCATATGGCACAGGATTGTATCCAGATGGTTCTTGAATATTTCCAGGGAGGGAGACTCCACACCTTCTCCAGACAACCTGTTCCAGTGCTCACTGAACCACACAGTAAATTAGTTCCTCCTCATATTCAAGTGGAACTTCCTGTGCTTCAGTTTCTGCTCACTGCCTGTTGGAATTTCATGCATTTAAAAAGTAACATCATTAAAGCCAGCTGAATCCAAGAGACAAGCATCATCCTCTGGTATGACCTAAATGTACCAAAGGCCAAGGGCAATTTTACTATTCCTTAACACATAAAGTGCCTGATGGCATTAGTTTGGTGAAGAGTTCAGAATACATCTGTTGTAAAAACATCCAATTTGATGAGTGGTTTTTATAGGTTAAGTCAGAAGACTTGCAATGAATGAAATAATAAATGTAATAAAATATTATAGAAGAAAAAATTAAAATACAGGGTGAAGAAAAGGAGAGAAACAGCATTTTGAGTCTTATCTTGAAACACAGGACTGCTTAATTATGGTACTTGAATGAATCTGGCAGAGAGCCTAAAAGTTCTCTGTAATAGTGCTGCAGCTCTGTAACACAATGGACCAGGGTATCTATTTTACACTTCATATATTGATTATGATGCCATTCCCTCAGCCTTTATTCATCCTAAAATATGCTTAAGCAATAACTAAGCCTGCAGCAAGAATCAACAAGAACTATAAAGCGCTCTACAAAGCATCACCATAAGGCTAGCTTCACTAATTTATTGGTCAGCTTATTCTTTTGAGGAGGGGTGTCCCAGACAGCCCATTATTTCACTGTACAGAGGCAAATTAGAGTGAACCCTTTCCTGCCCATACAAACAAATCTAGTTCACACTGTTGATTTGGATCAAAAATCAAAGCTGAAATAAATCAATGCAAACTGATAGTACTGCATAAGAAAGACAAGGCAGGCCATCTTCCTAGTCCAAAAGTGAGCTGTAAGAGCAGTTCTTTCAGAAGAGATCATCAGTGTCATTATAAGCCAGCTCTTTTCTCTTTGGCATCTTCTCAACACCCCTCCTCTGCAGGAAAGATGTGACTTAGGACATCTAGTAGATTTAGCAAGGTCCAGGACATGTCATGGGTTAGCTGTGGTATAATTGATGCAACCTTCTCCTCCTACCTATCTAGTTATTTACTTTCTAAATGTTCCAGAAGATTTTAAATTTTCCTTTGTCCTGAACCCAAAGGTCCAGTCCTCCTATAGCTTATAATCCGTTCATACATATTTTATTGCGCATAAATCCACTATTGACCAATTGACTCACAAAACTGTACAATAGCTGAATACACATGTATTGGTGATTATGAAAGTCAGTGTACTGCTATTTGAAGGAAATCATGCAGAGAATTCTAGCAATATCTTCTTTCAGTGAAATTGCCAAAATCAAGGAGCTGAATTAACATCTGCATTCATTTCTTGTTTAATTTCACACTCTCATTTTACATTAAAGTCATAACCAAGATTTTTTTAACAATATAAAGTACTTTTGCCATTATTTTCTTTCACTAAAAAGTAGAAAGCTTTTGCAAAATGAAAATTGATACAGTACCAAGAAGTGAGGTTATATTTTCTATTTTTAACTTTTCAGAATGTCCTATTTGTGTGGCTTTTCTCACAGAATGTGGATAACAGTCTTTTATAAATAACCTCGAGAAATAACCCAGCAGTTTCTGAACCTCCCACTCCTAGGAATTTTGTAGAGGTTTATATAATGATATAAATTGGGACAATATGCAAGTGTGCTGGAAGCATTTGTGCTAGTAAAGATGCCTTTGATCTGTAAGAAAAACAGACCTTGTTAAAGCACACAAACTTTTAACCATTTTCCATCTAGGTCTCATGAAAGAATTCATCAATGCCTGCTTGAGCTGTTAAATGACTAAAATCTGGAAGACACTACATCTAATGTCTGTTTGTGCTTCTTGGAGATATCTGGAAAATAAGAAACTTAAGGAGAAGTTGCAAACTGAAGGGCTGTGACCACAGTTGATGAAACTAGATGAGTGACTTTTGGAACACTCAGAGAAAACCAGAGAGACATCAGATGGCATAGATCTTAGAGGAAACAGAGCTCCTCAGGTCACAAACTGTCTGCAACATTTTGATTCCTGAACAAAGGAATATACTGTTTCCTGTTCTTTGTTCTTATTATGCTATTAGTTTACTCTTACTTCTTATTGAAATACACTTTTTCACATTCTTTTGTTATCACAGAGAAATACAGGCAACAAAGAACTGACTTTGACATCTTGCCCTAATAATCAAACACATCAATGAGGATCCAAATAATGGCAAAGCACACAAGTCCAAGAACAGTAAATGAGCCACTATATGTACTTGTTCTTTAAAGACTAAAAAAACATGAAAGACATAATCTGTATTAGAAACTATATCCCTTAGGTTTGTCAACAAGGGATTTGGAGTACTGTTACTGGAAGGGCTTGGAAAAAAAAACATGGAAAAGAAATATGCAAAAAGATTACTTGAAAGGTAAAAGCCAATTGAACTGACTGTATTTTAAAAAAAAAAAATTAAAAATAATATATATATAATTAAAGAAAAGATATGTGAAATTAGATTGGTAACCAGTAATTGTCACTGGCCTTGTCTTGTCAATTTCCAATAAAAAGGGTTGGTTGTCATGCAAATGAGAAATCATGGACTTTCTCTCTGATATTGGCATTGATGGGAAACAGCACCCAGGAGACAACCTGTAATGTAATGTAATGTAAAGAGGTTGTAAACAATGATCTAACCAGAGATCTCTGTATGGAGTAGCAATAGAATCAAAATGAAGGTAAGATAAAACTACTTGGTTTTTAAAAGATTTTATAGTTATGGCTCTACAACATGAATTTCCACAGTGAAGTTCAGGTTCTACGAAGATTTGCTAAAATGTAGGATTCTAATTTCTCTCTACATCTCCATGAACTCTCTATACAGTAGGCTATTGAGGATTAAGTTTATGAAGTGTCTCCTAATAGTGTAATGGAGAATTAAGAAATATGTAAATAATGGAGATATAGCGTGGATATTTTGGAGGCCAAAACTCAAATGATTGTCATATATTGATTAAGAAATCCTGAGGAATGTGGATACACTTGTTTTGGTGAAACCACAAAAGCAGAGGATGATGGGTCAAATCCTCATGTCAGCAACATAAGTTAAAGTTTGAAAAAAGTCTTTCATATCTCATTTAAATCTATAGTAGCAGGGTAGAGTTAGTAGGTTGGAACAGTTCTTTCAGTGGCGATAGAAAGCTCAATGATTTCAGAACCATCAGAATCATCACCCATGACAAAACTAAGGGTTTTTTCATCTGGGAAACAGAAAACAATGTTTTTTCAGCAGTACTTTGCAAATTTTTTTCTTCTTGCTATGTCTCTTTTTTGGTACTATCTTGATTTAATTTGCAGTTTTAATATATCATGTGCAGAAGTAGTTGTATTGGCAGAGGAGTTCATCCAAGAGAAATTGGAAGTGTTAAGTAATTCTGTGTTTTCCCATCTGATTTCATATCCAAGCTTTCTACACAAAAGAGATGCCATTTTCTATCAACCATGTAGTTCAAAGATCGTCTGAAAAATGGCCAATAATTTGAAAGCCATCTTCTATTGTAGATTATATAGTCAGAATTTCCAATATCTTAAATAAAAATTTGATTGAGAAGAGAGTTATACATGGGAATTTAATTCCTTCTAACACTCAATAATTTGGCTGTTTTTACAGAAAGAAAAAGTTGGTATCTATTTGTCTTAGAGGGCTAGTAATAAAATAGATATTCAGATGTAATCGGACTGTTCAAACCCAGACCTTTTCTGTCTGGCAAAGAAAGAGCAGATATTTTATGACTGCTGTGTGCCTTGTGTAGAATCAGCATCATTGTGCTTGTACACTGACCCTTTCATTGTGTGGAAAAGATGTGAAGACCTTAATAGCAAAAGTTACTCCTAAATGTGATTAATCTGGGTCAGGGTTAAATTAAATTCCATGTAAACTTTTACATTGACTTACAGTACTTTGAGCATTAAAGACTCAAAGGGATTCATCTAAAATCTAGACATCAGTTTCAAATACTTTAGAGTTTTAGAGTTCTCAAGTATTGCTTTGCTTTTGAAGAGGTGCCAAGCCTTTACTCAGACCCTCCAAGGCAGGTGTGCAGATTTCTATTCTCTAAACATTAGAAAAATTGAAATTTTTTTGTTGCTAAGGCTACATATTTTTCATAATTAAAAACCCATGTATTTTGCTAATTTTAACATTTTATAGAAGAGTAACTTTCTCTCTGCAATTGATAACAGACCTTGCTCCATGTATGTGAATTAGGAAGCAAGTTAGAAGTTTCTGTGTTTAAGCCTTTTCTGCCAGTGACTTGTAGCCAAAAGTTTGGTGTCTAACATGTTTAATTACAGATAATCAAAATACATTCCACCTGTCATATCAAGTTTTCACTAACACAAGAGCCAGCCTGATTTAACAAGCAAATTTAAAGTTCTTTCTGATTTTGTTTTTACAACTAAATGCAGCTTTTTTACCACATTCATATTCTTGTGCTCATAGTTAACATACTGGGTGCTAATTCATCAGACACATGCATTTCAGGCTGTCACATGTGCTCTCCTTCTGGAAATCTATATTTAGTCATCAGGCCATAATGTTCATCATTATCATGTTTGAAAGAACACAGGATGTAAATTTATCACAACCTCATGAATGTAACTAATTCCTCACATACAGTACAGAAAAAAAAATATGTTTAAGCTTTTCCTGTCTGATGATGAATTTGTACACTTTACTGCTCAAAACTCTTCAGAGAAGGCTTTTTACTTATGATAACTTCAATAAATAAAATAAATATAAACAGCAAACATTTGGGCCAGTGGTGGGATACCAGTAATCTGAAAGTATTGCTTTTCTTTTGCAGAACCTATCCTAGCCTAAATTTTCATTATCTGGAGGGAAAGATGTTATACGATAGCACAGCTCTAGAAGCATCTTGATTCCAGTACTAACTCTCAACAGACTAGGGGCAGGGGGTGGGGAGCAGGAAGGGAAGGGATGAAGCCTAATCATTTCTTTAAAAAAGAAGAACAGAACAATAAATATAGTATCTTAAGGCAGATGAAATATTGAAAGATGTCTTGGGTATCTACTAATAGTGATGACTTTATAATCAGTTATTAATATTAAGTTTCTCTTTTTTTTTTAAATTTGCTACATAGAATTCATGTATATATTTTCTGTAAGAAGAGAATTGAGTTATCTGAAATATCTGCAGTTTCTTAGCCTCAAAGTGCTCTCTCGTGTCCCAAATCTGCCAGCAAAACTCTTCCACTGCTGTTGTCTTCTAACATAGCTGACACTAATGGTCCAGTCAACTTCTCTTCCAAACAACCTGGTATAAATAAATTAGCAAGTAGTGGGTTCACTTGGAGCTGCAAAGGGACAGCAGCAGAATCCAGGTCTGTCAAGTTGCTGAGGGAGAATTGCCCAAGCAGCTCCTGTGCAATGCAGTGCCACAGTGTGACCCTTGCCTGCTCTGTGACCAAGTGTTCTGGAACCAGCTGGTCAGTCCAGCAGTTAGCTGCTCCTCACACTCAGGAGGGGAAAGAGTCATTCCACAGGGGCCCAGCTGTCATTGGATCCTAATTGGACGGTAGAGCTATGGCCTTACCTGCTCATCTGACCTGTCACCCCGTCTCTGCCATCTGCCCATTCATCCTGACAGCTTGAGAGAGGAGTTTCATGGATCTGCAAATATAATTATGTAATAGCAGCATAGTCAAGTGACCAGGTTCGGAAATCCTATCGCTGCTGAAATTCTTCATGTCATAAAATCAGCACTTTATTATTACATGAGACCTTCTATTATGCCCTTACAGGAAAATCAGCCTGGCCAAATCTGCCAAGTATGATTCTGGAACTTTAGGATAAAATCCATATAAAAGCAGTGTCTACTTTAAGCATCTCCCAGTAGATAACTTTTTTAGGCTGGGAACAGCACCTACATCAATGCTTAGATTTTTCAATTCCAAAAAAGTATAAGTTATTGGTTCTACATGCAGCAATGTAAAAAGCAGTCTCTAAAGGAATGCAGTGGAGATGCAACAATCTCTGAGTGTTGTAATAAGTGTTTTAAAGTTCCCTTTGCCCTGATATATTATAAGTACATGGCCAGTAGTTACTGGGTGATATGGAACTTATTTGACATTTGATGCTTCTGAGAGCTAGCAAAAAGAGCGGCCTTTTGGTTCAGATCAGGTGTCTGCACTGGCGAGTCAGGGGATGACACATGCCAGTCAGCTGAAGGACTGGAGGTGGGAGCCTAATTGAGTTGTGCCTAACTGTGTGAATTGCATAGACAATGAAACGTCTAAAAATGTAGGGCCCTGACGAGGTATAAGGGACGAAAATGGTGGCTGGGATGACTTAGTGAGGACAAGTACACCAACCAAAATCAGTGTCAAAGAAGGCGAGGGATGGGAGTTCTCTCCCCCTATCATTAAAAATCAAATTGTAGATGTGGTGCCTGTGTGAGGCTGGGATTCCAGCTGCTGTCTTGAACTTAATGTCTAAAATGTCTAATTAGACTGGACAGGGAAGAGAGGAAGGGAAACTGGGACAGAAAGGCAGAAGGACAATAATTTCCTAAGAAAGTTAGCTAGTACTTACTAGTATTTATGCATTAAAAGAAATGGGAGCATTTTGGGTAAGGAAAAGTTTCTCTGCAGTATTTGATAGTCTGCAGAAATACACAGGAAGATAATACAGCAAAAGCTTTTGGCTCTTTGGTATAGACACTTTCTTGCTTCCTGTTTGAGACAGGTAAGGGAAATGTTAAGGTTATAATCTCTAGTAAGGTTGCATTTAGAATAAGGACTAAGATGTTCTCTAATTCCGGCACTGCAGCCAGAAAAACTGATCAGCACAGATTAGGAGAAGCAATTACCCAAGTGAGGAACAGCACCTATTTGGATGGGGGAATTAAATACAGCGAAATAATCTAAAAATACTTCAAATACATTACAGAGCTCATTTAAAGTGCCGAAACTTTATAGCTAGGTCTGTGCTTAGATTTCTTGAAATATGCCTGTGTGCTTTTGCTGTTGTAGTCATCTCAACCTGACCTCGTACTACTATTGCTGGACATGATTTGGACATACTATTGCATGAATCAGGTGCCACAGGGATGCAAAACTTATAATTATATTCCAAAACTATTATCATCTTCCATTTTATATTATGTGGAAATACATTACACCAATTTTATAGCTTTACATGAGAAGGATTAAACTGTGAAGTGAATAAAAGAAAACAACTCAGGTGCAATCCTTTCCCATCAAATATAGTCACATTCTCTGGACTTTTCACACTCTCCTTTCCAAGCAAAAAATTATGTCTGAAAATCCAAAACAGTCCAAAATTTTGAATTTTACATATCTCTCCTTGCCACTAATAATGAGAAAATGCTATAAATTATGAATGCATGTTTAACCAGGAGTAGAATTATTTAAATAGAAAAAAGTTCAAAATTATTCTAATTAAAGGTTGAGAGCCATTTAAAAATAAATTGTAGGAATTTAAAAAAGCACATTGTTGGCATTTTTCTCTATTTGATCAACCTTAACAGATCTAAAGAATAAATTGAAAAGGAAAATAAAATATATCAAAGATTCCTAATGAAATTCAATACTTTTGTGAATATTTATTTTAACAATTTGAATTATTCAAATTAATACTCAATGGCAACATTTTAAGAACATCCCTTGGTTTTTTCCAAACTAATTTTTTTTATGTAGGTTTTAGCCATACACTTGAAAATACTCAACCACCCAATTTTGTTACATATTTAGGCAGACTTGCTGAATTCGGGAGTGTCTTTGTGTACCTTGTTTTGCCAGAGGAATGTTAGCTTTAACACAGGCAAAAGGTTTTTCACTGTAGAATCACTAACCAGAGCTTAAATTCTCAGCTCAGTGTATCTGTTTCTTAAACAAAAAATATTGCCCAACAAAAGAAGTAAATGAGAAGAGGCCCTGTAAATCAAAGTTGCTGTTCTTCATCTTTTGAGTGGGAGGACTGCCAAATGAATGCAATTCAACAGCCCATTTGCATCAGCCCAGCTTAAACATCCACTGAGAGAGGCAGGAGTTTGGCAAGCTGTGTCAGCAGGTTACCTTGCCATTGTGAAAAAGCAAAGCAACAGCATGCTAGACATAATGAGACAAATGTTGTGTATTCAGGTGCACAAAGCCTTTTCTTGATAAAGGAGAAGAAAAGATTGGCCTGCATTAACACTCTAGGTATGCTTCGTGTTTACATGGCTCAGTCAATTGCATTTTCTTCACTGAGGTGTTAAAGGTTCATTTATGAATACAAGTGAGTCAAGCCTGTGAAATGATTAAAGTCTTATTTCTTGTATATTATATGTCATGGAAAAGAACATGTTAAGAGTATGAGTCATCATTGTCTGTGATTTATTGCACAACTGGAGCAAAAGTGTCTTGGTTCACTTAATGGAAAGCAGCTATACCTTGGCGCAGGTTTCACATGGCATGTATGAAGAGGCCAGGAAACAGAAGTGACATGGAGGCGGAATTGAATGAGACAAAACATATATGGTTCTGCAGAACAAGCTTCTCCACATCAAAAGGGGAACACTTGAGCAGCACTGAAAAAGGAAATGGTGACTTCTACAAGCTAATGAGTTTCTATTAGTTTTGAGCTGTAGAAGTTTGTTTGCAAAGGCTGGAGCATTCCCTAAGAGTTGCTATAGACAGCAAAGCTGGGCTAAGGGGACAGCCTGATGGATGCCTCACAGAAGCAGCCAAGGGAATGACACGAGAAGGAGTAGGTTCAGTTCTAGCAGCCTGCTGTTGCTGCTGCCAGCACTTTTGAGGAAAGCTTGTAAGGTGCATAGGAACACCCGGCAAGGCCTGGAAGGACGAACAGGGAGGCAGTGGACAGAGTGCAGACATAGTGTTTTGCTACGTCTGGTTCAATGAAATAACCTGACCCCTCTCCTTTCTTATAGATTCAGACTTGTCTTTTCCACTGATACAATGACAATTGCTGCCATCTGTCTAAAGGAATATGACAGCAACCTCAATATTTTATTTAGCTGACACAATGGATTCACACATACACAGGTTGTGTATGTATCATTAGCACTGCTTTCTCCACCACCTGTAAGTGGACTTATGTCCCTTCCTATGCTAGAGCTGAAAGAGTAACCCTAAGGCTGATCTAAATTACTGTTCTCCAGAGTTGTCATGGTAACAGGAACTGGCTGAGCAACCCAGGCATTTCATCTTTTCCTTGAACATATTCTGAACGCAACATTCGGAATAGGGATTGCAGCTGTGCCATCCCCACGGGCTTCATTTCTCTCATAGAGCATCATCAGGTTCCCAGCTAAATCAGACTTCTGCCTGCTTTACAACATGTGAGTGGCAGATCTCTGCCAAAAAGGTTTCCAGAATCTGCTAAATGACTTTAGTGGTCAGAACTGTCACTCAACATTTGGTGTATTGACCGAAATATTATATTTCAAAATATCCCTTCACTGAACTTGATAAGCAACTTGTGGAATTTTAAAAATACACCCTCTCATAAAAACTCAACTTGTGTCAAAACACACTTTTGTGTTTCCTTTCCAGAAGTATTCAAATTAATCACTCACTACAAAAGTGTTTTAAAAGGTAACTAAAAATAAGTAATCGGTGAGGAAAGGAAACCATTTGGCAATAATAAAAACAAAATAATCAGAATTCAGGAACCTTATTACTGGAGCCGCCTGTTCCTACCAACGAGACATTCTTTGCATGAACTTTAATGTTTATTAATATTGTACAACATGTGTGTTCCTTCACTTGGAATTTGTCTGTCTTTAAGATTATAAAGTATTCAAAAAATAAAGAAAAATGAGCATGGTTATCCTGGTTATCTAGATAGTCAGTTCTGATATTAGAATAGTAGTAAATTTGGCAAAAGGAGAACACAGAGCCAAAATAATCTTCTCAAAGAGAAAATAGCTGCCTTGGATTCATGCTAAGGTCAGAAGGCATGAATGTCTTCTTAAGAACTTTGTGAATGATGCTCTGCTGATCAGAAAAAAAAACTGTGCTGGATTAGCCTTTAGAGTCTGGGTGGATCAGTCGAGAATGGGCTTATTTTTGTCCATTTAAGAGATCATTGAAACAGATGGTAGAGAGCTGACTGGCATATGACTGCAGCTAATGGAGCATTGCCTGTGAGCTCTACTCCAGATTCTGATCTGATGATTAAGATATTTGCTGCCTGAAGTGGATAAGTGGAGAAGAGCCATATACGGTGCTACCCAATTTACAGTTTTTAAAGTCAGGGAACTGGAGCTCGTTATCACAGGCTGCCCAGCTCACTTTTGCACAGAATACCTCATTTGTGGAGAAATAGGTTGGACCACATTCCTAACACTAGGATTTGATTCCCTTATCATATGTAGTTTTTCCATATTAGTAAATTCTTCCCATTCATCTAACACATTTCAGCTCCACATTTAAGGATTTGAGTATGTGAATCCTTCAAAATAAAGAGCAATTGTCTAAGAAAATGACCTAACAGGTTATTTTCCTCCTTCTTATCAGTAGTAATATAGCTTTTGGTTCCTATTTCAGCAATAGCTTTGCTTTAAAAGAACTTTCCTCTCAATACATGCTCAGCTATCATGGCTGCTGCTCCAAAAAAAAAAAAAAAAAACCCAAAAAAACCAAACAAACAAAAAAAAAACCAACAAAAAAAAAATCAGGAAAAAAAAATATTAACAGATTAACAGTCTTGATATTACTGGAGCATTAAGACTCAGAGTCAAATATTTATTGAGCTCAAAATAAATCCAGAATAACCAGAAAATCTTTAGAATCAAAGCATTGAGCAAATTAATTTAGCTAGGGAAAGCAAAGAGCAATGATTGGGCAAAGAGCAGATTTACAGTTAGGGATATAAATTTTGTCATTCTTATTCCACCATATTAAATATTTGAAAAAAATTTAGAATTGCACATCAAGAATTGTCTGTAGTGAACAGCAACGAATATACTCCAAGAGCAAAACAAAGAAAATTTCACACTCCCTGAAGAAAACTATTTCACAAAAATACAAGTGTAGGATTTTATGTGTATAGCCCTTCTGGAGAGAGGAGGAGGAAGAGGAATCACACAAAGATACTTCTCACAGTCTAATTTCATAAATGTGGCAGCTAGATGGAAAAATGTCATTACTCACACTTACTTTCCATCAGAAACTCCTTCTCATAGCTAAGCACAACAGCCCTCTATTTTTGTGTGCACAAGAAACGGTACTGTCAGACTTCTGCTGTGCAGAAAGTACTACCAGAGCAGATTGCTTTTATTGGTTTGTGGGTTGGGAGGCTGCTTTGATTAGTTGCATAGCAATTTATTAAATGACAAAATCATGTCTTCCAAGTTCTGAGAGGATTTTCATAACAAATTAAAGAATAATTTTCACTTAAAGACAACTTTTAGTGACTTACTTATAGACTGAAGTAGAAATTCTAATTGTTACATCTACCCAAAAGCTGTCCATTTTCTCTCTAGGCCTCTAATAAAGGAAACAGATCTATTGGCCATCTGATGACTGCCATTTCTGTTGTTTTTCCAGGCATCCAGGCTTTCTAATATAGCAGTCTACAATGTGAAAATAATCTTCTGTAGGGTGACATAGAAAAGATGTCTTGTCACATTCTCTTGGGAGTTTACATGAAGATTCCTCAGAGACTAGAAGTTTCAAGACAGTACACAGCAGAAGCAGGACTCTTTTGGCTTTTCTGTTTAGGAAAGTATATACTCCAGGTACTCATACAGGATACAACAAATACATGCTTAGAGATATGTATACATATATACACACAAATATATGAATATGTAAATATTTCCATATGTGTATATAAATGCATATATATCAGGTTACAGTTTGTCTTTATGCAAACTAAATTAAATGGGATGGAAATTTCTGACCTCCTTTATGACTTTTTATGCATACACAGTTCTCATTCACATACTTAGTGAAGTAAAACACTTTGTGATACAGCAGCCTGGAAGAGTTTCTGCAAGCTACATTCTTGATCCTTGCAAATTTAAGACAGATTATAACATTAAAAAGATTAAATAATCTGTGGTTTCTTCGCTGTAATTCCAGTTAATTTTCACAGTGTATTTAGCACATAAAGCTCTTCTGGTTCCAACTGGGTTTTGGGGGGTTATTTGACATATGAGAAATCTTTATCTGTTCACTCCAGATACACATACCACAGGGAGAAAGGTCTGACACCTCAGGTAAAGTGACAGCTCCCAGAGATATGTACATTTATCTGATAGTCCATCATCTTCTTTTCAAACTCTTTTTTTTTTTTTTTTTTTTTTTTTTTTTTTTTTTTTTTTTTTTTATGGTCATCTCTGAATCAATAGAGACAAGATGATGTTACTGGACATTTTCCTACTTGCCTATTTCAGTGCTTTCCTTAGATACTGACTCCCATGCCTGTTTCATAACCCAGTTCCTCCTCTGACTTGGAAAAAAGGTAATAAGTATGATTATTTTCTGTTCACAGTTATACTGTGCTTGAAATTTAAACAATACAAAAGGTCAAGCAATAACTGAAATAGCCAGTTAACTCATCTGTTTTCCTTCTCCCTCCCAAGGAACACTCAAAGTTGATATAAGAGTATTTTACTCTAACCTCAGTATGCTCTGACACCTGTTTTGACTGTAGTATCTTGAACGTGTGGGTTCTTTGTAACTTAAACAAAATCTTCCATTTCCAAGCTGGGTACCCAGCCTCTACTGCTGTAGAGACAGTCTATTGCCCAGTGAATAGTTGTACAAAAGCTAGGGAGATTGGCCTTTTGGATGGTTACAATGACCAGGATGACAGAGCTTAGAGACTGCTTTGCATATTGGAAACATATGTTCAAATATGTTCTATCAAGAAAATAGAAAAGGGTCTCCCTAATAATATGTTGTGTCTCTGAACTAGAGTTTTTCCTGATTCCCTACTCCCTATTCCCACAGACTCCACACTGGATTTTGAGAAACTTTCCAAAAATATGATAAAACACCCATCAAAAAATTATTTGTCAACTCAGTACTGAACACCCAATGCTTCCCAAAGTTTTAAAGATCCAATTTATTGGTTCATTGCCTGACCAATTGTCTCATAAGAAGATGTGAAAGGGAGGGAATACAAAAACTGTTTTTCCCTAAAGCAGCTTTCCATCATTTTCTAAAGGATTCTCTAACCAGGGACTACAATAATAAGAGTATCTAAAGTCCACAGAGGAAAAAATATAGCAGGATTTCCAGAGTGATTTCTGAAACCTCTTTTCTAATAACACCACCTGACTTCTCCAACTCTGTTGACCCTACCACATGGAATATGCAATTTCCTGCAAATTTACTGGTAGTTTTGCAGGCTGGAAGTGTAGCAAAGCAACAGAACTGATATGTTGCTTCAGGCAGGATTTTCTTCTAAAGATGTATTTATTTGGCTTAGTTTCAAAATGCACAGGAAACTTCAATGTAGTGATGGGTTTGCTTTCATCTGAAATAAAAAGAATTTATGCTACTCATTGTTATAGCAAAACCAAACAGCGGATCTTGAATTTTGCTTAAAATACTTTTCTTTCTGACAGATTTCAGTTTATGGACTGGAATCAAAATTTAACCAAAGCTGCGCCTTCCTGTTCTTCCAGATCCACAGAAAAGCTCAGGTCACAGCAGTGCTCAGAAAGTTCAGTGCACAAATACAGACAGAGCTCCTTAACAAATAATACCCTTTTACCCAGCTGAGCTGAAAGGAGCTATCAATCACCCAGGAAGCTTGATACACCTGTTCACTGCCCAGGAATATCAAGGGCCAGAACATCTCTATCCTGTAGCAGCAGAACAGCTACTTTTAAAAAGCACTGCTCCCCAGCTGTCTTCCCTTACCATGCCAGATTTCCATAACTGTTTGGGCTGGAGTAGCATAGAGCCAACAAGTACATTGTGAGGCTGAAAAGGAGGAATAAAGACTGTCACCTTGAAAAAGCAATAAGACTGCACATGGAATAGCAATCAACAGGGGTGATACAACCACCTCTGAGATGTTTGGATAACGTCTTGGGAGCTGGCACTGCATGGAAGTCAATTTTAAAATATAAACAATAGAATGAAATTTCTTGATGAGCCTTCTGGGTACAGTGGAGGCATGGAATCTAAGTCCACTGGTGCTTTAAGCATCAAAGCTCAAATACTTTAAATGATCAGAAGCCTAAATTAGTTATTTTTATTACCATATTTTAATTCATAGTAACTGCAACACTATTTGCATACAGAATATCAAAAGAAATAGGCCATAGTAAATCTACACCTATACTTTTTAATTGGCAAAATTCTTCTGAACTGTGAGCTTAAAAATGCAACTAGAGCTATTTTTTAGATTATGCATTTCTTATTTACTTATTTCTAGAACAGAATGGAAAAACTCCAGGGTCATTTATTTTAAGCCACAATTTCTGACAGGTTCTGAATTAATTTAAATTGCAAAGTCACCTTGAAAAGTTCATCCAACTAGTTTTGTAGAAGAAGAAATAAGGAACTAAATACTGTGGAAAAATAGTGCTTTGAGTAATTTTTTCTTCAATATGACCATAAGAAACCTCTGGAGTTCTTACATCCTGTTGTGTGCCTGTACCCTTGCCCTCTCTATCCCCTTTAAAACATTACAGAACTTTGTGGACTAACTGGGTAGGAAACTCCTGTCTAAACATTGATGCCTAGAGAACCTAAGGAGAGTTGGCAAATATGATATAGCAGATGTAGACTTTGACAGCATTAGATGTTATGATCATGACATAGAAAGGATGTAGTGCAAAACTTTTACAGCACTTTCCTGAACAGATGGGAAAGTGTCCAAAAGAAACTTCCTTACTTGAAATCTCAGGGAGTGGGAGATGTGACACTGAGAATAAATGCTGATGAAGACAAAACAGGCACATGTTTAAATAAATAAATGAATGAATAAAATTAAATAAATAAAATGAAATCTTCATGTCACTTCCACTGAATACCTTAATCTCATCTTATTTGATACATTAATTAAATATTTAATTCTAAAGAATTATTCCTCTATGTTCAATATATGAAAATACATACAAAAGTGAAATAGTTTTGGGGTTTCTTTAGAATATAATCTAACAGAATAAATGGAACATCACTGTGAAAATTTTAAATCAACATGATATTTCAGGAAAAAAAAAAAATAAGACAACTTGATTTAAAAAAACCCTCACCTTTTAAAAGTGGCCACCTAAATATAAATATTAAAAATTTGTCTGTAGTGCTGTATCCATTTAATGGATGTAGTGCAAAAATAGAGATGAGCAAGTAAAGTCTCTTAAATCACATCACGCTCACTTAGGTTCTAAGAGGCACTATTAAAATATACTTTTGGTATACTATATCCATATAAACTACTTTGTGTGTAAATATATACACTAAGTCAGAACATACCTCTTGTATTTTGAAAATTTCAGTTAAAGGTATATATGTGCTGAATAACACTCAAAAGAAATTTATTGAAGGAGGTGGAAGAAAGGATGGAGAGAAATATAGCAGGCAAAAGAGAAAGAAAAAGCTACTTTTTGCTGAAGGATTTTTGAAAGCACTCATTTCTGAATCCACTCCTCTTGAAGTTAATGATAAAACTCTTATGGATTTTGGTGACAAAATGACAAGTTCCCAGACCTTTTGAAATTTTCTTCCTATCAGTATAAGTCTCTCCCTACTGAAGAGTTGCTTCTGTGACTTCATGCTTAACAGAACAAAAGAAAAGTCTATTCTTTCGAGACTATGAGAGCAGAGGCAGAAGGAGTGAAAGAATAATAACAGAGCAAGAAATAAAGAGCTAGAATTTCTTTTACTGTGCAAATGAAGCCAATGGGCAACACGTGCCACATAAGGAGGAAACCTAGGAAGCTTGTTCATAATTTGTGTCCTTTGGAAACATATGCATTACATTATTTCATAGCCACTGCCCTCATTATATACTGGGTCTAATAGTATCATTATAAAACAAGAAAAAAAAATATACATAGATAAGCAACCCCTCAGATCCTTTTAGTTCTCAGGTTCTAGGAAGAGTTGATGTGTTGTAGCTTCTGCTTTTATACAAACAAGGCTGATTTAATTATTCCCTATGAATGATTTAGGGGGTTTGGGTATCTTACCTGTTTTTTATCACTCTGTTACTGCTTTCATCCTACAATGAAATTTAGCTTGCTATTTTATGAATATATTGTAAGGAAAATTGCAAATTTAAAATAAGGTCATCTGATAACAGGATATCATTTTCATCAACCCTACAACTTCTGTGATGACTTTGAAAGTAAATAGTCTCTTGCATGAACTTTCTAATTAGCAGCTAAAAAGAAACTGAATGCATGCAATAAACTTCATAATTTGAACATCTCAACATTTAAGCCTACCTTTTCTAGAACTGGATTCTTAAGGAATAAATGTCCTGAGAAATCCCACTGTGTCTTTCATACATGTTCTGAAAGTTTCCCCTTTGCTCATTTCTTAACTACATCAAAACTAAGTACTGTAAACTAGAATCAATTTTGCTGGGTCTTTGCAATCCCACAGCTTTTCGGGGTTAAACAAAGGAGTTAGGTCTAAGCACCAAAGGATAAGAAAATATGGTCATCAAATCAGAAGTCAGACACAGATAACCAAACCCAGTTTCAGGGTGATGGAGATCCCCTGGCCAATACTGCTGTATGAGGCTACAAGTTTACAGCTCTTCACTGGCCAACTGCTCCCATCAGACTATGACAAAGCATTCAGTAACCTTAATGATCAAAGGTTAGAAAATGAGTAATTACCAATTTCTAGATTATTTTTCTGTACTAGCACTGATCAAAATGTGAAAACTTCCATGAGAAAAATTGCCTTGTTAATGCATTTTTACAGCATCCTTTCTTAAAAAAAGTCACTTAATCTAACTTTTAGGCTGAATATAGTCTTATAGGCAAAAGGGAAAAAAATATAAACAACCAATCTCAAACCCAGTACAAGTTATGTTTACCTTGGTTACTTCCTGCTCTAAATAGAAAATATGTCTTATTATAGAAAATACGTCTTTATAGAAAATGTCTTTTAAAATCTGGAAAATTTTATTTTATGATGTTGCTTTTTATAGAAGATCATATTTCAGTGATCAAGCAGATTGGTAACAGCCAACATGGCACTACAAAGGGCAAATCACACCTGACAAGTTTGGTGGCATTCTATGATGGGGCTACAGCACTGGCAGAACAACTGATATTGTCTACTTGGACTTCTGCAAAGCAGTTGACACTATCCCACATGACATCCTTGTCTCCAAATTGGAGACACTTGGATTCCAACCCCTCAGCATTCTATGATAAGTTTGTTTGCAATAAAGTATGTTGGGAGGAAAGGGTTAGAGGCAGAAGAATGGTGAAGAGGATGGTTAATTGGCTCAGGTGAACTTGCAACTGCGAACACCAAGGCCTGGAGATAACAGTGTGGAAAACCACGTATATTGTGCCTTCTGCTGTGGATCCTCTGACTGTTTTGAGGAGTAGGATCTCTGTGTAGAGATAACACAGGTGTTTACAGAGGCTTGGAGGCACTGTCACAGACCTGCTTGAGCTCCCAGTCTTGGAAAGAGAATATCAAAGCTCAGAGATTATAAAAGACCACAGGGGAGATCACAACATGGGCTACGTGGGCCCTTAATAAATGCATGCAAACATTGCTAGGATGGGTTCAGCATAATGGTGCCATCATTCCCACCTGTGTGTCTCCACTTCAGTATTGCTTTGGGATCCTCCATCTAGTGAGGTAGTTAAATAAATTTACTCTTTGCATTTCAGCCATTGTTTTGTGCTAGTAGTGGGTGCCTGCCTGTGTCAACTCACACAACTAATACAACCATTTCCAAATTGCATAGAACAACCCAAAAGAGCTAAAGATTTTTTTTCTGGAACTGTCCTTTCCATGACCAATATAAATTTTCAAAGCTTGTATTTTCACAATTATAATATAAGTTTTATAGTATAAGTTTTATTAGTAGACATCTGAGGTATAGCAATAATTCCTTGTACTTAGAAAGACAATATAACTATTGTCTCATACTTTATAACTTATAGCCCAGTACCAACTGACTTTTAATAGTTACGACATATTAACAGTGTTTTACATTATAGTGCTTACCACAAAATAGGGTATCTTAACCACAAAAGTGTCAGAAATACAGCTGCATGTGATTTTGTTTTGTAACAGAGATTGCCAATGCTAACAAAAATACACAGCTGTTGAAAACAACACCCTTCTCAAGATAAAAATTACTGCATTACTACATTCAGTAAGGATGGCAGGGGTCTTTCAGAGGAAGTGCTTTCATTTAATTAACAGCTGGAAACAAATATAAATTTGGACACTTTGCCGAAATGTTCTTTCCCACCATTACTTCCCCTCATTTTGATACTTTTCATAAAAGTTACTATTTTAGTTAGGCAGTGCATCATTGTCAGGATTCCCAGTGTCACATAACAGGGATGTGCTAAAATGGATGGGAAATTCTGTTGAAGCCAGCCATTGTTTGGGAAATCACATTTATAGGGTCATTACTTTATTTCTGGAATCACAATCCTCAAATGAATAGGACTGTTTAAAGTATATGCAGTGAATAATCTAGATACCTGCTGATTCTCATCCAGCAAACAGATCCTTATGAAGAAAGGCTGAGAGAGAACACAGGCTAGAATCTCAGCTTTTATTGTTACCTCATGGATGAGTTCAAGATGAATATGCAACATATTCAGCATATCTTACAGCAATTTAAATATATTTGATAATATTATTCCCATTTCAGCAAAGAGAGCAATTAAATCCTACAAAAGAATGAGAACAACTTTTTTCTTTTCCTTCCTTCCTTCCTTCCTTCCTTCCTTCCTTCCTTCCTTCCTTCCTTCCTTCCTTCCTTCCTTCCTTCCTTCCTTCCTTCCTTCCTTCCTTCCTTCCTTCCTTCCTTCCTTCCTTCCTTCCTTCCTTCCTTCCTTCCTTCCTTCCGAACTGCCTTCCTTCCGAACTGCCTTCCTTCCTTCCTTCCTTCTGCACCTTCCTTCCTTCTGCACCTTCCTTCCTTCCTTCCTTCCTTCCTTCCTTCCTTCCTTCCGCACCTTCCGCACCTTCCGCACCTTCCGCACCTTCCGCACCTTCCGCACCTTCCGCACCTTCCGCACCTTCCTTCCTCCCGCACCTTCCTTCCTTCCGCACCTTCCTTCCTTCCACACCTTCCTTCCTTCCTTCCTTCCTTGTCTCCCTCATTAATAATCTGTAGAATATAATAAACATTCAGGCAACTTCTCCTGTAGATCCTCCCAGTCGATGTGGGACACCAAAGGACCAGTGGAGTTTTAACCAAGAAAAGATGACTCTGGGATTCCTGGCAAATGCTATGATTCCCTTGGGACACAAGGAGACAAGCCTCACCTTAGAAAGACAAAATAGTGATGCTTTCTGCATACAGACTTGTTAATTTATGACTGCTGCCTGATCATTAAAACTCCCGTGGTGTTGATTCTTTGCTCTAGATAATGCTCTTCTGCACCACCTGACTTGCAGATCAAAGCAGCTAAGGGAAAGCTATCCTAGAGCATGTTCAGACCTCTGTCTATGGAGGAGTCTGATGTTTATAGGGAGATGACTATCATGTGGATGAAAGGAGATTCTAGGTAGTTAAATTTTCTGTTCTACACCTCCAGAGACAAAAAAAAAAAAAAAAAAAAAAAAAAAAAAACAAAAGGTAGTATTGCAGGTTAAGGTTTTGTTCTCTGCGTGTGTTACTTTTCTTTTTTTCCTTGAAAAGCAATTGTTAGAGAAAATTCATCCAAGACTTTATTCCTTTAAAGTTAAAGGCAGATCTTAAATCTAAAAGCTGAGTATACACTAACTTTTACAGAAGAAAAAATACAGATCAGTCAGCAATCAATAGAAGAGTCTGGCCTTCTGCAATTGAATCTGTAAGGCACTGTTCCCAGAGAGAGCTCCCAGGTTTGTTAAAACATCTCCCTCCCTCTGTTCCTTCTTCCTTTGAAGTAAATTTCTTTCTCCTGACATTACTGCTGTCACTGCTAAATTATATATGCCCTCGTGTTCTAAAAACTCTGCATCAGGCACAGTAGTCAAGCACCATTTTCTTCTGTAGCTTACAGCTCTATGAAACTCAGGTGTTCCTGAGTTTTCAGATAATCCTGCCTCGCCTTTTTATTATGCATCCTCCAAAAAGAAAGAATATCCTCCACTTAGTGTGTTAGAACAAAGTAGACTTGTTCCAATTCCACAGTATTTGCCCCCAGCATGTCTTCCACAACGAAAAGATTGTCCATGGTTCAGAATCTAATTTAGGAAAATCAAACCAATTTATGAAGGTAAAATTACACTGTAAAATTAGGACTATCTCCTGAAATGCTTAAATTTGCTGGAATATCCAGCTTCTCTTTAGAAAATAACTATCTTCATTAGCGGAGGTCTCAATAATATAAAACACTGAGAAAAGAAAAAGCAAAAAAATGGAAGCGTGGTGAACTGGAAAGGAAGAGTCACATTACTTTTGCCTAAATATGATCCCAAGGTAACCAGCTAAAGTCCACGGTAAACAGTGTAACTTTGACTAAATGAAGCAGACCTGTAATCTTAGAAATAGAAAAATGTTGTCTTGGTTTGGTTTTTTTTTTCCTGTTTTGGTCTGTTCTTTCTGTAGTAGTTCACAACATAACACAATCAAATAAATACGTCTGTTTGTCTATAATCATGTAACAAACGAGTGAAAAACAAGATAAAGGAAATATATTCCTGTCTTCTGCAGGAAGATAATGGACTTGTATTGAAACCAACCAGAATATTTTTTAACAATTCTATTCAGATTGCTGCAGTTTTCCACTTCAAAGCTATGGAACTAAACCCAAATTCCACCAAAGTAAAAGGTTTTTACATTGCTCCAAGTAGGCTCTATACCAAGGCCAAAGTTAAGGAAAATGTGCAATCAGGACAGACATAAATGAAGAGTGCTCATATTGGGAAAGCATTGGTTTGGGTGTACATCTGTATTAGTGCCCACCAAGACTGTAAAAATGGATACAACCTTTCCCAAAATACAGCCCTAGTTTGGCTGAATAAAATGGCCTTTTTCTGCTGACTTCCCAGACAAATAGGTGTCTGTCTTTACTCACAAACTGTCAGTCATGCTGCAAAGAGCACAGACATCATGAGTCACTCTTCTTTGAGCTCTAATCTCTTCTCATAGTGACAAATAGTCTCAAAAATCAATCCAGTTCTGACTCCTCATATCTTTGGGGATGCTTTTTGTTGGTTTTGTTTGTTTTGTTTTTTGTTTTTTTTTTTAATATTAAGTAAATGTATTGCATGTTTTAGGTACAAAATTAGAGGATATCAAATTGTGAGTATAATTAAATGAAATGTGAAACAGCCTGGAGTGAAACTGTAATACTGTTACCATCTTGTAATAAAAATGTAAGCTAACTCCCAGACCTTTAGAGCCTTTTCTAGGTTATTCTTCTAGGCTTATGGCAGCCTAGTTCTTGCCTTTTATAGGCTAGTACAAATTACAAAGCAACACAGAAGATATCTCTTCTACAAGTCAGAAGAAAATACATACATTATAAATGTCTTGAACGATAGTAAAAGGATCTACAAGTAATGACTTAATGTACAATGTCTTCTCCAAAGGGTTACTATCTTCCCACATTCATTCTATTATTGTCCAAGATGTACTAAACAGATATATTGCTTATCTTATATATCACCTATATACCTATCGAGTTAGGGACTTCCTTTGCCGCTAGGTTTTGTGGGGATAACTATTCCATTCATTTCTTTAGTTTGAAGCTTTCCTCCAAAAGAGTAAAAGGAGAATTATCTTCCAGAGTATCAGATTTAAATATTTGAAAGAAATTAGTATTCCACATTCTAACCGATATCCTTGCTTAATATGAAAATAAATATTTTTTCTGTAACTACCTCTGTCATGGGATCCCCCATACTCTGAAAAAATACATCCACTTTGATTTTGGTTGTAGTTTCAGTGAAGTCTTACAGATTACCATCAAGTGAAACACTTTTCTCCTGAAAAAATTCACTGAAAATTTTAAGTCACATTGGACAATGCCGTTACAGAAAACCAGTAGACCTGATTAACCTGCAGATTTGCTACTGTTTTAACTACTTTAGTTGAGGATAGAACTTTGATTGAGAATGGAAATGATTACATGATCAAAAGGGACACAATTCCTGCTTTGTGGATATCTATATCAGAACAAAAGCATTCCTGTAAAAGAATTACTCCTTTTCAGAGTTCAGTGCACACTTGACTGATGATGCGCTTTTACCATTATGGTCACAAATGCACAAGTGGCATATCTAAAGACAACCTTAGAAATGCAATGTATTGTTTCTCTATTCTCCTCTTAGCCTTGCTGCTTAATTTGCTTATCTATCTTACATTTGGTCTTTTGCACAATCACTAAGAAAGATGAGCTAGTTCTAAAATCAGATTTAATTGATGGAACAGCATCAGTTTCAATCCAAAAGTACCATTTATAAGTTCAGTACCAAAAGCTGCTTTTAATTTCCCTTGGGATTTGAGTAGCCTTCAATTGCATTATCACTTCTTCAAATGAGTAAAGGAAATTAAGTAAAAAATAGTGAAATCTAGTAGTTACACTGAATGCAAGGGTGGATTTTATTTTTATGAGGTAATAGCAATGTTCATGAAATGGGAGAGATGTGTGAGAAGAGTGCTACAGCAAAGCTCAATACTGAAAACCGTGCCAAAAATTCCCTCCACCTGTTAATCATTCAGCAAGATATTTTTAGTTTGGAAAAAAGGAAGTAAGTTGCTACACTGTGTGAGTTTGATATTAACATTGTTTCAGACACCACAAGTGGATGTGTCAGCACAAATATGAAAGCCATAAGTAATAAAAGCCTAAAATAATAATATATGCACTCTATCTGCCATCATTATGCATCATCATTTATGGATGTCACCATGCATTCTTGCTGAGTCCTCCGGCATGTGTCCATTAGGGCCATTTACTGTCAAGTAAGCATTCTCCTTTGTGGTGCTGGTGATCCTCCCAATGCTCATCAGAGAAACCTACAGAAAGATCCAAAGATAATGGATATCTTGGAAGCTGACTATAAAAAATATTCCTTAAAATTGGAATAAAAATTATGCCCTTCTGGACATTTTTCTAAATTAATTTCAGTATTTGGAATGCAAGTGTGGACTTTCAGAATCCCAGAAAACAGTATTAATCAGAGCAAAGCTGAAATCCATCCCCACCATATAGGCTCAGGGTGTATGAGAAGGAGTGCACTTGAAAAGTGGATTTCAGGAGGGTTATCAGAACTTTTGGCTTGAATTGTGGTGCATAAACTCCTAAAAAATCAATATGGAGTGACAGCAGTTAAGCTCTGCATTCAATGCTGTAACTTCTCTGAATGTTCCCAGTTCTTAACGTTAGCAGAAAAAGGTGTCAAGTGAATCTCCAGCCTTTACCTCCAATGTACAGTACAGCTGTGCAAGGTTTTAGGAACATCCAGAGCAGTGTAATACAAAGCAAAGATGTTGTAGGACAAAACTGCTATTGTCTTCCACTGCAAAGGCTCTGCAAAGTGAATAACCCACAGAGTGGACTTGATGCATTTTAACTGACACCAGGCTAGAATGCAAAACATTTATTATAGCATTAATTGCCATTGAAAGCAAATATTTCTCTGCATCAGGAGAGTGGTGAAAATGCAAACACACAATTATCATCTTTGCAATTCAGACCTAAAGTGACTTTCAATGTAATCCAGGCTGATTGACAAAGTCAGTGAGAGATGCTGACAGACAGATCACACAAATTGATTAATTTTTGTACAGGCAAAAGAAGTTTTCTTAAAATAGATGAAAAAGGCCATCCTGTCATACCAAGCAGTATTTGGAGGTCTACATTTCAACTGCTGTGTCAATGTGAGAATTCTTCATTATACTATTCATCAACTCTCAGAAACAGTAGGAAGAATTATCTAAAGTAACAAAATCTGTATTTTATGATTCCTCCATTCGGGCTTGACACTTACGAATAAGTTATTTCAGTTTTAAGTGGAAAGCTAAGATACAGCATTGGATATAAAATAACAACAAGGTTTTTTTTCACTATTCTTTCCAAGCTGCATAGCTGCGTCCCTTCAATTTGAACTTTATGTTTGTACTCTGTTGTGGTTGCATCTTATACTGAAGAAGTGTGAATCACAGCTTATATTAAACAAGTCTGAATCAATGCTGTGAATAGAGATTCGATCTTTTCCTCACAAATTCTGTTAATAAGATTTCTGGATTTTCAGTCTGGCTGACATTACCTGTCCTAAAGTTAGCGGTCTAGTCTAACCTCATTATCTGTCTTTCCTCCATGGTCAATGCAGCAGGAGAGATGCACAGATGCCTTCACAGGCACATTTATATGGCTTTCCACTGTCACCTGTCTGGGTGGCTTATTGTCAGCAGAAGTGAAGCCCACCTGCTTAGCATTTGTCAGAGGTGTCAGTGAAAGATGTTTGGTCTGACAGCCATGAAGCTCTGCAGCACCCAGCTACACAGCCTTCCACTACAGCCTTGCACCACTGAAACCAGGAACACAGAAAAAGTATTTGAAGTCAATTTTTCACTTATTTTACACTCCTGCAAGTCCACATGTCTTAACTAAAGAGCAACTTCTGATCTATTTGGAAATGTTTGGAAAATTCAGAAGATGGAAGAAAGAGTTTAATGTGTAAAGTTAAAACTAAGAAAATCTGAAAATATAATTAAATATATCAATCTGGTTTCCCGATTTGCAGCAGAATACAATTCCACCTGCTTTAAAATGTATTTAACTCAGCCTTAGTTAGTAAAAAATAGAAATAATTCTTAATGTTTTTTTAAAGCTTTTCTATGCAATTTTTTTTCATTTTTTCCAAATAGCAGCATCATGGTTTATTAAAAGAGCTCCATCTTCTGGCAGCTGATAAAAAACAATTTATAATAGGTGAAGGAAGGCTTAAAATCATTTGCAGAATATAATGAAAAATTGATCCTGAATAACCAATGTCTGCAGATGCATTCCACAGAGACTTTGTGACATTTTGATTTTATACTAATTTGTTACTTGTTAATCTTGATTTCTAGCCTTTTGTCCGGAAACTTACTCATTATCAAATTAAAATAAAAGCGTGACATATTAGAACAGTCCTGAAGAAGGGAAGTAAATGTATAAGCAAAAAAAAAGTACTGAAAATTTATTTCATCTTTTCAGAAAGAGCTGAATAAACATGATAAGCATATTCCTTCACATTTTATCTGCCTGTCTTACCAGTAGCTCAATATTTAGAAGAGTTAGTCAATGCCAAAGGAAGAAGATGCCATCCTTCACTTCATCATTTTTAACATTCATCTCATCATTGATTTTACTACTAAGGGGCTTAGCCTCACTTGCTTTGCTTTTTTCTTAAGAGGATGTATTGGAGGAAATGTAAGCTGAATCCCAAGGCTCTTCTCCCATGTTCTACCATCAATGACATATCTGCTTGATGTTACAGCACCAAAGATCTGAAGAAAAATCAATTTAGGAGATTAACTACCCCTCTTTAGAGTGTTTATGAATAGAATAGTTGCATTAACACGTTTGAGGTTTTCTGTAGTAAAAAGTCTTTACATAAAGAATAACTGAAATGGTGACTTAAGAACCAACTTCCATATTTTTACTCATCTCTGTGTGAAAAGAAATAACATGAAAAGGACAGAGATCTGACTGTGGAATCAGTTGTTTAGATATCTCTGCAATACTGATTCAGCGCAATACCTTCCAAAAGAAATTTTAAATATTTTAAAGTTTGCAATGGAATATGTGTGATATTTCCTCTTGCGGGAAATGCAAAAACAATCAATGAAATAGGAATACTCTTTTATTTTATAGCAATTTCATCATTAGTAATTAACTGCACATTAATTAAATAGCATAAAAAGTGTTTTTCAGTGGAGTAATTATTGAATATTCACTCTGAAAAATATTAGAAAGACAGGGGAATAATATGAGTATATAATTAATCAGATTTTCCTCCCTGTATTTTTCTTACCTTTCTATTAATTCATCTTTGAAGCTGTATTTATTATATATTTACCTTAGAAAATCAGCTCCTTCCGATGACAAATCTAAAATCATACTTAGACCTATTCATTCATTGCAGATAAACTGGCAATAAGGAAAAACAAATTCAGATGGAGGTTTTTAAAAATCCAAGCAGTAGAGTCTTTCATTTAGCTCTCATCTACCAGTAAGCTTCATGAAAATGAATCTGACTAAAACTACCTTGGTTATTCCTGTGTACATCAAAGATGGAGGGAAAAATACACATTCTTTTATGTACTTAAAATCTTTCAGTAGAAACAAGTGTGCTTAAAGAAAAGGGGTGTTATGTAAGGGCATTTTTTCCAGATATTGGTCATTTTCAGAAGAAATTTGTTTTAGTTTCAGGAAGTTATGAAGGTCTGAAAACTGAATATCAGTGAAGTATGTAATCATCTGGAAAATAGTGGTGTAATGAAGAAAAGACATATTGTTCTAATAAAAACTAAGGCCCAGGGTATGTGCAGCTTGTAGGAAAGATCATGGTCAGGAAAACTAGATTCCAGTCTTTTCTCTGTTGAGTAATCACAGGCGTGTATTTAATTTTCCCTGTTTCAGTTTCTTCCCCTTGAAAAATGTGATAACATCATTTGCCCCTCTAAAGAGAATTCTTAAAAGTACACATCAGAGAGGTCAGCCAGACTTAGTAACTAGAATATCTGGCAGACCTATAACGTCTGGCCATCATTCCTTACTTGAAGCTGTCCTGCTGTAGGGCTTCTATCTGCTGCTCTCCAGCCTGTTCACACTGTCCTGGACTGGGGCATTGTCTCCTGCAATGTGGCTTCAATAGTGTCTATTACTGTGGAGCCACCTGGGTCCAGAGAGATAGGCTTTATATCAATTGTAATTCAAATGATGGACCAAAATAAATAAATCACAGTGAAATTTCAATCATTTATCAGTAAATACAGTCAGAAGTGTGGTGGAGTTTAGGTGATCACATGGCTAAAAATCAGGAAAGAGGACATTTTATGGCATACCTAAAAATGTCAAATTCAAGAGAAACCTAGTTTCAGGGAAAATTATGTTATTACAATATAAAAAAGAAATAATACGAATGATACTGACTTTTTTCATAAATCACATTTGATTAGATGCATCTTCAGTTATCTATAAAAATATTTTCAGAGGTAGAGGCAGCAGCAAGCTCTTGACCTACTAAATATATCATTTTTTCATGCAAATTATCTTCATAAAATATTGTGCAGTGTCTTAACATCTCATATCAGTTCTAAATTTTTGCTTCTAAATTTGGAAATGACTTTGGTAATGTCAATTCTCTTTACTTTCCCATAACACAGTTGTTTAATCCACTACTGATACTGATTTTTCTTTATAGAGCTGTTAAGATGGCAGGGGAAAGCCAGTGCTGGGCCTAGACAGAGATCTCTTCCAAGGCTATCTTCTGAAGGAGAAGCTCTGTCCCCATGCTGTGTTCCATCCAGAACCTAGGAAACATCAGCCCATCATGGATTTATGCATCCCTCAGGTAAAATCAGCAAGCAATTATAAATTAAAGCAATATACATGGAGTGACACACAATCCCTCTTTAACTTTACAGGTACTTAACACGAGCCTGCTGCAGCCAATGGAGAATGAGTTCGCCTACAGAATAAACAGGCTAAATCATCAAACAAGATTGGCTTTTAAAGTTTCACACATAACAGCCTTTCCCAGATTCTTCTGTGGCACTTAGGTGTCACTCTGGCTGCTTAGAGTCTTAAAAGCAGATATTTGAGTGTCCTCTCTGGACAGAAAAAACTATTGCATGAAAGAATAAAAAATGGAAGTTTGAGTTTTATATCTTATAGAACTCCCACACTAAGGCTTTCTTCAGTAATAGACAACTTCTAATTTCTACATCTTTGATCTAAGTCAGTAGGAAATCCTAGAGAGAGACTGAGGTGGTTATGTGTTACGTTACTGTGAAGTTTTGTATCACCATATCCCACCTTCCTTTTTGAGGTGCTGTGAAGTGGATGTTTAGAGCTCTTGACATTCAGGAGCAAAGATGGAAGAGGACAAAAATATAACCCCAGCCAAAAAGACAAGTAAACAGCTGTCCTAAATAGTCATTAAAGAGCAACACCTCTGTGCATGTCTGGAATCACACATACTCTCCTGCAACAATCTTCAGAAAAACTATAACAGATCCACCTACTGAAATCCACTGTCTCTTTTCCATATTATTTATTTAATTTTTATTACAGAAGCAGCATAATAAAGACAAGTTAAACATAGAAGCTTCAGGGACTTATTTCACAGTGTATCAGGCAATTATATATTGAAGGACATGAAATAAGAGTATCCTTACTTCCCACCCAGGCCCTGCAAAAGAAACTGCTGGAAGTCAGAAAATAATAAAAATAAGAAAATTAGGAAGAAAAATAATTATAAAGAACTATCCAAGACTACCTTACTCTAATGTTCTTTTCTTTGCATTTGTAAGAGATTTAAACTCTTTGAAAAAAGACTAATAGAGATCAGGCAGAAAGGGGGGGATGAGAGAGAAAGGTTTGTAATTTTTATTAAATAGAAAAGACTTATGAAGGATTAACTCTACTGTTCATTATGCATATTAAAATATACTTGTATAATATAATTTAGTTTATTTTAGCTTTCCATTCTCTACATATCTCTGTGAGAGAGGGGCTGTATACTGAAGATAAACAGATTAGAAATACACAGATACTGCAAATAAAGTATTCCATATATGAAGAAAATATGTGTAAGGTTGACACCAAGAGAAAATATTAATTTGTCGGTAAATTTGTAATTGTAACTAGCCATAGATTTGGCAAGCAAAGAAAACATCCATGCAGAGGAATTTCAAGCCAGAAAATAAAGAAACTAAACTGAAGAAGATAAATTGCACCCCATCAGCAAACTGGCCAGGTATAGCATGAGCTTGTGCTCTCTAGCCAGTAGGAACTCAGGGCCAGCCCACAGATTTGCTCTATTTCTGGCAATGGCACAACCCTCAAAGAAATCAGAATGCAATAAACAAATAAACAAATAAATGTTAGAGTTACTGTCAGAAAACTAGGCCCTGGCATTTTGTTAAAAGGACGTTTTAGTGCTCAGCAGCAGACGTGCTGCTGTCTTACACAGCCTTGACAAATCCTTATAGTGCTTTGAACACCAATTTCAAGGAGAAAAGATATTACTTATTTATAACAGCACAACTTCCTATTGATGTCTGTACACAGGAGGCACAGGAAAGGGTGGTGCCTGCTGATTTTTGCTCAGCTGTAAGCTTCCAAGGCCTTTGGAATGGAAGCGGCTGCTTTCAAAACTCAGACATCACCCAGCAGGACCATGTGTTGTTACCCTCGTCTTAGAGCTGAGGAATCGTGGCCCAAGAAGCAATTACACCAGAATTTTGCAAAATTCTTATATTCAAATATAAAAATATAAATATTATATTCAAAAAATAAAAATATTATATTCAAAATTCTTATAAAAATTCTATGTTTTGCAAAATATAGCTATAGGGATCCCAAATTTCTCTGAAGTATGTATGTCTTCAATTTACCTTCCTTCTAACTACTGGCAACAAGGTTACCTCTGAAACCACACAGGCATTTTCTCCTTTTTGGCAATCTAGTCTGTTTTTACTCATAGATAGCTACTAATCTCTTTCTTTAAAGAGCTAAGATCAGTTTTGGGCTATGCATATCCCTACTTAACACTCAAAAGTGCAGAAGGTTAACAGATTAAAAAATAAAAAATCAAATGAGGAAAATAATCACAATCTTCCACAATAAACTACTGAGCTCCAGCTATATGGGAGCATTATGTGGCTTTCCAAGGGAAATAAAATGTGATGTGGGGCCCTGTACTGTTTTCTAAACTCCCATGTATATCCTAGATTCAAGAACACTGTGAGATGCTGAATTTTGTTTTCCCTAACAAAGTTAGAAAGTTAGGGTTGACCTTGCTGCCATGTGCTGTAACCACCAAAGGAAGCCTCCATATACTTTTTTTACAGATCATTCTACTGAAAGACCAGTAGAGAATATTCTCCTTATTAAATGTGATGAGAAATATATATTACTAGAATATGAGTTAATTTAGGCAAAGATGCTGGGTTAACTTGCAATGTAGGGTTGACTTTTGCTACTGTTGTACTAGCAAAGCTATGCAGCACAGAGGACTGGCTTCCATCTGCTCACTCTGTGCAGAATTTCACTTTATATTTTCATTAGTAAGGAACTACAGTGTTTGAGTCAGATAAGGAGACTAGCACTGATCTCCATGGTACTATTTTATCTTATATATTGTTGCTGTGTTTGCAAAACCTCTGGCAAGGATTTCATTCATATATATATATATATTCATATAAATATATATATTATATTTTCACCAGAAATTTCATCAAAATGCAGGTCAGAAAAGGGAAAATTACATGTATGGTGTATTAGCACTATTTTTCTCTGGACATGCATTATTTCTGCTTCATGACTGTGATGGCCACAGCAGAAAACAAAGAAAGCCATATCAAACTGCAGGAGTCTACTGGCTGCTATCAGACTGCACATGCTTCTGTGCACCACAATATATGCTGAACACAGCTGAGCAGGACAGCAGGCCTAGAGGAGACATCAGAAGCCCAATTATCACTAGTCTGTGTCAGTAGAGAATATCCAGACGATTTCTCTGCAGGTGAAATTAAAATGAACTTATCTAAATTTTTAACACATTTTGCATCTCCCTCAGATGGAAGGAAAAGCAAATTTACAGTCAGTATAACATGCTACATGGCAAATATTTGATCTAAGACAGGTTAGTGACTGAATTTATTGGGAAAAGATTTCATTAAAGCAAAAAAAATCCCATAACTGTTGTTGCATCTCCTGTAGTGAAAATATTGAAGCTTACATATTTCATTGTAGAATTGAGGACAAAATTCTGTTATACTTTCATGTTGCATCATCCTTAACTGTGCAAGATTTCTTTTTTTCTTCACCACCAAACTTTCAACTATAATAATCCATTAAAAGTGGCACAGGCTTCTGCAGTGCCTGATGAAACACAAAAACCCCAAAAATGCATTGTGACTATTAGTAACTAAAGAAAAGGCTACTATTGTCTTCTTTATGTTAGTCTATTCTAAATTTATTTAAAATTCATATTAAATTTTTGAGTTAAGAGCAGGCTTAGATCTGCCAGCTTCCTAGAGTTTACCTAGGCTCACTTTTCTTTTTTCTTCCTTAGATTATGACTGCACTTTTGAGAAGGCTATTTTACACTAACATCCTCTTAATAAATGAACCCAAAACAAGCAACTGTTTCTCAGATAAAACCCTTTCAGTACAAAGATGATAAAGCAAAAGGAGCAGAGGTAGCAAAAGCACTTGCCATTTACTTAATTGAAAGTAATATCTAATAAGTTTGATGACCTTATCTTCTTCCAAGACCCCTTTATTATCTGTGGATTAGTTTTTATATTGAGTAAAATTATCCTCTTGGAAATAATAATGCAAACTGTATTTACAATGGAGTTCTTGCAAGTATTAGTATCTTTATTTCAAATCCTTCTAATATGCACAGCCTGCTCTCCAGTCTAAAAGCATCAAGAAAGTCTTGAGACAGAAAAAGAGAGATCAAATTGTCTCTCTATAAAAATAAGATGAGGCAGTTTGCCCCAGTGAAGACATTGCAAAAACCTACTCATCATACAAACTACAAATACAGGATTCACATTTTGGGAGAAGGAAGCTCCAGTGCCTTTTGTGCAACAATTCTGGCCAGATCTAGCCCTGAGAAACAAAGACTGATTGAGAGATAGATGTGTTAAACAAGGTGATCTTGATCCTTGTCTAGGCTGGCATCCCAAGCAGTATGAAACATCCTCACAAGCCTCAGGCCATGTTTTTCCTGTTAATATAGGCAGCGTCCCTCTTTGTAGCCCTTCCATTCTGGAGCCCACAGGCAGGCTTCTACTCTCACCAATCTGCCCCATGTCTGAATCTTGCCATATTCTGTGATCATAATACGTGAAAAAGTAGAAGGACTAAATTCTTCCCCTAAAGTATTTTCAATAAATAGACTTCTCAGCTTCATGTGCACTGATAGATAGCATACAGCTTTCCTTTCCAAGTGTCTCTGGTGTTCCCTCTTCTTTCCAAGATTTATCAGTATCCCAGCCTACTCACATTTAACATTTTCATACAGTCACTGCCAAATTTCTCTTCATGTAAGATGCCTCCAAACCTTTGGAATGATGCACCAACATGCACCAAACCAACCAATGATGCACCATCAGTGCACCAAACCTTTCACTGATCTTCTTTCATTCATTTAAAATTCCCTTTCAGGCCACAAATTATTTTCATTCATTTCAGGAGTAGTTTTTAAGCATCCTCTGCCCTGAACCTTTCTGCTAGTTTTATTGTTTGATATTGCAAGTCCACCAGATTATATGGTGATTCTTTAAAATGTCACAAGTTAATCAGGGTCAATACTGAATAACAGAATTCAAGAGGACTGAATATTGGAGAAATATTGTGTGTATTCAATGCAGGTTATTTATTCCCAAAATTAAAAACCAAAACCATGAGATAAAAAGGGAACTGGATGAGGAAAGGACAATGTATTTCAACCAGAATAAGAAAGGTTTTGCTGGTTTGCAGGTAGTTGAAATCTGCTGGTGCTTACAGTATGTCTACCTAAATGTTTCAAACACAGACATCACTACTCATTTCAGAGTAGTTTGATTTCAGTTTACACAATGTCTAGTCCCTCTGGTGACTGCTACTTGATATTAATTCAGAGCAAAATTGCATGTCTGTTCTTTGCTGCTGCATGCCAATCTGAATTTTTCTGTGGTAGGTAAGTCCTGTTTACCTATATCTCCATGGATTTGTGATACCTAATTACTGCTTTAAAAGCTTTCTTAGATCACTGATTTTTAAAAACACCCTTCATCCCTCCTAAGAATCATAATATACTGCTCCTAATAACATTTTTAATTTGAAAGCCCCTATATTTCCTCAAAGTAGAGCTGAACAAGAAAGACATTATCATGATGCTTGCTGTTTTTGTTTGTTTGTTGAGGGGTTTTTTAAGCATAAAGATGAGCCAATTCAGCCATCACTGTAAAATATGTCAGGCATAAACTCTGTTCCTCCTAATACCAGTCTGATAACAAAATAGGTCTCTGACAGAAAAAAAAAAAATCTGTAAGAAGTCTATATATGGACCACAGAAGCACTTAAAGTCACTGTAATCTGGATCTTGACAAACTGGAGATAGGCATTTGTATTATTTATTTTCTATTTTACATGCTGAAACATCTCTGCAACTGGGCTCCAAAAAGAAAATCCTAAAGTACTTCAAGTAGAGTACAAAGAAATCCAAAACTAGACTTTGGCTCTGAAGTTTTACCAGTACTCTAATGCTAGATCTCACAGGCCACTGGAAGTGTTAAGAATTAATTTCCAAGATTTCTCTTGGGCTTCTGGGGAAAGAGTGGAAGGAAAAAGAAAAAAATCCCATACTTTTCTGGGCTCTACCAGAACAAGGAGCCTTATCAGCAATAGAAAATACTTGTGTGTATCCCAAGAATTCTGTTCATGAAAAGAACCTAGACACTACCACATTGGAGGAAACTTGAGCTGCTCTGTAAGAGATATTTCCAGTTCTTTTGTTGTTTTTTTTTTCCACCATCAAGTCCTCAGCTGCTACTTCTTAGAAACATATGCAGCTTCACTTTATTTCTTTCCAAATTCACCAACAAGAGGCTTATTCTTTTATCTCCAGAATCATGAACAGTTGCTTTTGTTTATTAAAAAATCGGTTTTTTCCCATAACTTGCACTCCTGTAGTTTACTCTAGATTATTATGATCTGTATTTTAATGTCTTACATCAGTAGAAACAGAAATAAGGAATTTATTAGAACATCTATCATTTGTTCCTCTTTAGGAACATAGTCCATGTCTCATTAAAAAAACTGATTATTTGTTGCCACAAATTTAGAGCCAGAAATCATTATATGAAGATATTTTCCCCAAAAAGTATTTTGGAAAAATAAAATCAGATTTTTTTGTCTTAATTGAATGTTGATTTCAATTAACATAAAACAAAAGAGAATATTTCTTTTTCAAAATCAATTTCCATGTCTATTTCTTCTAAATATACAGTCATATCTATATAAAATCACAACCTCATAAATTCAGTTATAAAAAAAGTCAATTCATTTTATGGGCTGTCACTCTACTTTCTGTTGCACTTCTTTATCAGACACATCAAAAGAAACCTTATTTCTTGAACAAACCCCATGATGTCAGTAACTTGACTGCCATCCCTGGGGATTTCCCATGCTGCCATTTGTTCTAGATGTTTAAGACTTTTTCTGACTTAAGAGTTACCTTTCCTACCATTAGACCATCATTCCTTGTCATGCCATCTTATCAGACAATGTAATTCCTTTAATTCATTTTTATTGTTACTTTGATGGTGTTTATAAACTTGTGATCATGTTGCTCTTGAGTCTTCTCCTTCCTAAACTATAAAATGTTGTTATTCCCCCCTATTTATCCTTGGAGTGGATTATTCTTGTTGGATCTCATTGTATTTTCTGACTTCCCTGGCTCAAGCTTGAAGTTTGTCAATAAGCATGCCCAGTGATGAGCCAAGTTCCTCCATATTGTTCTGGTGCATCAGAAAGGTACATGAGCTTTTCATTTTGGTAAAAAAAAACCTCTTATTGAATACTGAATTCAATAGATTCAATATTGAATCTACGGAATTTTATAATGGTTGTCTGTATTCTCACTTGCTGTCCCCAGGGTGGGAAGAACAGGACCTGGCAGCCAAGGTCCATTTGGCAGGAAGGCAGGTTCTGCCTGGGGTGTCCTGCCTTCTTTGCCAGCCAGGAACAGGGCAAACCACGGTTGCAGCAAGCCACAACTCCAGCTCCAGGTACCCTGACGAGGGGTGTGATTATTACTTTATTGACCTAAAATCACCTTGTTTCTACCTTTTGCAGCTTGTTCCATAGAACTTGTTGGTTTTTTTGGTATTGAAGGTTATTTTGCAATTGGTTTTCGTGTCTCAGTGTTTTCCTTACCAGTTGGTACTGATTTTCAGATAAACTTTCTCTTTTGCTGCAAATGAGACAGGGTACTGGATGAGACACACAAGATTCAGAAATGAAGTATTGAATTGTGCTGAGCTGGAAACTTCAGTCTTTCAAATCAAAAGAAATGTTTTTTAAAAATGTTTAATATGAATCTTGAAAAGAGGAGTGATAGATCAAAATCATACATATCATCACACAGGTATACCAAAACCATCACTTTTTACAAAAGCTCCAGCTCTATTAAATTATCTTCTACCAAGGGAAAAGAGATTCACTGAAAAAAAATGTTGTTCTGCTGAGGAGTACCAAACTGGTAGAAAAAAAAAAGATATAGCAAGTATTTGGAAAACTATAAAATAAACCCTTAATAGTTATAGTTGACTAGGTATGTCTGATGTCATCATTGTTAGGAATACAGCGTGGTATAGTCTTGTAAACTAATTTGAAGAAAAAAAATCCATACAAAGAAGCAAGCTAGAAATGGGAAATGAACAGTGACAGTAAGCAAGGACTGGGCGTGTTTCTGAGCATTGTGCTATCTTTGTACCACAATAGATGCTATCTACAAACATAATTGTGATTCAAGTTGCACTTTATTCTGCAGAAGTTCCATCCCTTTTACTCCAGTAATCCTATTTCCTTTCCTAATCCTGTTAAATTCTTCAATTTGCTATAGACATCAAATCAATGCCCCAGTATTTTGGTCTGGCTGGTATACATCATATAATGTGCTATTTTACAACTGATGGAAAGAAGTCCTTTACTGAATTCATTTTACAAGATAAGTCAGCTCATATTGAACACATGGGAATGCTATCATTTCACAAAATCACTTTAGTAAATCCATCTAGCTCATTAGACACCAAATATGGTCTCTTCCAAAAAAGAGTGGTGCTGTGCTGGACCTTAATCCCATGATGAAGAGCCCAGTGCTCATATATCAGTGGCTATATCTATATCTAATCCATATCTATATGTATATCTATATCATCTATATCTATATCTATCCATATAGTGCCAGTGGCACATTTACAGAACCTTTCCCACCTCCTCATCATGTTTCCTTATTGTTTACTTTTTCTTTTTGTATAGTCAGTTGGTAAGGGGTTAACACAGCTAACACTGTGTATTTGTGCAAAGAGAATAAAAGATTAAGCTGATAATCTTTCCATGTAGTTTTCTGTGTGTGCCCTATCAAGGATGGATTTTCTGGGGGAAGGAGAAATGTGGAGGTCATAGAGAAAAACCTCGTAGTGCTATGCAGAAGAGGGTGACATTCAGCAGTGTGTGGGTATGTATATGTTTGCTCACTGCTGTATTTTTTTCTTAAATTTAACTTATTGGAATTGAATTACAGTGACCTTTCTCTAACTCCTTTTTGACTCCTCAGTATGTAATATATGCATGTGTGTATATATATATATATATACACAGAAAGATAAATATTTCAGTTCTAATAACTAGGAGAACAGAATCATAGCCACTTACACAATTCCATTCCATGCTTGTCATTTCAGAAATACAAACAGACAAACAGTATGTGTCTTTATTTTTTTTCCTATTTTTTTTTTGAATATGAAACGAGACAGAGGAAACACATTTCCACACTGCCATCCACTGATAAACTCAGTAGGACTGTTATTAGCCAGATTCTTTTTGCAGCCTGCATGGCGTGCTGCTGGGAGAGCTGACAGCCAGAGGAGGAATGATGGTTTGGGGTCAAATTCTGCTCTGCTACCCAGGAGGAACCCTCCAAGTAACTCAAGTGACTTTGAAAGCAAAGAGTACATGTGTTGTCACAAAATGCCAATATGCATCAGGACGCAATGTAATCATTGAGCAGAGCATCTCCCTTCAGTAGATATCAAATTAATGTTTTCTGAGAATATTTTAGAAAACACTCTCATTTTCAACCCTGTTAGGCCATCTACAGGGACTGCCAAAGCCCGCTAGAATCTTAAAATAAGCCAGCCTGAACTCTCACTGGTATCAGTTATGTCCTTATGTTGAAGGCTTTCAAATGTTTCTTTCTTTATTTCACAGATGTCGGTCTGATTTTCCATTACCAGTCCTACTATGAAAGTTGAAGTAGGAACAAAATTATTTGTAGTTGTTGAATAAAAGAAAGTGAGTCAAAAGAAAATAAAACACTGCTCTTAGGGCTGATCTGTCTTGAAATTCTTCCTTCTGTTCACTCATTTTTGGCACCATTTCAAACATAAAGAAATAAATGTGAAAGTTCTTGTTCTAGTAAAAATCTCATTTATAGGGTAACCATGTATGTATTTGTTTCTCTACATTTTCTATTCTATAATTCTTAATTATTCAGCCTAACACTCTCTGTTTAAATACATTTGTTTCAAACAGCAGCAAAACCAGCCCACTACATTATCTTGCATTTCTAGTAGAGCTTTTTCTTTTTCATTTACAGCCTGTTTTCTTTCCATGCCAAGATTTATCTACAGTGCTGCTTGCAATCATTATTATGTGCAAACGTCAACTTCCCTGTGGGGCGCTGCTGTAATGAGGATCAAGAAATTCCATTTAAAAAACTGGAAGGGGAGGAAATGGGAAGTATTAGCACCACATTTTACTTTTAAAGATACTCCTCTGCCAGTCAAAGGAAATCAGCCAATGTTACTTTTTGTTTCCAAAAATGCATAAAAATTAACAGTAAGTAAAGCCCTTTTTTTTTTACAAAGTAATACCCAACAGATTTAATTATGAGAGAAAGCTGTGACACTTATGGAATAAATATGACATTATAGTCAAACCTTTAATATATCCTTCCTACACTAGAGATTGCTGAGCTGGCCCCACTGCCACAGAAGAGTAAGAAATTTGATTCTTAATGTCATAATCACAGCAATTAGCACATACTGTCTGGATTTTGACAGTTCAGGCAGGGACAGAAGAGTCTGTTAAGTATGATCTACTGAGAGGGGGAGAAAAAAAGCAAAACCAAAATATCCATACCCAAAACCCCACTCAAAAGAAAAGAAAACTCAAACAGAATTAGAACAATCCTGTAGAGCGTATTGTACATATGCAGAGGGATTGATTCCTCTAAGTGGCTCAACTTCATGGCCTGCAGTGTAATCAGTAAACTCTGGCTGCCAAACCTATGCTTAGCAATTTTTTTCAGAAAGAGTTGTTTAAATACTGACTTAATTTTCATCATCAAATCAAAATACATGCCTGGATGACTAGTTGAAAATTGCTTGCAGTATTTCTTGTGGGAGAACAGAATTAGAGCCAGGGGCTGCTGAGAACTTTTCCTTTGGACTTGAGCTGGTAACAGGGAGTAAGTGTCATTTTGCTCTCTCTTTGTTTTACTCTTCATTTCACCTGACAAGGTCAATTTTTTAAGGGAAAAGGAAACTGCATTACTGAATATAAAATTTGTAATAGGATAAAAAAAAATCCCTTATTATCTGAATGAGGTAACAATTCCTAATGTTCTATGGTATATCATGAGTGTCATCAGCCATTCTAACTCTGTGTTGTTATTCTGAATAAAAGAATCTGTACAGGAGCAAATCTGTATTATAAATGAATTTTAAAGTGTTTCAGTTTAAGAGAAATTGAAAGAGATGTGAGTATAAAAGACCATATTGTCTATTCTATTCCATCAACTTTTTTCAGCATCAGGCAGAAATATGGCTATACATTCATTTCTTACTTAATCTTTCTGCAAGTTACCTGCTTTGTGTGGACAGCTGTTGGAAGGCTACAATGCTGATGCAAATACTGATTAATAAGCTTTTAAGGTCTCTTATCAACTAGCCCAGATCATTTCAGGTCTAAGGTTAAAGTATGCTATGCAAAGTCTGCTACAGAGCAAAGTCTGCTCAGGAATCAGGGAGAGAACATGGGATCTTTTAGTCTTCCTTTTTTATCTCCATCTGGGTACAATGGGGAGAAAGGACCAAGAGACTTGATACCAAATAGTATGTAATTAGCCAAGATTTCTTCTCAGTTTTCATCTGTTGCAAAGTAGTGCCACTCTTCCAGCTTTTGCTGCTCACTGGGACAGGACTGAGTATAGTTTGGCATAATTTAGGGTATATTTTAAAAGGTTTTTTTCCTATGGTGGCAAATCTGGATAATGAAATGGGCTTCATGGCTAAAATATTGCCTGCTTTGAAGTTCATGGGATTGGATTTCTTCACCTGACTGGAGAAATGGGAACATGCTACTCAGCATGTTATAGTGCACAAGCTCTGCATCTCTTCATCATTCAGCAGTTTCAGTTTACAGCAGCTGCAGACCCTACTTTCTGTTTAACACAGGACAAAATTTCATTTTCAGTGGTCAATACACACATATGCATGAAATAAATTAAATAAGGGGTTGTGGTGAATAAACATCTGGTGAACAAATATCTCAGGACAATATATTCAAACTAATTCTGGAAGGAGAGTTAATAAAATTTCATCCTCTCCTTTATGTGTGTTTTGTTCACCTAGAAGTAGGATTTATGTCACTTAACTGTGTGCCTAGTTTGGACTTGTCATTGTGCTCTAACCTGTGGAGAGAAATGAGCACACCCAGAGGGAATTAATCCCATTCTGTATTAGAAATCTATTTCTGGCTGTAATGGCCCACACTGAAAATATCTTCACTGAGTAAAGAGCTGTCTATATAATCACCTTAGGCTGAACATGTAATTTCCACACAACTAAAGTTAGGTGAGACATATCCTATTAAAATGTTCATGAAGTTATGCTCATACCATTTTCTGGGCTAAAACAAAATGGTTATCCACAAAATTCATATGTAGAATTCTGTATTATCAACACATAACTTGTTTTTAATTAAAGTTTTCACTAGCTGTCAAGGAAGTATCAAGCCACCTACTTTCATGCTCTCCTCCACTTTGGAAGTGTGTAGCCCTCCATCAACAATAGCTATTGTTCTGTGACTAAAACAAATTTATAAATATTATTGCTCTGGATTCTTAAAATGTAACCTATACAGAGAGGAATCATAGTAAACAAGATCTGGACTCTTGAAGGATGGCAGGTAACATAATTTTGTTGTTAAAGGTGGATCTTAATTACCTTCCTGTATCTCCTTTTGTATAGTTGTTATGGACAAAGTCTATAACACTTGCTTCCAGAAATATGAGTCAGGCAAAATTAAGCTCTTAATTTCCCCTTTAGTTCACTTCAGCATCTGTAGAAGTAAAAAGCAGAATACAAATCTATTGATTGTTTATTTAAAAAAAAAAAAAGTGTTCTGCCACTAAATCCTCTAAGTAACATACAGTAATTTTTAACTGTTTAGAAAATCCAGAGATACATTTTTCAAGTGTTATGCAATTCTGTATGCAAGCAGTGTGTGATGGCAGTTCAAGGTACTTTTTTCTTATTGCCAAACACAAAACAAGCTTATTTCATTTTCTCTAATCTAGTCTTAAATAGAATATCCTCTTAAACAGGACTAACACTATCTGAGATATATTTACATTTTTAGCAGAAGAGTAAAAATGTGATTTGTAAGTCAAAAGATTTTTTTGAAATTATCTCAGACAGTGTTTTCCAAAGCCATCCCAGAGAGATCATGATTCTATTTTTATGCCAGGTCCTCTGTCAAATCATTTACACAGTCACTATAAGATTTTGTGATGAAAAGGAAGGCAGCAGTCATTTTTTTGTGTGTGACAGCCACACCAAAAACCGGCTCTTTTAGCTAAAAAATGTGAAATGTTTGTCATGTTATTGCCATGAATGCACCAGTCAACACAGCTCTGCAAAGATAATAACAGAAGATATGAACAATTCCTTTTTCTGTTATGTGTTTGTGTTACCCCCAGGTAATGTATGAGAGGCAATGCTTTCTGTGTCTGATCTAAATGGTATTTAGAGTTCTTACAGAAGACATTTAAGATCAAATTGTAATGATTTATGTTCACATGGCTGGAAATAACTAGTTTGATTTTTAGTGCATGAGAGAGCCATGGATATGGCAACAAAGAGGAGAGGACCAAGAACTGAGGCTTTGAGATTCCTGAAATTATGTATGGCAGAGAAAGGGTGCTCTTTAATGTTTAAAACTGAAAAAAAAAAAACCCAAACATGATTATACTGTTATTGTTCCCTTTTGTGCCTACTTGCACACTATGTGTAAAAGACTTACTGCAGTGAGAGACTACACCAAGGGCTGAATATGTTCTCTTACTCTTTTAACCTGACATATCTGCTAAAATACTTACTATGTTAATTCCAGAAGACTGAAAACTCTCAGAAGAATGCTCATGCATATTTCAAGCCTTCTTCTGTCAAGAGGTGCGTCCTATCTTCTAAAATTATGTGCCCTGAGCTACAAAAGTGCAATTTCCATTTACTTTGTCTGAGGTGTGTCAAAGGGGTATAATACTGTACAGTGCAGAATGGGCATGCACTGTATTTAATATATTCTTGCCTTTTCATAGAAAAGTCGTACACAGTAAATGTTTTCTGTTGACTCAGGATAGTGAGAGCAAACTAGATAGCATAAAAAGAGACAATAGTGTGAATGCACACTGCTGAAGCTTGAAGAAACTGATTCAATCAAATTTTTCCTTTTTCCTTTATTTCCTACTCATGTAAGAAGCAGACATACTATACAGATGAGCACAGTGTGAATGCTTGTATTAATAGGTTTTCCTCAAAGTATGCTTCCAAAAATATTAATTTCCTCAAATTATATGTGAATAGGGTAAATCACTTTAACAAACTAAAATCCTACAGTTTGACTCAAAATCCTATCATAGGTCATATTCACAAGTGTTAAAAGGCATACAACTGACATGAAAAAAGTGATATCAACTTACACCTGCTGAGCAGTAATATGATCTCAATGGATAAGGCATACTTTTGTGTTATCAAATATGAATAGAAAGACACCTCAGTAGAAATCCCTCAGTGGTCAGAGGAGGCTGGGCACACTTGCAAAGTCTTTTTAATGGCTAAAGGACCCTGCAATCAGAACAATGACACCATTTATAACTGCTTAAGCAGAGGAGACTATACTTAGTATAATGTTTTGCCACTAGTGTTTTCCACAAAGTTCACTGTTTATTTGCAGCCATGTGATGCAGGCATCATTGAGTTTAATACAGATTAGAATTTAATTACCACTTCAGTGTTTACATGCTGTATGAGTTTTAGTCCATAGACATGAGAAGCATCTGAATGTGAAAGAGTTTTGTCACTGTGTCAGATCAAGAACGTTTCTAATGTGCACTCCAATCTTTTGCACCAAATAGAGAAATTGATCATTCTATCAGAGCCAAAGGGAAAGGTAAAACTATGATATTTGGGAAACAGAAACATTTTCATTGAGTGCCTTAATGTTAAAGCATGGAAATATATGAAAAAATAGTTTTTCTATTTGAATTTAATGAATTCCAGTAAACTTCAACTACCTTTCAGATTTTTTTATTTGAAGAATATATTTTAAAAGATACAAAGGCATATGTGAATGTAAAATATTATTAATATTTCTAATTATTTCATTATTCATGTTAATTTGGACATCCCTTAAAGATATTAAATCTTAAGTCAAATGACTGACAGTGAGAAAAAGAACCTGGTCTTTGTTTCCTGGGGCCAAAAATAAAATCTTCTCCATTTCCAGGTGATTTTTTGGTCACAGCTGACAGTATCAATGACTTGTTTCAGTTTGAAGATTAGGAATTGCAGGTGGAGACCATGACTTGAAAGCTGAGAACATGTAAGAAACTTCTTGCATTTCACCACAGCTGATAGTCAATTCAAAATCCTAAATGAGAGTTATAATAATCTAGAGAAAAAAAATAAAAAGCTTTAAAAAATCACTCAATAAGTATAAGAACTTAAAGGATTTAGTGTCTGAGATCTGTAGATGAAAAGAAATCTGAAGAGAAGATCAGCAAGAATGCTGACACTTGGCAGAAGCATATCTATGTGAGTGAAACTTCATATTTAGCAATATTTTTTCAGGATATCATGGTAATGTTTCTAAAGTTACTTATTGCTCACCATGACTGAGAATATGCATTGTAGCTGGAAGGGCTGAAGAGAAAGGTAACTACAGGAGGTGTCCTGACTGTCCTTTACACCACAGTGAACAACTGCCAGTACCCCCCAGAGAGGGTGCATGGAAGTTTACACAGACCTGCAGGAGAAGCTTGCAGAAGTGAAGGCCAAAGCTTTTTCTAGAGGAGTAAGGAAAAGATAATGCAAATGAAAAGGCATTTCAATCATGTGAAAACTGGAGACGTCTTACCACTGGGAGAATTTATTTAAGCATTAATTCTCTCAACTGTCGAAATCTATGTAAGTACTTGAGAAAATACATTGAAAAGACAATTTCAAATTTCAGTTAGTAAATTGCTGAAGAAAGTTGTAAAAAATCATGTGGTGTCCATGTATTATTTCACTACAAAAGGAACAGAAAATCAGGCAATCAAAGACACAGGAAATAGATGGACTGCAAGAGGAGGAAAATGATAAGATTTATAGGCTAAAAGGGGCTAGGAATATAATCTTTGATAGATTGAAATCTAATATACTTGAAAAATTTCGTGAGGGCAGTAAAAGGCTAAGATAACTTGTGCACTCTTGCAAGGAACAAAACAGAAGAATCTGAATTACTGCCATAGAACATATAAAAATATTTTACAAGCAGCAGACAGATAAGAATAATAAATCATAGCTTCTGAAAGATATCTATTATTTAAGAGGTAGAAATAAAAGTGCTGGAAAAACATTAAGTAAATAATGTTCCAGAGAAAAGGGATTGAGCAGAAGAAACTATGTCAAGCACTGGAAAATCACATTAAAAAAATTGATCCAAGGTCTAAAATTAACTTTAAATACTGGTGGTATCTGAATTCCTATAACAATTCATTTACATTATGAAGAAGATTAAAATAGTCCTGAGAACAGAGGGTGGAACACAGATTTCCTATACTGCACTAGACCATTCAATACTTTCCTGTTCACTTTTTTGTGCACCTGGTGTGCTCTGAGGATCTTTGACCATGGGTTAATCCAGGTACTCTGGTTATGAAATAGGCACAGTTTTCTCAGATGCTGAACTGCTTCTGTGCATAAGGAGTCACAGAAGTTCAGTCACAGTTCAGACAAACCCTGAAGTTTAAAATGTTGATGCCAAAAGTGATAAGTTTTGGGGTATAAGCTTTTTTTTTTAATCTGGACTCAGCAAAATTTTAAAAAAATTTTGTTGAGATCTTCGTTTCATAAATATCTTGATCACAGCAGAGACATTTCTTATGGGCTTTTAGGTTTCTCATGGATTTAGGCCATCTTACTGGTAAGTATTAGGAAAGCCAGAATACATTACACTTCTGTGTATAACTTCTGCCCTAAGTCAATTGACATAGCTTGTGGAGAGGAAGAGTGTGAGATAGAAAGGAGACAAAACGAATCAAATTATTAGTAGCACATTTTATTAGACAGGTTAAGGAAATGGGTCCTGCTCCTCAAATATCCTACCTTTCTAGTCCTGGCCTGTTGCTAATGGAATACTTTGATGATTTATTTTTTAAAATAGAGCTAAGAATGGTATATATTTATGAATGTGGTGCTCCTTTCTAAATTCATTTACAAGTGTGTATATACAAATTTGAAGATATGTAAACAACTACCTGTTTACCTCAGGTGAAACTAATAAATATTTAATGTATTTTAGAGCAAAATAACTTTTTCAAGCCAGTGCCACAGCTGAATCTAATCCTTGCTGACAGACTGTATTTTCACAATTATTTTTAAAGGTCTGTTTCTCTTCATTTTATTAGTGAATGATAAAGTCAAGCCCTAAGGCATCCAATTTCTGAGCTAAATGATGAAATATAGTCGTTTCTGAAGAGGACTAAATTAAAAAGATACAAATTATGTTGGGAAAGAAACCTCCACACAGTGATTGTTTTAGAGACTTGGGATCTTACAAGGAGTATATAATGACTCTAAGGTGACAGTATTTTATTGACAGCCCATATGTTTTAGTTCCATTTCTATGCCTTTGAATTGTACCAGGTACATGTTATTGCAGAATGTGGGACAGAATATTAACCCCTCTGACATGCTGTTTACAGTCAGTTAAGAGACTTGATAGGAAACCTACTGAGAAAGGCAACAAGCTGGCAAACCAGCAACAGCTCTGCCAAGCGTGAGAAGATGCACCCTATCAATCAAAACCTCTTCATGTTAGAGTTACAACAACAGGGGCAGAAATCTGAACAGAAAAGCTCTCTATCATTTCGAAATATACCTTTCTGTCTAATAAAAAAATGAAATAAGTAATTGTCCCAGTTCTAGAGGTAGGAGGCAGAGTTTAGCTCTATTCCACATTACCTATGTCACCTTTGATGGGCTGTGTCTCTAATCACAGGCGGAAGCAGAAGCATGGCTGCTTTTCACTTGCCTGGAGCTCGGGGAGAGGGAGCCTTCATCGAGGACTGCACTGTCATCACTGCATGTTGTGGTTTGGTATTATTTAGTCAGGTGTTTTATTAATGTGAGTTAGGTTTGTTCCTTGTACTCCCCTATTTTTCCCCTCACAGTGGTTTGTTCCAAGTTGTTTACCCCGAGAGTTCCCGCCTCTCGGATCCACAGATACCTGTCAATCTCCTCACCTCTCCCTGTTTTCTCCTTATTTGGTCCCATCAGTCAAGGTTTGCTCACTCCCTGTTGGGTGTCAATCTTGAAACCACCCCCAGCTTCTTCATGAAAGTTCTGTATCAATCACCCCACCTTAACCTTTCTATTCGTCCCAGGACACTGTACCCACCTCTGTTATGTTACCAGTGGTTGTCATAATTGATGTCATTTCTCTATCGTTTGTTCCCATTGGGCGAGCTAGGTTTCCACCCCTGTCCGCCCACCCCCTACTTAATCTGCTGCAACCCTTTGATCTCCAGCATTTTGTCACAGCATTTTGTTCCGGGCTCGCAAACAATTGTCCTTCTCTTGTCCCTTCACCTCCTCTCAGCGTGTGAAGCTACCAAAGCTGTGTAACCCACGCCGCAGCGCTCAGCACTACCAGGGTGGCAGACGCCGTTCCCCTGGAGTGCCCACTCACGTGGCGGCCACCCGGCCTCACACGGACAGTGCCAGCTGGCGCTTCTCGACTGCTTGAGGTTGTGGCAGGCAGCCGCCGCAACTGCAGGTTCGCTGGTCATCATTTTTCCAGCTGGGTGGAGCCCAGGCATTGAAAAGGCAGCTGCTGTGTGGGATGCTGCCATGGGGGCAGCCCCAGGAGTCAGTGCCATTGCAGTCCCAGCCCAGGAGCCGCCAAGAGAGACCCTGCTCCTTGCAGACCTCACTTGGCTGGCACACTGGCAGTGGAGGCTCCTGTTTCAGAGGGTGTAATTTTCCCAGGTTTCTTTTTGCTTTGTCTCTGTCTCCCCATCGTTTGTCTGGTGGGAGAAGTGCATTGGCCCACAGAAATTCATTTACCACACTTTGTTCTCTTGGCCCATGTAGGCTAACACAGAAGCATCCCTGCCCCCCACCATATTGTCTGTCTCCTTGGGGCTATGTGGTGTGGGAACAGCAGCTGTCTTAGCTTTGTCCCACTGGTAAATGCCTTTCTGTGGGTAGGGCACCTTTTTTTGTGTACTTTTGCTGTGTGCATTGTTGTTGCTATTTGTGATTTTAGTAAATTGTTGTTTTTAATTTATAGTTTCTCAGTATTGTCCCCTTGTCAAGAGGGGTGGTGGATTGGAGAGCCCCTGAGGGTACACCACTAGTGACTTTCATCTGAATGGACTTTATGATCCCTTTGGTCCTGGCTGTTCAGTGAGCTTTTAATCCTTCCTCAGTCTCTGTTTATGTAACCCAGATTTTGTCATCTAATCTGTGATGATGTCATGGAAGACTCCATCAAAAACCCTACTAAAGTCAAGGTAAACACTCACATTTCTCCCTTCATCTACCAACATGGTCACCTCACTGTACAAGGCTATCAGGTTGGTTAAGCAGGATTTTCCTTTCATAAACATGCTGACTACTCCTGATCATCTTCTTCTGCTTTACTGTCTTGTGCTTCTAGTGACTCAGCACTTGTAGCTGCAACCACTCAGGCTGCATGAATTTCTGTATGTTCAGCTGAGTTCTCCTTAACATAGTCCTCCTCTACCAAGGGTTATTCTTCCTTGCTCCAGACTTTTCTCTGGTCTCAGGGGCTTGTGATTCCCAAAGGCTGGTCTTGCCAGTTAAGAGTGAAGAAAGAAGGCACCAAGTACCTTGTTTTTTCCCATACCTTTTGTCTGCAGCTCCTCTTCCCTGTGTAGCACTGGGGCCAAGTTTTCCTTAGTGTTCCTTTTGCTGTTTATGTACTCACATTATCCTTTCTTTTTATCCTTCTTATCCCTTTGCCAGATTCAATTCCAGGTAAGCCTTACCTTTCCTAACTCCATCCCTGCATGATCACACAAACTTTGCAGAGCAGCCCATTCCTGCTACTCCCTGGCACAGTGCTAACTTCCAAGGTTGGAGCAGGCTGCTCAAGGATTTGTGGGGCTCAGATTCTGCAGCCTGTCTGTGCTACTTGTTCCTGAACATAACTGCTCTCACTGTGAAGACATTTAATTACCTCCAAAGAGAGTCTAGATCCATTGTCTCTAACTCCATTTCAGAGGGAAAGACCTCCTTAAGCCTAAGCAAATTCAGCTTCAGAGCCCCTCTTCGTACACTATATTCCTCAGGCCCCCAACATCTTAATGGCCCTCCTCTATCTTCTTTTTAGTTTCCTGATACTGCTCTTCTACTGAAGTACCCAAACTGGACAATTGTAACAGGTTAATAACAAAAGATTTTAAATTATGGTCACCTTCAAAATTTTCATCTCTTCTGAGTAATTCCTTTATTTAAAGAAAATAACATCTGACATTACTAAAGGAAAAACTATGCTGACCTACAAGAGTTAAAAATTATTCAGTCTTTCTAGCTATCTGAGATGACATGATTTGGGATATCTGAGAAACAATTTAAACTCGCAACTGAAGCAACAGTTTCAGGAAACTGAAACTTGTTCATTGAATTAGGGTAAAGGTGAAACCTTCATGTTTAAACACCTTTTCTGCCACCTCAGACTGTGAAATTCTTCAACATCTGTTTTGCTTATTCTTTCCAACAAGAAAAAAGCAATTGACTGCAGTGATTTGATCATTTTAGACACCTTCAGCCAACGCTGTAGGTTTCAGAGTCAAAGTTTTTATTTCAGAAAAAAAAGTCCAGTAATTTAACAAAGTTTTCTTTTAACATGATCCCTTGGAAAGTTTGGACTTAGAATCTCAGGCTGATTGCTGAAACTTGTTGCATCCCGGGTTTGGGTTCAGATTAGGGGTTCTAATATATGTTAGTTAGCCAGTTCTGTGTACCCCTGTGCACCCCCCGCGTTCCCCCCCCACCACACGGTGGTCGGTCCCGAGTCTCTTGCCATTGGAGCTCACTCTGCCAGTCCAGTAACCACTCCCCTGTCCACTCCGGAGTGTTCAGTGTCTGTCACCCTGCTCCCGCTACCCCATTCGCCCCAGAGCCTGGTCCACCCCCGTCACGTTCCTGTTGGTCGCCGTGGTCCACATCACCGCCACGGCGCCTGTCCCCATTGGGCGGGAGGGCTTCTGCCGTCCTTGTCCCGCCACCTATAAAATCCCGCGCCTCCCTGGTCCTGTCGCCATTTTCATCCACGCGGGCGCAGGAGAGCGAGCCGCAGCTTCTCCGTCGCAGCAAGTCACGGCCATTAAAGCTTCCCAGCCTCCCACGAGGACGAAGTGGACAATTCCTTCTCTCTTTGCCTCGTACCCTTGCACAGGCAACAGAACCCGGCAAGCCACGACCGGCACGCCGTGGAAACGGCACCCCAGAGCAAGCGGCAGCCGCTGGTCCTGGAGAGAAGCAGCGCCCTTGCTGGGCACTGGAGCCGCCCGGGACCAGGGAAAAACAGTGCGACACCGCAAAACTCACAGGAAAAAATCAGGAACAACATGAAGGAAAAAACCCAAACCTATGTGATTTGCTTACATAAAAAGGACTAATACCATTATTAGCAATGCTCTAAAATATAGCAAAAAATGAAAGTAATTAATAAAAATACATGTTTAAATATAATTTAAAGCTTTAGCTAGACCTTGTAAGCCAAATGATGCAAGCTTTAACGTAGTTTCTTCCTACATGTTGCTACTACATGTCTTAACAGGAACTGCAATATTTTACAGTATAATAGGCAGAGATTATAATAAAATGCTAATTTCATATTCATGCTTTGTGTGAAGTGGGGACCTATGTATGATATGTTTATGATGAGAGCTTCCTGACAGCAAGAAAGATTTGCCCATTTTTTCCACAGGTAATTAAGAAACAGAACAATAAATCTAATAACATTAATGCCATGCAACATTTCTAGGCCCTGGTCTGAGAAGAGCTACTTCTTCCAAAATATAATTATTATCTATTATTATTTATTTATAATCTTTTTCCCATAGAGCACATCTAGGATCATTGATTCACTTTAGAACTTATCAGTTAATGTCTCAAAGGAAGACATTTAAAGCAACAGCAAATAGGAATGATGCTGATATGGAAATGATGTAGAAGAATTTAAACCAGAACAAAACAACACAAAAAAATATAATCAAAGGAAAAAGGAGAGTGTGCAAAATTTACATATTTGTTCTCACCTTCCAACAAAAATTGTAATATAACACCAATCTTAGAGTCTGCTTGTCCCTTCTATTAGATTTGCCTGATTGGTTTTATCTTTTAAAAACAGGTCTATTGATTCTATGCTTAGATTTTATTCTGAGCAAATTTTTTCATTTGTCATACTACAGAACTGATTGCACATAGTCTGGTTAAAGGATACACATTCACATTCCCCCTGGTACTCATATACAAACTAAGATTCTTCAGGTAGGATAGGGAAGAGAATTGGAAAAATGAGAATGCATGGCTTGAAATAATGACAGTCTAATAGGGAACACAAATGTCACAGGCATAAGCAAAGCAAAGCAAAACAAAGAATGTTCAGCTATATCCAGGAAAGCAGGGCTCCATCACATGACTGGGAAAGACAGATGTCATCACTCCAAAAGTCCCCCCCCTCCTTCCTTCCCCTCTCTTTATATGCTGAGCATGATGCCATATGGTCTGGAATGCCCCTTGGGCTGCTCTGGGTCAGAAGTCCTGGCTGTATCTCCTCCCACCATCTTGTGCACCCCCAGCCTCCTTGCTGGTGGGGTGGTACACGTAGCAGAAAGGTCCTTGACACTGTGCAAGCACTGTTCAGCAATAACAAAAACATCTCTGTATCATCAACACTGTTTTCAGCACAAATACAAACCACAGCCCCACACCAGCTGCTGTGAAGAAAATTAACTCTACCCCACTCAAAACAAACACAGATAAATAATTTTGTACTAAATCACAGGAATAATAGGCCATTGAAACAGAATTCGGCAGGGTTTTCATCTTAAAATGAAATGAGAGAATTGGGATTTGGGATATGTTCTCATCCCAATCACTCAGCTGAACAGTTCTCTGGGAGTCCAGATGCTGTAAGGGTATGAGCAGATCTTCAGGGTACTCTAGGCCACACAACCTGCCGAATTTGGCTCAGCAAAACTGGAACAGCCACTGAACTGACAAAGCTAAGCTCCATCCCTTGACAAAGCTATTGTTGAGCAGTAAGTCAGGCTGTTCCACAGGGAGGGCACACCTCAGCCGAGGCTACACCCAGCACAGGCATCACTGCATCCCCACCAGCAGATCCCAGACCCACAGTATCTGAGCAGGGTGAGCACAGCAGGGATGCCCACAACAGTGGGTTCCACCTACCATGCAAAGAAAGCCTAAGTAACGACTCAGTCCAATATCAGTCCAGGAAATCTAATCAACAGCTGGGGAATGATGTGGACAGGGCTGGAGACAGGCAGATGAGGTGAGACTAGGGGCTCAGGCTTGAGCTGCAATGAGACTTCTGGCCATGGCATGAGTGTAGAAGGGTAGGGGTCCAATGCTAAGCTTGACAGGGCACTAGAAATATTTCATAATGGGACTCAGGAGGCCCAGAGGAGGGGGGTTTTACTATTAGCAGGAGGAAAATGCTTTCAGCAGGGTCTCTAAGCTGTCCTCCAACGTCTGTAGCAAAACATCCCAGTGTCATTAGAGTTAGAATTACCTTGGGTAACCGACTGTGAAGGAAAAGTAAATGACTGTAGACAGACCCATAAAACCAAAGAAATAATTAAATAGGTCCTTGTGGATGAGGAGCTTTTCAGAAAACAGTGCAATGGTTGAGCCTATTTATCATTTGGTAGATGGTGTTCTGACTTTACGGGAAGAATTAAAGCTGCTTATTACCTCTCCCATTTTCAGTATTGATCCTGGTGGTGTAAAAAATAGTGCTTGGATTATGATGCCAACTGGTTCCTGGGAAAGTAGACAGTACACAAACCATAAATTTCACATTTCCCTCCTGATGCAACAGCATTGCCCATCTTGCCTATTTTACTCACAATTAGTGTTAGTTAAATTTAAAACTATTAAAACCCTGGAAATAAAGATTAAAAGAGACCATTCTGCTCTCTGATTCTAGCCCCCTTGGTTTCTGTTTTATAATGTAATTAATAAATTCCTTAGTTTAGTGTTTGAAGTAATTGGTGTTTTTGCCATCACTGTTTCTTCAAAGGCTATTCCAAGGTATTTTTTCACATAGCCTGTAGTCAGGATGTGAAACTGTCAATACTATTAACTCCTACAGTCAAATGTTCCTGACATATTTTTAAAATAAATTGCTAATTTTATGGCTGGTAATATAATATTATTTATTTTTTAAACAAAATGTGATCGATATGTGAATCTGTAACAAGGGAAGACCATTAAACATGTGATAACAAGGTCTCATCCTGTCAGGCAGGGATGGATGATCGGATCATCACCATTTCCACAGAAGCAGTACTAAGCCTCTTTCAAAGGTGTTTATTACGCAAGGTGAAATAATGGTCTGATCAAAATTAACATCTTCCCTTGTCATCCACATAGTATTGAAGTGCTGTAAGTAATTATGGTAGAGGGAATCTCTACCTGACAGAAATTCAAGAATAGTGAGAGTCTTCTGCCTATAAGTTTTGCATCATTCTCCATTCCTTTGCCCAACTTTTCTCCAGTCTGTGGCAGAGATATGCTAATACTTGTCCAATAATGGAAAAACATTGAAAAGACTCCTGTTTCCTCTAGCTCGGCATTTTTCAAGTCTCTGACCATTGCCACTCCCTATTTATTTTATATTTCATTTCTCTTTATCCTATTGTGGCTACAACAGTACTTCCAACAGTGAAAGAAGGTCACTAGGACAGCCTTAGTACTGGCACTAGGGGTCTTCTGTGACAACTGGTTGTAAGACCCAGGAGTACTCTCAGTATGTGAGTGCTGTAGTGATGGAATTGCTGTGTAAATTTGGATAACCTCAGGTGACTCTTATTCATAAGAAAGGAAAAAAACTGGCACTTGGCTTCTCAATACTACAGAAACAGAAACCTACCTTGGGCTATGGACCACCAGAACTCAAGGGAAGCTATTTAGTTAGTTGCTCGTTGGTCTTTTGTTGTCCAAGTATTAGTTAATACAACTATACTGCATTTTTGAAAAGTAAAAAATCTCATAGAGAAAGGGTAGATTCCTGTACTTCAATTGACAGCTTTAACTTTGGATGTTGAGAGCAGGATCCATATCTCTCTGAACACCTGCAATTACTTTTCTGTCAGGAAATCTCATATAGTACAAAAAAGAAAAAAAAAAAAAAAAAAAAAAAAAAAGAAGCAATCACTAGGCTATTCAGACGAGCTTGTAATAATTTACCTCTGGTCCTTAACAAATTCTTGTTGTTTCCTCTGAGTGAAATTACAATTTTCCATCATGAGAATCTGTAAATTACATTTTAAAAACCTGACGTGAAAATCTGATGAGATAGTTTTTCCTTTCTTATACGAACTTTCACTAAAAGAGAGATTTCAAAATCAGTAACTTCTTTTAAGAGATCTGACTCTTTGAGTTTTTTTTTTTATTTTGTGGTCATGAAAATTTCTGGTTTTTTTTACTAAGTCTGTTCCATGTGTCTATAGAATTTGAAAAAAAAAAATCTTCCTTTCCCTACATGTGATGCTGTTGCAATTACCAATACTTGTCCTTTATATCAGCCATCGTGAGATGTCCTACATATTTCACAAGGATTAGTTGTGTCAGTAATACTAAATGACTGCATCTGTGACTATAGAGAATTTAAAAGGATGTGGCACATTGATTACCGTATGCTTTTGAGCACTTCTGCAGTTAACTTTATGCGTCTTTTGCATTTTATGATATTTTGTTGCATATTTCATTTACAGAAAAGTCTATTGACAATATTTTTTCAAAGCATGGTGTATGGATTTGGGTGATTCACGAGGGGCAAAAGTGCTAAATTACTTGGCCTAGGTAGTTACAGAGAAAAGTTTGAACCTCTGATATATAACACTTATGGTAACTTGAAGCAATAAAAGCAACTTTGTTTCCTGAAGTAACCCTTCAGGCAGTTTCCTAAGTAGGAAAGATCCAACTCACTTTTCTGAATGCAGTCTCAGAAATTTTAGATTCCAAGAGATTAGACAGAATTTTATTGAGATCAAGTTAAAAATTAAGAGAAAATTAAAATGAGACATCTGAGAATTATGCTAGTCAATTAAATTTACTGAGAGTATTCCTTGGTCTTGAAACCAGGTGGTACAGAAAAGCTTGCTTCTACACTAGTAACCACTGTTATTCTGGGAAATTAGATGGTTCCATGCAAACTATCTATTGGCAGTCCTCATTGGAATCTTTCAATTCCAGCATCATGCCCAGGAATTCTTTGAGTAAGTTATGGCACATCAAAAAAATCCTGCCACACTAGCTGAAAAGATAAAAGATTACTAGCATTAGCAGTTGTGTTCCAACACTTAGAAGCATCATTACATACTCCATAAAGAGCTAGAAGTTTTTGTCAAGTATTAGGATTGTATGAAATATGCACATATAAAATTTTAGATCTACATAAAATAAACATATATAAATAAATGCCGTAACAGCCATATAATGTGGCAACAGCTCCTCTGGCTTCCTATGCACATTGCAATCTCAAACACTATGTTTATTCATCCTGATTCAATTTTACATCACCGCCTTATATTGGATTGATCTAATGATGTTTGCTTATTTGCTATTGATCTCACACCACTCTTCTTCTCCAAGTTACAGCTGAGGAGTCCCATTGACAAGGGAACCTGCTGCATTTTCACTGGAGCAAACCTACAGAACACACACAAAACAGAGGCAAAACACAACAATGTTCACATGTTCCTTTAGTCACACATAGTCTGATGTTGTTTATGGCCATTCTTCAAGAAAATCCTCTAACTAACCGTATTAGATCACAGAGTACTCTCAAGCTAGTTCATCATTCATCAGGAAAGCACCTTACCTGGACAAGGCTGGAGAACGTGGAGCTGAAGGCCAGTAGCTATTAGTAGGTTCCAAGTAGAATCTATGATAACACAAAACAAAGGGGAATTTCTCCTGTCTAGGAGACACATTACACTCTGTTGGTGTAATGTTAGCAAATACTTGCATGCACAGAGCCCAGCTGGACTAGACAAATAAAACTTGTTTCCATGCAGCTCCAGACAAATCCAAACTGTCTGGCTACTTGCAGCTCTCCTGTTCTATTATGCCTACCTTTGGAAGATAATTTTGAGTGCACAGATCTTGACTTAAAGCAGAGGAAACTTATTGCAGGAGACTATCAAACACTTCTTGGTAATAGAAAATAGAAAGAACACTATGGCTCTTGTTGGCCAAACCCAGCCATGATCATCTCCTGTAGCTGCTTCCAGTTGATTAACACACTGAACACTTTCTCAAGGCACAAGGAATTGTTGAAGACATTGTGAACAAACTGCTGCACAAGTTACAGGCTGGGATAAATGTCATGGACTCCAAAGAGTGAAAAACCATCCTCATATTTTGAAGCACTTTTCATCTTAAGGACAGAACATCAGGTCTGAGGAATTTATAAACTGCCAGGTGAAACAGACAAATTGATTTCCAGAAAAGTGTTTTGAGCAAGAGCAGTTTGATTTGTCAAATTTGATATTTCTCTGCTGACAGAGAAAATGTCAGGTGTACTAGCACAAATCAAAGTTTCTCAAGTAATCTTTGCATGCATGTCTCAAGAACAAAAGAATTTTGTTGTTACCCTGGGCTCTCTGACATATAACCACACAGCAGGGCCAAGTGTGGCCAAACGTGCAGGTTAGAGCTGAGAATGTGAGTCAGAAGCAATTGTATAAAAGATTGTAATTTCTTGTCCTGTTTGTGCCATAAATTGTCCAAGGACTTTTATGATTTTGTGAGTATCAATTACACATCTCTGCCCACACATTCAAGTAATCTCAAGCTCACACTCCTGTCACTCCTTTGGCCAGCACTAAAATATCATTTCTTGTCTTCTGAAGCATCACCATATATATATGTTGTTCTGCTAAGCAACAAATCTGCTTTGTCTTTGTTCAGAGCCTGCTATCGTTTTTCAGAAATCCTAATGCAGTTTTCAAAAAGCTGAACTGATCACTCCACCTCATGCAAGAGATTCAATCAGTACAGAAAACAGTAAGATAATTCCATCCCACAATATTTCTACGTCACGTCATGACGTGCTACAGTGAACAGGCTATCACTTCATTTCATAAAGTACAGTGATGTGAACAAAACTTAATAATTCTAGTTTAGAATTCCACACAATCCCAGTTGGTTTATATATTTGTATTCTTATTCACCCTCTTTTCCCTTATACCATGGTTTTAATCCCAGCTGGGGATGCAGTGATGCCTGTGCTGGATAGCTTCAGCTGAGGTTTGCCCTCCCTGTGGAACAGCCTGACTCGCTGCTCAGCAATAGCTCTGTCAAGGGAAGGGGCTTAGCTTTGGAGACCTTTGTCAGTTCAGTGGCTGTACTAGTTTTGCTAAGCTAAATTCAACAGGCTGTGTGGCCTACAGCACCCTGAAGATCTGCTCATACCCTTACAGCATCCCAGTGCACAATTCAGCCACATCATGAGGACTGAAGGATAGGGATGAGAACATGTCCCAAATCTCAATTCTCTGATTTCATTTTAAGATGAAAACCCTGTTGAATTCTGTTTCAATGGCATTTTCTCCCCACCACTGAATTCTGGAGGTTGAGTAAAAGTAAAGCTTGGAGGTTGAGATAAGAACAGCTTAATAATTAAAACCAAAGTAAAATACAATAATAATATTTAATAATAATAATAATAATAATAATAACAATAACAATAACAGTAACAATAACAAGGGAAAGAAAATAACAAAAAAAATTATTTATGCACAATACAATTGCTCCACCCGCTGACTGATGCCAGCCCCCATTCCTGAACCTAGATCAACCCCACTTCCAGGTAACTCCCGCAGTTTATATATTGGGCATGACATTCTATGCTGTGGAATATCCCTTCAGCCAGTGTTATCCACACCATTCTCATTCCAAACTACAACACTGTATCAGCTGCTGAGGAGAAATTAATTCTACCCTAGCTGAAACTAGGGCATTGTAGTAATTTACACAGTTTTGCTTCTTTTTTGTCATCTGTTAAAACATGGTAAAAATCAATTTCACTAAAATAACAAGAAATGTGTGAAAAGGAATGAGGGACAACTGTTAATATCCATCTTTTCCTGGTTAACTGACATACATATTGTAACAGCTTAATACCTTGCTCTTCTCTGCAATAGGGAAAAAATAGCAAAAAAAAAAAAAAAAAAGTGGAAAACTTCTTTACTAACACAATTTTAAAAGCATGACAATGTTTAAGGAATGCAGTACTCAAGATGTTTACCCAGACAGAAAAAGAAGTGGTTTTTTTTTGCTCTCCCAAGTGCTTAAAGGTTCTATCACCATCATTTTTATAACTCACACTCCAATACCTTATGAATCTGAACTAAATACTTTCTCAAAGGGAGCCCTGAGTTTCCCCAGACCATTGAAAATTTCAAACATAAATCCTTGCTGCACAGGAAACTCTCAGATGTTGTTAGACAGCTTTTAATGAAGACCTCCTACTACCTTCTAAACCTCATTCTTTTTTTGAGATTTAAAAGTATACTGCACTATTTCTAAATTTGTCACACTTGAAGCTATCTCCAGGGATTTCCTTCCAAGTCTCTCAGGCTGCACCACAGAAATGTTGATTATATGAACTGTGAATAGATTGGAGAAACTGACAAATTTGTCAAGCCTGAATTGGAATGTAAACACAGCTTGTTAGATGCAGTAAATCATGTGAAAACTATTTCCAAGGAGCCTTTTGACAAGCTGTCAGGACATTGGTTGGACAAGCACCAGGTAGCGTTACTCAGGACTGGAACAGCAACCACAGTGAGGAAACATGTCATTTCAGCTCTGTATTCCACTTCTTGAGAACCGACTGTCATATGATAGAAAATATCCTTTCTGTCAGATTGATTTTATGTGCTAGGGTTCTACAAACTGGCTGCTTTAAAAGGTGCACATTCCCTAAGTGTAACTTCAGGCATAAAAGCCTAAACTAGGCAGGTTCCCCTTTTCTCAGCAGAGGGGAGAGACAGGCTTTTCCAGAGACTCCTTCAGAGATCACAGGTGAGGTTCCTTCCATGAGTTCACTCTAGAATGGCTCATCTCCTGGGTTCTTCTCAGCTCACTTCTCTAGCCAGTTGAGGTCTTCCTGAAAAATAGGTAGCACAGCCATCAGCTGTTCTTCCCAGTTTTGCATGATATTCAAACTTGCTCAGGGTGCACTCTATCCCTTTGTCCAGGCCAATAACAAAAATGTTTTGGGCAAAAATATATCAACTGATGGTTCATTCCACTCACAAGTGTCCTCCTGCAGGACTTTTCCCTGATGACCACAGCTGGAACAGCCAACAGAAGAATGTGTTTTCTACTCTCTCAGACCAATCTTTGTTTTTCGATACTGTTTTACTGTTCTTCCAGTTAGAAAAGACAATGGCAGTTACTTATTCTTGCTTTCTGAGAATGCTTCTCTTCTTTGTGAAAAATTGTGAACAATTTTCAGTAGTATTTTTAAAAAGTGTAATTAATACTGCACTGATTTAAAGGAAAAGCATTATGTGAGTCTCATGGCCCCGCCCAATAAACTCTGATGTTTCACAATACCTACTGATATCCTTTGGTTTTCATAAGAGCCTTATAAAATTTTAAAATCTACTCTAGGAATATTCCTCTTTATTTATCAATAAAATGAAGTGGCTAATTGTTAGCCTCTATCTTGTTTCAGAGCTCTTTATCATCTTAGTTTATTCCCTAGGGGATATTGTATAGCTTTACAACAAGTTATACATGTCTGGTCAAATAGTAAAATGTTAATTGTATCTTTTATTGGTTTTTATTTTTCTTCTTGTCCTGTTGCTTTGTTACCTTGTTTTCCATTTCAGTTCTTCATAACAACTTTCTCTGATTTTCTATGTAGAAATGCCTATGAGAATAAAATAATTCATATAAGGATTGTTCATGAATTTCCACAAATATCCATTAATCTCTGAAATGTCACTCTATATAGAGTCCACATCAATTCTCAGATCACTACACGCAACACCTGTTGATATCAGAGGAAGCTGTGCTCTGTCATACATTAGCATTTGAAGTGGTACTGGTAGAATTTCCATTTTATCAGTACCACCCGACAAACATTTCTAGAACAATCTGATTCCTGAAATGAATATAAGAATGGAATATTTTTAATATTCTGAGTAGTGTATTACTTTATTTTGCAAGCACATTATGTGGGAAATCACTCTATATTACAGTGGTTATTAAGTTTAGAGTAAGATTATGGTAGCAAATAGACTACCTATCAATCAATGTCTTTCTATTATCTTGCCTAGGAACTTAATGACTGCCATCTCTGAATCTTTTTATCTGTGAGATGTGCCAAACCTCACTGCTCTAAGAAAACTCTGTAGAAAGTCCTTTCCATAGAGGCCAGAGACCCTGGCTAATCTTTTCTTCTTCTGATCCCAAGAATTTAATGAAACTGCTATGGAGAATGACGGATGAGAAAAAAGGCAGAATTAGGTAGCCAGAATTGTGGCATTTTCAAGAGTTTAAGAGATGCACAAAGTAATTATCCTCAATTACTACTGCAATCATTTTTTAATCATTTTTGCCTTTTTTATTTCTGTGATTTATACCATCATTTAATAAAATATACTGGTTGTGAGATATTTTAATCCTCTGAAATTGCAGTTGGCTATTTTTCCAGTGAAGGTAATATTGTACACTCTTTTTTATAATCCTTTTTTTACACCTTGTTCACCACTACTCGTGCTTTTGGACTTTTTCTCCCTCTTGACTTTTTCTCGCAAGTGGACAGTGGCTTCTGTCAGCTCAACAAGAAAATGGACAGATTACTCACTAAGAAATTGGACTGCTGACTGTGGCAAAGCTTAATTTGCTCCTGTGTTAAAACTACCTCTCATCAAGCTGACCTTATTATATTGCTGGCCTTCTCTTGTGCCAGTTGAAAGCACTTACTGTCAGTGGCTGGTGTTCTCCTCAGGACAATGCAGTCTTAGTTCCTTATAAATCTCCTACTTGCTAGAGTAATAAAACTAATAAATAAGAATAAAATTTGCCCATCCTGAAAGAAATTTAGAATTGGATGTCAAGGTTGAAACAAATGTGATCTACATGACTCTTCGTAATGTCTTCCTGGAAGAATGTCCTGTTTTCTTAGAAAACACTATCTTGGACATCTGTTATAAATAATAACATCAATCAATTTATGCAAATAATTTAACCACCTAATTTAAGAAAACACTATTTCTATTAGCAGAAGCTGCAAGCTCCAAATTTGGTATGCTATTGAGTTCCTTCAGGCTTGACTGCTTTCTTAAATATGCAGAAGTCAGTATCAGGAAGCTTTGTCTATATTCAACGTCACAATGCAGCATCCAGCTGCAATTTTTCAAAATAATTAGATGCTTGGTTGAGCACCTAGTCTTAGTCAATTCAGTTGAATGCAGTTGTAATTATGGTATATCAGAAAACGCTGTTTACAATGCTTATGACTTTTTGCTACTATCGAATAAACTTTAAAATCTATTTTTGAAACTTGTTAGCACTTCGTAGATTTTTATATTATCTAAAAAACGACAATTAAATAAATAACATTAAAACACACAAACCACAAAACTGAATGGCATTGTCAATATAAAAAAAGAACAAAGAACTAATGTGTCATGAAAATGGGGCAATGTGCGAACTGAGAATAATACAGCTTTAAGATATGAATAAATTTAAAGTAAGGAAAGGTTTCAAGCCAAATTTTAAAAAATCATAGAAAAATAGAGTTAAAATGACCTTCAGAAGGTATCTTACCTATCTATCCATCTACTCTGAGACAAATCATCTAGGTGAACTAAATATTTTATTAACCCGGCCCAAAAAAAATCCATTCAGTAATGCAGATCTCAGAAAAATTATTCCATGCCTCAACATTAATTTTTTTTGGTCAGAAAGTCTATCCTATTGTCAGATACAAATAATTCACTACAGAATTTAATGGTATTACTTCTTCACCTCTGTACCATGGACACACACACAAAAATCGTCTTTAAAAAAAAAAAAAAAACTTATCTTTTTATATACAAATGAATCCACATTAGAAAAATTTTAGGCTAAAAACCCCAACTCTTTCTCTCCATCTCTGGTGGTCATGTTTCCTAAGCCTTTCTTCATTCACACTGATGGCCTTCAGAATGCCTCCAATGGATCTATAGGGTTTTTTTCTTCAAGCTTTATGATAGAAACATGACACATTACTTCAGCTTATCAGAACTCCTGAACAAGAAGGTTATTTTATGCACATTAAAGGTTATTTGTGCAATTTGATTTTTTTTCTTTTTTTTTAGACCAGAATAACATGTCTGACTTGTCATTCATTCCTTCCTTCTCTAAAGAACTGCCACCTAGCCCATTGTTTATCCTTGTGTATTTACACTGTCATTATTTTTGTTGTAGTATCTTTTTCTTGTCTCTTTTGACTGCATCTTATTTTTTAACCATTTTCTTCAATTCAACAAAATACTTTTGTAGGACAATGAAGAATAAATATTATCAGTATCTGCTATTATAAAGAGTCTTCAATTTACCATACTTCCTCAGTGTGCTATATTTTACAGAGCACAGCAACAAGACCATTGCCAAGGTTGTAAGAACATACCAGCATATTCTCATAACTCTACAGGGCCTGAACATCTGCCCTGAGATTTCTGTGGAAATTGAGCTCATGTAGTACCTCTCAAGAGCTCAGCAGTCTGTTATATAAGGTCTTGACACAGGAAAAATCCTGATTTCCACGAGATTCCATGGGGCTTTAAGTGCCATTGAAGTCCAGAAGACTATGAAACATCATGTACAACACAGCTGCACTCTAAAAAATGTGAGCAGTAGTGGATGAAATCACAAGCACTCTTGAGTTATGATGTTCTGGTTCTAGCCAGGACAGGGTTTATTTTTTGCAGTAGCTAGGAGGGGGCATGGCGGGGACATGTGGTGGTGTATATTCTATACCACCTCATGTCATTGCTGGGGGTAAGGGAAAGGGACACTCTTCTGGGGAGAAGAGGTTACTGCTAGTCAAAAAAAAAACCAAAACCAAAATCAAAACCAAAATCAAAAACAAAAAAAAAAAAGAAAAGAAACAAAAAAAACACAAAACAAGCAAAACAAAAAAAAAAAAACCAAACAAAAAACCAAAACCAAAACCAAAACCAAAACCAAAAAAAAAAAAAAAAACCCAAAAAACAAAACAAAACAAAAAAAACCCAAAAAACAAAAACAAAAACAACAACAAAAAAAAAAAAAAGTGGTAGAGGTAGCCTGCTGATATTGTCTGTTATTGGAGGTTTTTTTTCCTATGTGAATAGTTTCTTTTGTTGTACCCTCTGTCATTAGTATTGTTGCTGTTACTGGTCATTTTCTTGTTCCATTGCTGTTTCCAGTAAATTGTTCTTATGGCAACGCCTTTCGTGTCTCTAATTCTCCTCTCCATCTCACTGCAGAGGAGGGAAAGGGGAAAATGGGGGAATGAGAGAGAGTGGAGCATGGTTTGAGAGTCTTGCTGGGGGCACTGAACTGGGGAGCACCATTCCTAAGCCGCGACATAAAAAAATATTAGAAGTAAAGATGAGTGTGAACTCATCACTAAACTGTTAGATACTAACACGGAGGTCAGTTTTTCTTGTGCTTCCCTCTTTTTCAGTTGCTGAGGGAGATTTTCGTTTCTGTCATGGTCAAAAAACAAATGGCATATTTTGCCTGATTTGAATAGTTTGGCTTTTCCAAATGTAAAATAAGGTTTATGTTTACCATGTTTTGGAAAATGCTGACAAAGAAGCTTTAAAAAGTAATCATCTAGCCCAGGAAAATAAACAGACAAAAATGTTTGGAAGACTGAAGACAAACACCTTCCAAGTTAGCAACATTTTTAAATAAGGTGGTCTGTTATTCCCGGTAGAGCAACTTCTGTTCAGTTTTTCACAGAATGTTGAAGCTGAAAAGGTTAAGAGCATTGGACACCCAATGCTTTAGCTTCAGGGTACTGAATAGCACTTAAGACTCTTTGAGTTAAAACCTGATGTAAAGATCTCTGAGAACACATTCAGAATATCTCAGGATAGAAGGTGAACTAATGTGACTAGATAAAATCATTCTGTTTAAGCCACAGGTTTTTTCCTCCTTTGTTTTAATTTTAATTTTAATTTTAATTTTAATTTTAATTTTAATTTTAATTTTAATTTTAATTTTAATTTTAATTTTAATTTTATTTTCCTTTTATTTTACTGAAAGCCAAATAAATGTGTTATTAAAAATACATTGATGCAAAAATGAATTGAGAATTTAATACAAACAGTGAAAAAACAGGGGAAAAAATTTGGAAAAATCCCACCATAGTCAATGAAGACAGAATTCTCAGAATTGAGCCCTAATAGCTAAAGGATTTTCAAGAAGTGAATAAATGGGTTTTGTGCTTTTGGGGTATTTTATGTATCTCAAAAGGTCCATATTTTAATAAATTATAATTCATTTTATGTATAGAAGTTTTCTCCAGGCTGGAGAACTCAATGATGTCTGGAAAACTGGCACCATCATCACACACATGAAGGCTAAATAACTTAATAGGAATAAGCTTCCCAGTAACATCTCTTCCAAAGTCTCCTTCAGCTTCTTGACATATTTTTTGGTTTCAAAGTAACAGCTCACTACATATTAAATTAACTCTAATTCTAAGTTTCAAAGTAAGCAGCTCACTACATATTAAATTAACTCCAATTCTCATTTTCTCAGTGTATTTTGACTACAAACCTGGTGAGGCAAAGACAGGCTCTTTTGTTCACCACCACATTGTTAAACACAATTATTTCAATTCATTATGGCATCTATAGATTTTCACAGTGAGGAAAGTGATGCCTGTGATAATAACCATAGTTAGACTTTCATTCTTGAAATGGAAGAACTTGAATTTTCCAGGTAAACTGGTTCATGAATTCTATTTAAAGAATATTTTCTAAAGAAAAAAACCCTCAGATTTTAGTACATGTCACAGAAAATAAATTGCTTCAGTTATTGAAAATAACAGAAGAAGAAACACTCTACTTTTTTACAAGTAATACATAAATAGCTTTTATAGAAATAGTTCTGTTTATCTGCCCTCACACAATTGTATCCTTTAATAAACTCTTTCAATGAGTTTTTTGAAAATGTATTCCTGGATTCCTGTCCATTCTTGTCTACAACTGATGCCCACATAACCAAAATTCACATGCAATAAATGGATATACAAACAAATGCTCCAACATTAAAAGATTAATCACTCCAGTGATGCCACTTTGTTTTTATTTACCTTGTAGTTATAAATGTTCTGCTTTTCTCAAAAAATATCTTAATACATCTCTGGTTTTATTTCTGTGTTTCCAACAAATGAAAAAATCCAGTGCTTCTGAAATGTAGGGGTTTCTTTTTCTTATCTTACTCCTGGGATAAGCATCACATTAACACATCAACTCTTTGGGAAATTATATAAATCAGATTTTTTTTTTTTTGCAGAAGCCTTCTTAGTGTAAGCTTATAGCCATCAATGAAAGAAGCACAAACCTCTATAGCTATTTAGACAGCTGAAGTTTTAGAATAAAGAACAGTATTTCACCATTCTTAGAGCTAGTGAATATTTCAACTGAAATACAGAAAAACTACTATGCAAAGAGATAATAAATTTCCATTGTTGGTTTCTACGGAAGGCTTTTGGGTAGATGCCTTATTAGAAAATAAAATCCTATTGCTAAGAAAATTAGCTAAGAACACAACCACAGAGCAAACATATTTAATGAGTGTATTAAATTTAGAAAAGAAAAATGTCTCATTTTAAACAAAGAAGCACACTTAATACCTGAAAACAAAAATCTAATCTGCAGTATCTGTGATGAGTCAACAAATAGGAAACCTTTGGCACAAGAATCCTTTGCAAGAGACTCCATGTATCACATATCATCTTCTTTTACAAGCAAACTTGGAGATTTCCAGATACACTTTAGACTTGCTGAACTGCAGAATTACCACAAGCAGATGTGACTCCAGGATCACATTAGTAGAGACTTTATTAATTTCCTTGCCTACATTCATCCTCTCCCATTTCTTTTTCCTTGTCTCCTAGATAGAGAAGAAAATTGTCTCCTGCTCAAAATTAATCTTTCTTCACCCAATACTCCATTAGTGAGTTATTTAAAGCTGTCTTCTTCTGATCAGGGAGCCAGTCATGAATCTGCTCATTGAGCTACTGAAATATTAGTCTGTGTAAGTATTCTGTGCTATCATACAACTTATACAAATCATAACCTATACAATTTGGTCTAATAAAAGATTTTTCCTACTCTGCAATCCTTGCTTCTTAAATTATCATAACATACCCATTAAATACTTATAAACATATTTATTTTTACACCCACATAAGTTATACCCATTTAAGTGAGCTTCAATCACACAGAACACTAATATAAGACAAACAGCAAAGAATTACTTTTTTTAGTACTTCATATATACTTACTTCAAACTACTCTAATTATGGCTCTGCATTTCAGATTTCCCAGCAGTTACAACAAATCAAGAATCTGACTGTTCTTGCCAGAAGGAAAATCCTTTAAGCAAAGTACTTTGTAATGAGAAGCATGCTATAGTAATATGATTTCTTATTGAGTGACTACACATTAACTATTTCCATAAAGATGCAATTAATCAAAATTAATCCCTGGAAATCATATAGAATTTTTTAAACATTTATACTGTAATAATAATTTATGTAATTTTAATAAATCTGGATTTTTGACTTCTCTTAGCCTATCAATTCTAGCATGCAACATGTAATTTCAGATGTACTGCAAAGGATCTCTGGCTGAATTTGGCTGGTATCCATAAAAGTTCAACTGAAAATCAAGTGCCATCATCAAAGCAAAGCAAAGTTAAAGAAGTAGAAAGGGCTGCATTTAGTCTGTGAAATGTCTCATGCTGAACTTGGAAAACATTATACCAAGGCAGCTGCTAATGAAAATAGCCTGTATTCCTATAGGACAATTCTTTTGCCACTCTTTACTAAGATATCCAAGGAAAATAAGATTGAAGAGATAGAATTTTCAATATTGCTTAAGGACCTGACTGACACTGCAATGTGTGTTTGGAAAGACATAATTGAAAAATTTGCCCAGTTTTTTGGGTGTGTTTTTTTTTGTTGTTGGTTTTTTTTTGTTGTTGTTTTTTGTTTTGTTTTGTTTTTTTGTGGTTGTTTTTTTTTTTTCCTAGGGTTTTTGGGGTTGTTTTTTTTTTTGTTCTTTAAAAAAAATGAATTCAAGGTTAGTTTCTAAAACCCTTATCTAGTTCTTGCCTCATTAAGAGAACAGTCTTCAGAAGCGCCTAAGACTAGGTATTGATTTAATGTATAAGGCTCCTATTCCTGGAAGCTTTGATTCAATGTCTTATGTTACATACAATTTTGATGCACAGGGGGACCTTGTGGTCTTCCTCAAGTGAATGGAAAGTTTTTATTATTTTCAGAGAGCTTAGAACTTCAGTTGCATTTGGGGATTTCCAAGGATTCCTAAACTGGTTAAGAGCATGTGTAACTTCCATGTGGACCCTGCACCAAAACATGGGTTCAAGAAATAATGCTACCCTCTTATTTATTTATGGACTTTTGTTTTGTACCGTAAGCAGTTTATTAAAAGCCACAAAGCAAACCAACATTAAGATCAGAATTATGGTTTTGGTGATTTTTTTTTCCTCTGCAGAGGTACTATTTTCTATTGTGATACATGTAAATTGCAGCACATTTCAAGATTACTGCAAGTAGTATGAAAATACACACACTTGTGTACAATACAATGGAACACCAAAAAACACCTTCTGATGTAATTCATCTAACTTCTCATAAAATGTCTTGAATTAAAACTAGTAACTGAAGAAGAGGAAGGTAACTACCACAAAATGCAAGGTTAAAATTAAAGAAAAACAGACTTCAGACTAAATTTTTGGCAGACCCAATTGTTTTTTTGACACATAAAACTAGGGTATTCTTTCATCAAACTAAAATTTTCAAACTAAACCAGCTTTTTCTCAGTTTTTCTCTTTTGATTATATACAAGACATAAAATACTCAAATTCTTCTAGGTTTAAGATTACTTATAGAATTAATTTAATAGTAAATTTAGAAAAAGTAACTGGAAAGAACCAGCAAAAGAGGAGAGAAGTAAGACCAGAAGATCGAGTAGCCATTTAAATTACTCTAGAGTGCAACTTGATGTTTCCAAATTATTTTAATTTAATTCACCTATAAGCTTTCCATGATTTCACTTCACCATAATTTTAATTGCTAAAGAGAACTTTCACAGACATGAGAAAAAGAAACCTAACAAAAAAGAGAAATGTACCAGTGGATTAAAGCACAATTTCCTCACCATAGTCTTTCAAATTATCTATTTTTTTACTGAATTACACAAGGCTCTAAAAATGTTTAATTCCTGAATGTATCCTTTGCCACTTGATCAACTTTTTATTTGCTGATGACTTTTACTTGTTGTTTTCTATATTGAAAACTATTGTTTTCAAAATGTAGATTTAAAAATAGAGGTCATAAAAGAAGACAGACAATATTCCACCAGAAATGCTTGCTTGACAGATTTTAATAGCCTAGAGGTAAGTTTGATTTCTCCAAATCTTTTGATGGAAACAAAGGATGTGGGCTAGTCACACTCATCTTCTCAGCCTATCTGCTATAGCTGGCTCTTCAAATGGCAGATCATTAGTCCTCCGTGTAACCAGCTGTGCTTAAATTCCCAGCTCTGACTTAGCTCTCACTCTGGGATACTTTTATCATGCCTGTATAACAAGGTCTTAACAATATTTTTGTTCATAATCAAGCATGGTACTTCAATACCCAATGGAAGGCACAGGATTAAAATTTGTTGAGAACTGTGATGATCAAAGAAAAAAAGCCTGTTCCAGAAAAGGTTGTCAATGGTGAAAATGAGTACAAAACATAGATGTCCCTCCAGAGGCTTCCTGAATATGGATGGATCCAAGTTCCATTTTTTGAATTAGATTTGAATTCTAAGTGTAACTTTAAAACACTCCAGAGAAATAACTAAAAGAGTTCCAAAACAGGAGGAGGGTTGTGAAGGAAATGATTTGAAGGTAGAGAAAGGAGAAAATTGTTTCCAGTGGGACTTCTTAAAAATCACTAAGTGATGAGAAACAAGAAAAAGAAAGCTGTCCCTGATATTCAGGATGCAGAGATAGGAAAGGAAAGAGAGAGAGCACAGACTGGCAGCAGACGTGTCTCTGAGGTACTGGAGACAGAAAGCTGAAATCTCTAAAGGAAGAAGCGTCACTGTTGCAATGCTGAGCCACGACTGCTGTAATTTTGAATTGGCAAGGGCCGCAAATGGGATCTTGGCATGTGTCAGTGGGATCTTGGCATGTGTCAGTGGGATCTTGGCATGTGTCAACTTGCAGCATCCAAACACCAGCAATCCTCAGGGACCCCGTGTCGCTGTCAACGATGAATACTGGTTTCCAAAGCCGTTTAAACATCAGACGCCAGCAAGCAGCAGGGTGTTCTTTTCCCCCGGATTTTTTAACCTTCTGCAGGTGACAGCTTTTAAGTTCGCCTGAACACGGCCGTGGCATCCACGTTTCACGGGCTAGCCCACATCGGTCCAGCGGCTGCCGGCACTGAACCTCCCGTTCCAGGGGGCTGGGAGCGGAGCGGAGGCTGGGGAGCCGCCGGCGGGGCCGGGAGGGGCTGCAGCGGCCCGGGGGACACCGGGGCCACAGGGACACGGAGACAGCCCAGCCACGGCCAGCCCGCGCTCTGCCGGCACCGCTCTTCCCTCACCCGCCCGCACCGCCCCTGCCCCTGCCCCGCGCCTCCTCCTGGAAAGGAATGTGACTACCGTTCAGAAACAAAACCCGTTCAAATTAAAAATTAAAGAAAAACAGGCTTCAGGCTAGATTTCTGACACACCAATTGTTTTGTTGACACATAAAACTGGGGTATTCTTTTCTCAAAATTCTGCGCTTTTTTTTCCTCTTTTGGACAGGGCGTAAGAACCTCCAATTCTTCTAGGCTTAAGACTACTTTATCTAAGAATCTAATAGTAAATTTTATGAAAAAGTAACTGGAAAAAGAAACAGCAAAAAAGGAGAGAAGAGGAGAAGACCGTTTAAATTAATCTGCAGTGCAAATTGATGTTCCCAAATAATTTTAATTCACCTATAATGTATAAGCTTTCCATGATTTCGCTTCACCGTAGTTTTAACTGCTAAATAGATCTTTTACAGACATGAAAAAAAACAGAACCAGAAGAGAAAACAGAAGAGCATCCGCGGGCTCCAGCCCGTCCCTGCTCCCATCCCCAGCCCTGTCCCCGTCCCCGTTCATGCAGGACGGGTGTGCCCAGCGCCGCCGGTGCGCATGCGCGCGTCGCCCGAACATGCGCAGTGCGCGGCCGGAGCGGGGGTCGGGCGGAAGTGGCGCAGGCGGCGGCGAGGTGGGACAGGGACAGGGACGAACGGGGTTAGCAGCGCACGGGACCGGCGGGCCTCTGGGCCCGGCTTTGCTTCCCTCCGGCCCGCAGATATCCTGCACACGGGCTCTGCTCCAGGAACTGAGTCCCCGCGCAGTGCTCCACGGCTTTGGAAGTTTCTTTCCGGGCACTGAGTAAACCGAAAGGGGAGTTTAGTTGATAGTTATGTTGATGGTCTTGGCTCTAAAGGTCTCGGCTTCTTGTAACTGGTGGATTGGCTTTCTGAAGCGATTAGTTCATATCGTGTGAAGTGTGAGATCTGCAGAGTAGCCTGCTCCTCCTGAGGCCGCTACTTTGCACTGGATTGCTGCTTTCTAGAGCTGAAGTACTGATGAGATAATAATGGCTGTGTAAGAATCCCTTTTCCACAGGTAATGCTTGATTGTAGTCTCTTTTGCAGTAAAAGTAAAGTAAATTAAAAGTAAATTTTAATCTGAAATAAAGGAAATTCTGTTTGCTTAAGAAACCTAGTTGTATTCTAAGGAAACTAAGTATCACCTTGTTCTTAAGAGTAAGAACAGCCGAGGACATACTTCCCCAAAAAAGATAAGGGCTCTTCATCAAGAGCAAGCTGAAGCCTTGCAGCTAAGGGAGTAAGGTGTGTCACACTGCTGACTTGATTCCTCCTCCTATTTTAGTTAATCCGATGTGATGTTTTCACTTCTTGAGAATTCTCAAGGAACTAATATATTAGAAAATTAGACTTCTGAAAAAAATCCAGACAGACTACACACTTTGTTCACTGATGGTCTTCTTGATTTCATTAAGACTGCTGTATGACAAAAGCTTTGTCTTGTGATGGCAGATTGGGTTTGTGGTAGTTCTGTACTGTCTATTCTGTTCAAGCCGCAGATGTTCATTTTTACGACAAAGTATTGCATAAAATATAGTAGGAATGTATGGCTGGTCTACACAGGTGTGTGCTTTTATAATGGAGCATGACTTACTTCATAATCATTTCGATTTTTGCACAATTAGCCCAAATATTGCACTCAGTAGTATTTGTGTTCACAGGGGCTTCAGGTATCTACCACTGTGACCACATCAATAAGATGCTGATGCTCTTGGCTATTCCTTCATTCTTCATGAGACTTTGATGAGGTTTCCTTCAGAAGTCCACATAGTCACGTGTTTTATTCTCTTCTGTTTCCCAAAATGACATTATTCTCTTAATGTAATTTTTGTGTGTGACTGAAGTATTCTTGGTAGTAGGGAAAGGACTCAATTTTCTAGTGAGTAGGCAGAATGTCAAGGATAGAGCAGAGCAGCACATAAGAGTTAAGACCATAGCCATCGTCAGTGTTATATTTTACTTGAGTGTTGCATATCGCATTCTCTCTGGCGGTGTTAAATTGTAGATTACATCCTATATACAGTATATAGTCTACTTTAAACAGTCTACATCCTCTCATATAATTCTTTGTTAAAGTTGTGAAGCTCTTTGTTTGCTCACTCTCCAAATTTTTGTCACTTTAATTACTGGAAGGCAAAAGGTATTTGTAGTTCACAGTCTTCTTTCTGCTCTGCGTATGTGTTGTATCTCACTCCTCTTCAAGGAGTGTCCCATGCTGCTGTCTGCCTTTCTTGCAGTCTCTGTTGGTTTTGTTTGGGGATTTTTTTCAATATCCGTTGTAGCATCCCATGAACCCAACCTGCTTTTCTACAGGAGAGGTTTGTTGGGAGCAGATATTAGGCAGCAGCACCCACAATCCATCTCCCGCATTTTCCATCCATCCTTCTGTATAGCTCTGTTGACACCACTTTCGAGCTTCTTAGGCTCAAGTTGGAATGATTCCTGTCAGCGTTAGTCAGGCTTTTGAGAGCAACAAAGGTACTTGACAGCCTTACTTACTTGCACTTAGTTGCTCTCCAGGAGAGTTGGGAACAGCAAGGACAGCACTAACAATATCTTCATGTGGATTTTGAAAGCCAACGCTCTTATCAGTTTGTTTTGGAAATTTACTTTTATAACTCTTAGAACTGGATATTCATATCTTTGGTTTTTAATTGCTGGGAACAAGAATCTGAAAGCTTCAGAGATTAGCAGTTAGAACACATGACATTAGTTTTATATATATAGGAGTTTAAGATCTGTAAAAACATCCCACTTGTTTTCTGCTGGAATGTTATTTACAATGCTATGTGTTGTTAAGACATCTTCATGGGAAAATAAAAAAACCAAACAGAAAAATCTATTTTTAATTGCCCAAGTAGTGTAACAGAGAGATACAGGATAAAAAAAAATAGTTAATCTGTTATGTTGTATGTCTCCCTGGCTCATTATACAATTGCTGGGTGAAGATCAATATTGCTGATTAACTTTGAAGTTGATTCTTTCTAGGTGGAATAGATCAGCTTCTTAGTCTGCTAGAATAAAGTGGGAAGTAGATGCTTTGAACTGAAAGGCTGTGTAAATCTTCCAGTTGCCAATTTTGCTGGAGACTTGAAATCCTAAGCTAATGACAGTGCTGTCATGGTGTGTGTTTGAAAACATATAGATAAAGGCATTTTTAGCCTCATTTAGTATCATCTTACAGAAACTCTAACTTTTAATACCTCACTAGTCAAAAGCAGGAACAGCATCTGCACCTTTGTAGCAGGCTTTTACTTCTGCTTCAGCTCAAGCAGAAATTGAAACCTGTCTGGTACTGCACCTCCCAGCTCTGTGCTGTCATAGGTTGACCCTGGCTGGAAGCCCCATTTTCTGGACATAGCTCCACTCCAATTTCTCTACCAGTTTCTCCCCCTGAGCAGTGCGGGGGACAGAGAATGGGGTTTGTGGTCAGTTCATAATGCTTCGTTTCTGCCTCCTTCCTTCTCATGTAAATTGGAAGCTAGGAAAAAACAAAAATTACTCCTGCTATATGTGCCATTGCAGCTGAGACATCCTCATACCAAAGTATTTTATTGATATGTCATGAGTGACTGTGACTTCTTGCTTATATCTGTTAGACAAGAGTAACAGCATTGGGGAGTTTCCTAGAAAATGGGAAAGGAGAAAGAAGGGTTGCTCACAACAAGAGAAATGAGTTATTAGTGAAGTCTGATATCTTTGGATACTAGAGTAACAATAAGGTGGAATTTTGATTTTTCTGAAGAATAAGTTACTGTTTAAAAGAATGTGTCTAATTTTGCTCTCTGCACCTGTATGTGTTGACTTATGTTTGTAGCTTATGAATCACTGGTCTTTCCATTTTGCAATGGTTTCCCAATTCCGTTTAATTATAACTGAATATTTTGTTGGAATTCAGTCTGCATTGCACTGCAAAAACTCTTTTGAACTGTAACTGAAATGTAGTTTAAGCTTTTAAGTTTTTAATTTTTTACCAAGGTTTTTTTTGTCCATTCAAAACTATAGGAAATACTTTCTTTCCTGTTCTTTACTATCATGTGAAAATTGCTAAAACTGTTTGAAATTAGGGCTGTGGCTATAATAATGCCATTTAGATTTTCAGAAAACAGAATTAGTTTTTTGCTTATTTTATTGAAACGTACTGCAAACAGAAGATTGATAATGTTGTGGCTTTTTTTAGATACCCACTTGAAATAAAAATTATACTGCAAAGACAAAGATAGCCCCAGAAGAAATGAGATGACAATGTAATGAGAAAATACAGCAATAGCTCCTTATTGCTAGATCACTTTTTTCTATTTCTCTTATGTGTAACTTCACTGCAATAGACTACTCTTCCTCTCCCCTATTCTCATCAATATAACACTGTCACTGGTAATTTATTTCATTGACTTTTGTTACAGTGAGGGCAGACCATAGATGACACAGTCATACATTTCTTACCTTGTTCCAAGTGCCTTCCATGCTTAGCATCTGTAGATACTCATCTTATTTTTTTTATTATTTTTTCTTTACTTGATTCCTTGATGAAGAATTTTCAATCTGTACAGAAGCATCTGTTGTTCATTTTAAGTTAAAATGAAAAATGTTTTAATTTCTTGCAGTCAAATTTTCTTATAGGGAAAAAACTGAATATGGGCTGTTTGTCCATGACCTTGTCTTGACTTTGAGTCATTCAAAGTCTTTGTGTGATTTTTATCTGTATTTCTGTACATAAAATATTAACACTGGTTACATTACTCTTTGCATTTATATGTATTTCTATTTATTTATTTGTAAAGAAATATTTTATTGCCATTTATGGTGTTTTTGAATGTTTGAAAAATCGAGTAATTTGGGTGGTTGTCTATTGCCAAGGAAATATTACTTTCTTCTTGCTGTGTGTGGTACTAAGAGATGAGGCTAGTCCCTCTGAAAATTCTTAGTTTTAAAAAATTAAGCTATCTTGTTGTGAAATAAGTAAATATTCCCCTTCTGAGTAAAATGCAACTTCTAGTAACTCTTAATTTGAACAAAATGAGGAGCTTCAGGACTCTTTTCATGATTTTTGTTTAGATAAAGCAGCTATGCCTGTTCAATTGCTGAAGATCATTGAAGGACAATCTGAGGCTCCACTACCAAGCCATTTGCAGAAGGAGAATTTAAAACATTTGCAAGAAGGGCGTGATCATACCAACAAATACATTCAGGTAAACTGACCAGTAAAAAAAAAATTGTTTTGCTTTGAAATAGCTCCTATTGCATTAGCAAGGCACTTTCATATTCCATCTCACTTGGTGACTTTCTGCAACTGTGTGTCTTTGTGTTCATCTGTTACATATTTTTAAGCAGTGAAAAATTATGACCTTCTTGAACTTCATTGCATGTTGCTATTACCTTCATTGATTCACAGTCCTATCCCTTTCTCTTATGTTATCAGACTAAAATTTTGTAGGGGTTTGTCTTTCCAGAGTTTATAAGCTGTGGACCCATTTAAAAACACATTAATATGCAGAATGTTTTTCTGAAAATGAAGGGATTGGGGGAGGTTAAGTGGTATTTTGTTTAAAAGAAATAATAATAAGCACCCCAATCCTGTTAAAGATCAGATTTCAGAGTAACAAAAACTTCTAAAGTAGTTCTCCTTTTGTATCAAATTATGCAATATCCAGTTTTATGAAAAGTGTTGTTTGTAGCAACTACCAGCATCAAGACACAATTAGTCTTTTTTATCATTACTAAGTGTGCACTTATGTTTGACTGTAATCCCAAATGTATTTTGGATTGCAAGTACAATCTTGCTATACTAGTGAAATGCAGAAATAACTTTTTCATGCCTACAGCATGAAAATTCTCTGTAAAATGCAGTGTCAATTCTTGAGTGTGTTCTTTTTCTATCCTGTTTAACTTTTTTTGTCTGTGGCTCTGAGAATCGTTTTAGGCATTCCTGATGCTTATGTATCAGGACATCAGCATTAACCCAGGCTTTCTTTCAATTTGTTAAAGGGGGAAAAAATTAAGGAAATTTGGTTCTGTAGAAAACCTAAATTGTCTTGAATCCTTAAAAAAAATGGCACAGACATTTTAAAAATATGAGCTGAACTGATCTAATGTTTTTCTGTAGCCGAAAGAAACATTTTTGCTACCACAGCTGTATATTCTCAGTTCCAAATGTAGTGCTTATATGACCCTGTGATTGAGTCCATTTATGAGAAAGAGACTGGCAGAAGACTATCCATATTGCTGGAGAGAGGATAATTTTCTGCTGCTGTCACTCTGCACTGGATCATTGTGGTGTCAAATTGATGCCAGGAGTGGTGCACTTCGGTATACTGAAGGAACAGAACTGCCCTGTTTGGAAGCAGGCAGCAGTTGAGTGGTGTAGGAGGTGATTTGATTGAGAATGATTCAGCCTCCCTCAGGTCCTGTAAAGGAACAAATGGAAACGTCAATAGCCACTGCTGCTAGCAAACAAGGTTTATTCCTCAGGGGGTAGTTTCCTGCCCCTGTTCACCTGCACAATACATAGACTTTCCTGCTTTGAAGAGCTATGTCTGCAAGCAGCCCTGACATGAGGAACGGGGATTCTTGTTCAGAAGAAAGTGGTGAAGGAGACAAAAATGCATTACAAATTAGAAAATGTTTCTGCCAAAATATATGTTTCCATTTGGAAAGCAGAGCAATTACTACCAGACTATGATTTAAAGCATACATGCAGTGCTATAGCTGAATCTGAAAGGGAGAGTATGTAGAATCTCTTTCTCAGACTTCTGCCTTATGTTAAGAGAACTTCATGCTGCTGCTGACATGGATTAGTAGGTGACTAAAACATCTTGGCATAAGCAGCCCAACTGGAGAGCTGATAATGCTGGTGCTAATGCACCATTAAATGTGAAGGAAAATCCAGTTCTGCAGGCTGAGCTTGAAGTGAACCTTAGAATGCACTGATGTTAGGTTATCTTAGTGGTGGCACGCTGTCACTCTAGACCTGCCAAAATAGGGATCAGGTCCTGCTTTGACGAGGAGGGAAGGGCAGAAGAGGATTTTTATGAAATGTGTTCTGGGAAAAGCAATAAAAAACATTTGGGATGCTTCTGTCTAACTTGTGTGCCTCAGTCCTTTCATTCTTCTGCATGGTTTTATCTTCCTGGCGCCTCTTTGAAAACTGCAAATTTCAAATTTGTGGAGAAACAGCACAGGCAATGTTTGTACCTCCTCAGTTGTGCCGTATGTTAACTAAATATGATGACTTCTCCTATTAGTTCATAATTATCTGCATTTTGCTGTGGCAAATCTGAACGAAACCTTAAAATCAGCTGCCAAATCAGCTACAGAACGAAACTGAGGGAGCGCGGCCTTACAAGGAAGGAGACACATGCAGCCAAAGAATTGTACATGGTGCGTTTGAGAGTGTGTCTGGTGGCATATGGAATGTCGAGGGTTTTGGAAAAATCCTTTAGGAAAAAGTTTGCTTCTGAGCTTAATAATCAGTGCAGGATTTGTGAGGGAAGAGCCAATTTGAGCAAGTTTTGCTAAGGTAGGTTCTTTTGAAGTTTGGAGCTCAGGAGTTTCAGGTGTGTGAAGAAGGCAATGGGGCAGTATGAGGAAATGGGTAGTAGCTGGAGAAGAGAACTATGCTAACACCTACTATAGTGTAGGTATTTGGGATACAAAGGAAAGTGGAGGGGACAGAACATTATAGCAAAGAACATGATCCCAGAATTTGAAAACCCTTTGGAATATACTGGGATATAAAAGGAAAAATAAAAAATAAAGATGGTCAAAAAGCAGCCACTATTGCATCAATGAACTTCACTTTTAAATAGTGTGCTGGTACAGATCAAAATTTCTTGCTAAGAAAGAAATATATCTGTAAATATTGAGTGTTCCTGAGGTGACTGTTTCATTGCAAAGACTTTATTACAAGAAAAATTCTGTAGTCTTGTGAGTACAATTCAAGACAATCTCAGTAAGAACAATTATATATATAATGTGTATATATGTGTTTGTGTATATATATATATATATATATATAGTGAAATTTTTAAAAAGGCTGTAATTTTGAAAACAAGTGAGAAACCTTTTTGTTTTTAACAGGTAAATTCCTGCTTTTCACAGAGAAGACTAATGAGTTTTGTTAAAGAAATTAAATTATCAAATTATTTTGGAAATCAGCATTTGTAAATAATGTTGAGGTTTTGTGGAGTGGTATTATTTCTTTATAAAACAGATAGTAAAATCTTGTTGAATTTGTTTTGGATTACTCCTCAGTTAGGACATTGTAGGACAAATTTTACTCTGGAAGACCTCTGGAGTAACAATTCCCTGCTGCATGTTTTATCCTGATTTGGTTTAAGAAGCATTTGCTAGCATTTAAGTCAGGCTTCCCACTGAATATGTGTACTGTAAAATCACTGTGATTTACCTGACTGACCTCTTAATGTTGCATTTATAGACATGTTACTATGCTCTCTTTTTACAAGAAACCTTTTAGTCTATTTTTGTGCTGTTTCTGTAGTTTTTTAAGCATTTTACAGAGTCTGTTTTCAATAATTTTATTTTTCTTTATTGGACCAATTTTTGTGGTTTTATCCTTGAGAAGGTAACAGTGCTATATCTGCCATACTGTGAAAGAATGCACTTGACTGACATTTTTGGTACTGTTAATGATACCATCTTTCTAACTAGATGCGATGATTCCAAAGAGATGTTAACATCGCTGAAGTTGTTGATTTTTGCTTCATTGTAATTTCAGCATCATAATAAAAAGAGCATTTTGGATTAATTGTTAAATCATAGGATCTTATAGAGCATTTGTATTATTACCAAATAATCAGGACACGACAGTTTCAAAACTTTGTAATGCTCTTTGTACAGCTGTATTTTTTTTGTCGCAGAAGATTATTTATCTTCATATGTGTCTGTTATATCTTGACTGTGATTTTGTTTTGATATTTATGTTGTAATCCTTTGCCAATATTTTTGGAGGAGTTGTATCTCTTAAGATTTTCATCTCTACCTTTTCAGATGCCTTTCAGCTTTTGTGTTAAAACTCTAGTATTTTTTGCTGTTTTTGTAACTAATAAAAGTTACATGTATAGTTCCATAGCTACTGTTTTATTGTTTAAGTTTATCATCTAGTCGGTGGTATCTAAATAGTATTGACATGTAATACTTCCTTATATCTCAAGAATGTTGGTTTTTATTGCTGTCTATAGCAGTTGATTTTTCTTTTTTTTGTTAAGAATGTAAATGGCAATTTGTGCTTCTTCCATAAATTCTGCCTTTTTTATCTTATAAATGTTTGAGCTGTTATCAGTACTGCAGTAACTTAGAGGCATACAGTCTTAGTTCACAACATTTTATTTTATTTTATTTTTTGCTTTGTAGGGAGTAGTTACTCTTTCCTACCCATTAACAAAACTCAGAGATGGAACAGACTTTTTCAAGATTGTTGTTCAAGGTACTATATTATTTATACATTTTAAATTTATGGTACTGCAGTAAAATCAGTAGTTCCTGCTTTTGTACAGTGTTCAATAGAGTGTTAGATTTAGAATACTCTCTTAAACTGTTCATTTTCTAAAAAAAAAGTTTAAGATAAACTTATGCCAAATATGTTAATGGCACCAATGGAAAGCAGTCTTTATATTTCAGTAGACTTCTTGTTGCATAACTTTTTAAAAGACTGTCCTGGGAATGTATTAGCTATATATACAGCTTTAATAGTATATTTTCAAACTGCATATCATAAGAAGGACCAAGAAAATTGCACATGTTACGATGTGTTAATAGTTACCACGTAATATATATATAGCATATACTATGTAAGAGCACCTTTAATGTCAGTCAGTATTTTGAATAGCAGCAAAATATTTGTGTTTCATTCTGTTTAATTTAAGCATTTAAGAAAAGGATATTTCACCTGACTACTCAAGTATTTGAATACCAGTAGCTACATAAGCGCTTTGAAAGACCTAAGTCGTTCATCATGATATTAAATGATATGAAAAATTAATATGTTCCTTTTAAGTCTTATTATCCCCTCCAGTCAGGAAGGTGGAGGAGGTAATTTGAACTTTCCAGTTCCTTCCATTTCATTCTCAGCTTTTCCTTACAGTGACTAGAGAATCACATGTGCTCCTTCTGAGCCTCCTGACTCCTGAGCAGCTGGCCTGGGGTGTGCAGGTGCTGCCTGGTGCCGCTGCCTCTGCCTGGTGTTAGCAGAGGTGAATGGAATTGTTGGGACCTCATTCAGTGTCCCTGCTGGCTCCAGGTTTCTCAAAGGGATGCTTAACCTCCCTGAGTCTTGCTGATTTCAGTGACTGTTCAGGAGAGGAGAGTTCATGCACATTCTCCATAGAAACATAAGTTTGCACATCTAAATCATTGAAATAGTAAAAAGTAGAAAACTCTAAAAATAACAACATGATTTCTGCTTCAGTCTTCCTGGAAGGCTATTAATTAATATTTCTATGACCTAGAATATATTCAGTTTATAATAGATTCTACAATAGGATCTATGTTAATGTGACTGTTAATCTAAGACTATGCATTGAATCATCCAAGTGGAAGTCTTTTTCATTTCTGTTTAATTGTACACTGGTGTACAACAGGCTCATTTTAATCCTCTTATGAAGAATATTCTGAGCAATATACCTGTAGTTAGCACATTTCCTATTTGTACATTGAAAAATGTACATATGAAAAATGTTAGACTGTAGATCAGCTTGTTTTGTAAATCTCATTCCACTGCTCTTTTGTTTTGGAGAAGGTATAGTGATTGGAATAACTTTCTCTTTTTTTCCTCTAGATTCAGATAACTTATGTTCCCAGATCAACAGCATCAATGTTTTCATATATGGAAAAATGGCAGAGGATTGTGCAAAAATTATACGCCATGGGGTAAAAAAACCACCAAAACATATGTACATATAAATTTTTGTATTAGGAATTGTTTTTCATAGATGTTGTTGATTTCTTTGCTTGTCTTGGTCTACCTATCCCTAAAATTGGAAATAGTCTGTTCAGTCCCTTCAAATCTATAATATATGCATATGTAAATTCTTTCTCACACCGATATTGAAATAAAGCAGTTATTTTTATCATTGCTATTTACCTAGCAAGCAAAGGATCATGAATATGGCTAATAGAGAAGTCACCCGTTGATATTCATACTTTGAATGTTTTGCCATTTCATAAGATATATTTTATAATTAAATTCACTTAAAAGACAGTTACACTAAAAGATTTTAAAAAAAATCAAAACTGTGCATGCAGGATTTTTTTATTGACTTGGTGCTGATGTCTTGCTTTGTCAAAGGTAGAAGTTTGTTTTGATTAGCTCCAGGTAAAAGACTTAGACAAGTCAGCCTATGAGTTTGTGAGAGAATGTGTTACCACTAAAGAAGGAAAACAAGATAAAAAATATTACCTCAGTCTTTTTATAAGACTGCCTATCAGTTTACTGACATTTCAATATTAGCCAAATATGAAATTAAAATTAGTATATGATTCATATGAGCTCATGTTAGTGCTTTTTCATTTGTGATATGAATTCACACTAAATCATAGAATAGTTTGGGCTGGAAGGCACCTTTAAAGATCAGACAGTTACAACGCTCCTGCCATAGGGAGGGACATATGGGCAGGGACATATTTCACCTCATTAGATTGCTCCAAAGCCCTATCCAACCTTACTTTGAACACTTCCAATGACGGAGCATCCACAACTTCTCTGGGCAAATTACAGTCTTTATACAGATATCTCAATTCCATGTAATTTTCAATTTTGATAGGGAAGCCAGTGTGTAAAGTTCCTGAACAAATTTGCTAAATATGCAAGCTGCAGAATCTTTTTAAATTCAATGAACAAATCAGTTTTGTCCCGATAAAAATACAAATGTTGAACAGGGCACTGTGCAGCAATTAAAAGATAAAGACATCATTACTAAAGAGCTGTGTTGGAAACTACAACCCATAGGCAGCAACCTTTAGACAGCCACGGTGTGCTAGAACCTCAGTTTGTTCTTCCTCAGTGAACTGAACCTTCATGGTGCTTCCCTCATGTCTCAAGTGAGATTTTAATTTTGGAAGAATATTAATATGAGGAAACAGTGATTTCTGAAGCTAGCAGAGTTTGAAAAAAAGCACCATTTTTAGCCATTAAAAAATTAACTTTGGTAAGGTCCAGAAAGTAGTGTTTATTTGCTGCATACCTTTTCAGATTTTAGTATTTTTTAATTTCCATATCATTCTTGGTATACTGTAAGAACTTCAGCTAAGTAGCTTGGAGGTGGAGCTGGTTATTTCAAAAAATGTGAGTAACCATGTTGTCTCCTGAGAGTCTTCTCGATCTGTAACAGAATAACCATCAGGAAAAATATTGTATTTCCTGTATTTCACACTTTCTGAATGAGGGAAATAGACTTTCTTTTTACCATTTAAAATGTTGTTTGAATCTCATAATTTATTTATGCAATATACTTCTGTTGACATCAAAATCCACCAATTTTTGTAAATAGCTTTGATTCCCAAGGCAATTACAAGATCTTCTTAGCTAAATGTGAAATGGAAACTAATCTATTTTGAAAACTAATATAACATTTAATTTCAAAGCACCATGCAAATACTAGGAATTTTTTTTTTGCCTATTTAGAAACTGCAAGTCACAACCTGTCAAAGTTGACTGTGAATTTGTAAAAAATCTGAGAATGTATCTGTTCTTTCTGCCTGTTGAACTAGATTTTGAGGTTAGTGTTGTCTTTTTCTGATGGAAGTTGCACAGTCCTTTCACAGTTTAAGAGGAGGTTTGGTTTTTTTGGTTTTTTTTAAATGTGGTGCTATGTATGGCATATATAATACATGAGAATAATCACTAGTGACCTAATACTACTCCAAAAATTTTTCACTTATTATCAGCTTGTTAAAAGGCTGAGTCTATGTAATTCTGAAGTTCCTTCTTACACAGGAGAGCAAGACAAGAGAAGTTACCTGTCTCAGCAGCCATATCCCAGAATCTCGTGCAGTACACATTCTAATAAAATGCTGAAATGGAAATAATGTATAAGCAAGACATAGCTTTTTAGATAAAGGCTGATTTTACTGTTGAAAGAACATTCTGGATAGCATCAGCTAACAGTGAAAGGAAACACATGTACTAACACCTGATTTTGGCAAAACTCACGGAGTTTCCTGAAGTTAATATTTGTGTGTTTCGGTATCTGGAAAGAATGAAACAATTTTCATGTACATTAGTAGGACAGCGTGTTAGAGGTGCAGAGAATACTGAGTGTTCTAATTGTTATGACATGTTTTAACTTAGCTTTGAGTATGGCTTACTTCTAGGTTTATATATTACTTTTTAGTCAAAGTGTACATTCTGACACTACCTGAAAATCACCATGCCCTAAGTAGTTTCATTTCAAATTAAGCTGTCTGATTAAATGTATGTTTTCTGCAGAAATTTTTTTCCCCAATGTTTTAATAAATACATATATCACTGTCACTTAATCTAGAAGCCTTTCTTTTTCTTGTACAAAATATTAAGGTTTTAGATCTTAAATCATTTAGCATAGCATTGTCAGATTGCTGAAATAGCAAAAAAAGTGCTGTCATAGTGCAATATTTGCTAAAACTGTCAACTTCAATCAGAAAACTCTTTTATTTATTGTAATCAAATAAATACATGAAGAAAAGTTATTCAGTAAAAGTGTATGGAAGTGCTTTTGGTAGAAGCTTGAATAGGAATAGGATTCCAAGTCTAACATGTTCATTGGAATGGAGCACACTGGCACAGCCCTGCTAAGCAGTTCTGATAGCAAGGGAGTGGACTATAAAGATAAAGGAGCTTTACATTGTATCAGATAGCTTTTTAATCACCTCTCATTACCTAAAGATACTTAATGTATTCTCTATCTTCTCCTCCTTTTTAATTTTTACTTTTTTTTTTTTCTTTTTGATTTGGTGAGGTTGCTGCTAAAAACGTGCTGCTGCTGGGACTTGAATCATGTACCCTTTAAATACTCTATTTCTTGTTCATTTTGAGGTGTCTGAGGAGCTTTGTACCAAAGTGAAGATAGAGTTACAATTGCTTTCTGTGCCAGAATCTCAGGAGTGATGCCAGAGATGTTTTTAAGGTCTCTGTTGCTACCAGAAACTTACCTGTTGATTGACCTACCTATTTAACCCTTTAAGAAAGCTGTTAGTCCAGCCAAAACAGTTTATAGGAGAGTTTCTTAAAAGTACAGCTGTAATTCAATGGGAAAGAAGATCTAAGAAAAAATGTTTTATCACTGCTGTTCTGACATGTGATTTCTTTTCTACCTTAGTTAAGCTAACCAGAAAGCAGGCAGTCTTTATTACATTCAAAGAGGAATGATTCTTATGCTTTATTCAATGTGAATCTTCCTCCCTAGGCTTTGTCAAAAATAGCACTCCATTACAGTAGCATCACGAGTGTGAAAATTTTAGCAGAATTAAAAAGAAAAGCTTTCTGGCGTTTGTTGTAAATATAAATTCCATGGGTAGAAGGACTAAATTGGAAAACTTAAAAACAGTTTTTACAGTTTGTTCAGGATTTTTGTTTCTTCAGTGTCTTGAGCCTTTAAGGTGAAATTTCACATTATATAGTCTTAAAATAGAGCATGTGTTAGAGTCTGTGTAATTTTCTGTTTATTGCTCTGTCTCCATAGGAAACCTTCATAGTTGCAGGATTTAAGGTGATAAAATTGCCTGCAGCGAGAGAGGATGGTAGACATGATTGTCACCTGGAAGTGTCTGAAGAAGCTGGATCAGCCATTTATGTATGTGGTTGCCCAACTTTTTTTTTTTTCCTTTTCTTTTACATTTCCAAAATGCTTACATAAACATTTTGCTTTATAATAGAAAAAAATCAGTAAAATCTATTAGAAACTGAAATGGTACAGGTTACTTTACCATGTTCATCAGTAAACATGACATGTATCCTCTGTGTGTGTGCACATGTAATTTTATAATAGCCCTAACCAAATTATTTTCCAGGTAAATTTCTATTTATTGAGTGCAAGAATTTGACTATGGTTGGCTTTTGATAGATTCCTAGAGCTGTTTAAACTACTGTTGTGCATAACACATTTCAGTAATGCAGACAAGGTAGAGAGTGCAAGAGTGATTTAAGGTCTATAATTTTTAGTTTTCTCAGGTCTATGGGTTTATACTGTTTTTACTCAAATCATCGGTTTTTACCTTTCAAATACATGGATTGCTATAATCTAAATTTTATACAGAGAATTGTACCCTTTTGTCCTGGGTAAAATATTTGTTCTTTTGTAGTATTCTCACATCAGTTCTGTTTAGTTTTATCTATATAGTTGTTGTCTAATTAAATCCTAAATTTAAGAAAAAAAAAAACTTTTGTTTTTAAATTTCAGAAAGGCACTTTTGTTTTGGAATTGACCTCTATAGGTAATGAAAACTTGGCACACAGCTCAGTGAGAAACAAAACTATTTAAAATGATAGTGCAGGCTGTTTCATGACATTCATTATCTGTTGATGATGGTGATACACAGGTAGAAAGAATATTTTTCATTGAAGATTATGGATAGCAAAACTGCCCTGAGTCTGAATAGGTGTGTGTAAACTAAAAGTGTCTAAATTTTAGAAACTACACTAGGTCTCAACTGAGTATTAGCAAGACCTCATGACATACAGCCTAATCCCAAAGACACTGTGTAGCTCCCTGAATGCCTGGGTTGTGCTGATGTGTTTATCTCATTACTGAGCACGGAATGGAGCTTGTGGCACTTCATTTGGTTACACGCATATTGGATGCTTAACATTAATTCAAATGAGCAGACTTTGTGTGTGCTTCACTTCCCCAGTCGTAACTTTTCAGTCGGCTGTTTAAAAGTAAGATCAGCTTCAGGAATGCAGCTGAAGTGAAGAGCAAAAGCAGTTCCCTGGCAGGAGTGGGCAGTGCTGAGGCAGGGCACAGCTGTGACATGGGGCTCTGTGTCTGGCAGCCAGGCTGGGCTGTGGCATCGGGATGGTGGCTGAGCCCTGTGTTCCTCACAGAGAGTGGGGGGTGTTGGCTTTTCATCAAATCTCCCCGATTAGTTCTTTAAAAGATCCTACATTGAAGGTATGTCTGGCTTATAAGTAAGACTCAAAAAGCTTAGGAACTATCTTTAAATAAAATTTATCCCTGGTAAACTTTTTCCCCCAAAGGAAAGTAACAAGTCACTGAGAATAGATCTGCTCTAAGCATTGACATGTACATACATCTTTATGTACAAAAACTTAAACCCATTTAAGGTCTATGTTAAGCAAATGCAGTTTTAAATTTGTGGCCTCCAGCTTTCAAATGCTACTCTGTTAATGTGACCTAACATATTCAACTGAATGACTTTAGAAAATGTGTGTATTTTTTTGAAGAACCTTTCGTATGAGTGTAAGTGCAGTAAATATTGCTTTCTTTTCTTCTGTAGCTAAAATTTTACTATATTCAGATGTGATTCAGATATGGTAAAAATGTCTGTAGGGCTGGTTTGTGTTTCTATATAGTGGTGTATTTGCTTCAAAGTTATCAAATGTTGTTATATTTTCAGTACCTTCAATTTTGTAATCAGAAAGTTTGTTATTTTTACTCCACAGATTTACACTAAACCAAGAACAACTGCTGCTTCAGAAACTACATCTGTGGTGAGTTTGTGTTTGGGATATTTTTAAATCACATGGGATTAACTGCATGTTAATAAGAAGGTGTGGAATTCATTTTTGTTCCTGGTTAATTTACTTCCATATGCTTGTCCCAGCAGTCATTTAGTTTTTATTTTTGCAGATAATATACTTGGAACACAAAATAAAATACAAAAAAAGTAGTACATTTTCTATACTTCTAGTATAGTTCCCATCTCAGTCTCCAAATGGATTTCATGTTGGTTTAGGAAATTTGAATTAGAAAGGTAACTGTTGGTCTAAATAAGATTGTATGCTTGTATTGTAAAAATTAAAAAGGAAATATGAAACTTCCTTTGATGTAAAATCAGACTTCGGATACTGGTTTTAACATCTGTTTTGATTTCTCTTTGGAACAAGGCCTTATGTGTCTGACTTAAAATTCTACAAGAAATAGTATTTTAAAGGCAGAGGAACTGGTTTATGAAATTTAATGTTCTTTATCATGATGTTAAAGATTAAGTACCAATGGTGATAGAGCTTGTTTTCAATTTTTATTTACAATTTCATTTTTTCAGTATAATACTTGAAAACCTAAGTTGTCAATCAGTTTGAGAGAACTCATATTCTTTAAAAGAGTCTAATCAGCAACCTTAAGATGAGAGGAGAATAGTCCTTAAACTGTAGAAAGTAGCCCTTAATTTCTTTAATCCTCCAGCAGCTGTGGTATTTTAATCAGAAGATGTGTGCAGTGGCTGTGAGAGGTCACCCCCGCCACCAGCCCAAGACAAGGATTCTGTGCAGTGACACTGCCAAGCAGAAATAAAAAGCTATTTATGTATGTGCTTTAAAAAGTCCTCTGGATCGACACGTAAAAATGAATCAGTAAAAAATTGTCTTTCATTGTTCTTTATTGTAATGACTTTTACTCACCTGGTTCATGTATTGAAACTTACTTCTGTTAGCTGGTTAGTTTATTGTAAGAAAACTGCAATCACAGAAAGAAATCTGCTTTCTAAGTCTCAAGTGAATAAGATACAAAGAAATAGATAATCTTTATTTCTTTTTTTAAGATGAAATAAATATGTCTGAGGATGAATGATGTTAAAAGACAAAATTCTTTGTGAATTATTCTTGAATAATTTTTTCTTCTGTTCTCTCATTGTATCATGTCTTTTCAGTCTGTTGCTCCAAAATATGTGTATACTCCTCTGAATCATCTTAAAGATGGAACTGTAGTGAACTTGTATGGCGTTGTGAAATTCTTCAAGCCTCCATATATTAGCAAAGGAACTGGTATGTACATATTGTACATATTCAAGAGATTTGAGATGTCCTCCAGCCAGAACTGTTCTTACTATGTTTGTTCAAAATCAACCAGAACAACAAATTTACATGATCCTTTGACCATAGCTTTGACCAGCTAATACCAAGGAAACAGAAAAACAAATAGATAAGAGATATCAGTCAGTTTAGGCAGTCTGGTGGAGATAGCAAATTAAGAGAGTTCTTAAAGGAGATTTATCATTTGTTCAGCAACTTTAACAAGACTTCAGGAAACTGAGGACTTAGAACATTTTAATTAGACAAGCACTGATTGCTGGAAATCATTAGGGCAGCCATTCTTTCCAGATACATAAAAATGGGAAGTTAAATACAGCAACTTTCAAAGTAGCATGTCTCTGAAGCAGCTAGGAGACATTTTTTTCAGCTGGGTTATTTGTCAAGTTAATCACTTCAATTTCTTTAGTAGAAATTTAATAGGGAAAATGATTATTTGTTTAGCAACTAGTCCTTGCCAAAATGTCATTAATAACTTCCTGATATGTCTTCCCTGTATGTTTTCAATTGACATTATTAAAATAATGTCAGTATCAGTGGAGAACAGGGACACAATCTGATATTTCTTATTTATGAAGATAGTTGTAATTCACTTGCTACTTTATAATGAAAATCTCTAATACAGTTCTAATTAGTCTGGGGTTTTAAATAAAAATGTTCACTAGCCAGTCAAATATTTCAATGTTGGTTTTTGATTTTTTTGCACAATTCAGAGTGATGTTTGCTTCAGAGGGTACAAAATGGTTGATGATTGTCCTGCATTGTCAGGGCATGAAGTGGCTCTTATCAGAAAATTCTGTAGTTGCTTTAGATCTGGCCCATTTCTGCACCAATACATTCTCTGTCTGACACTGTAATAATAGGATCATGTAGCTTCAAGCTGAAGCCCCCTAGAAGCATGGAAAATGGGGCCACTGTACTTTATACACATGGGTGTTTATTCACTATATAGATATGGCCTGAAGTGTAAGATGCTGCTCCTTCTCACACATATTAAGGCATAAGGCTGAGGTTTTGCAGTGTGTTCCCACTGAAGATGGGTACCACTGGACTGGTAGCTAATTTAGTCTTGTTGGTTTATAAAAGCTATAATTAAAAGTTCATCATTTTCATTGCCATTATTGCATTAGGTGAGTGTTAAAACACTGATAAATTAAATGAGTTTTCAGTATGTTCATAAATCATTTATTGCAGAGAAAGTTGTTTTAGCTAAGCATGCTTTTGCTCAGGGCATATAGTTTGATACCTCTATATATGAGAACTTCATGAGTTCTGAAAACTGTCCAAGAAAGTGCTTTGGGTCTTTCTTCGTATAAGAGACAGATAGGATTTTGTCTGCTAGAAGATCTGTTGGAAGTGTTCAAAACTATATTCTAACTTTCCTTACCCAAGAGTTTAAAATACTTTAAAATTTTAACAAAGATGATATTCTCCTCTCTCCCCTCCCTTAATCTCAAGTACTTAACCTTGAGATTTAAAAGAAAAGAGAAGTAAATAGAAGAAGAAAGAGCCTCTGTCTTTGTAGTGTCCAATTATGAGATTATGTGCTTGACCGTGAAAGCTTTTGGACATTACAACGTGACACCTACTGCTTCCCCAACCCTCTTTTATTCATGTAGATATTGGTCTGTGTTTTCCACACTGACTATTTCCACTATTTTCCTGGGGAAACCTCCATCTAGCATTTTATCATAGATACATGCAGTATATTTGTGTGTCACATGTTAAGTTAAAATCTCATTTTATCCTACTTAGCCATTCATTTAGATTGTAACTAATTTATATTTAATAAAGGATAGCAGTTTTGGAAATGACACTTCTAAAAAGCTTGACCACTTCCAGGTCAATAGTTCTATGTGCCCAATATGCAGATTAAGAATCAAATCAGATTCTTAAAGAATTTTTGAAGCCCTAAGTTTTATTTTTATTCTCAATTTTTATTTGATCTTGAGCCAAGTTCATCAAACAGCCTAGAATTTGTTTAAAATTATGTAGCTGAAAAAACAAACTCTAATTTAAACTATACCATTTGGTCAACTTGAATTACAATAGTCAATTTTTTGTAAGTAATAGCAAACCAACTTTACAGTGCATAGCAAACCCATAACAGAATGTTGTGGTATCCATTTGTGAGGAAGCAGACTCAGTTATATCTGCAGTAGTTTTCCCTTCAAAGTATTGTGTTCCATTTTGTTGGTTTTTTTTTTTCTGAATCAAAATGTTGAGGATTTATATCAGTTTTGCAGAACAGAATAAAAACTGTTGCAGAGGTAAAGACAGCAATTTTATTTCTGGACCCCTAGAGATTAGAAAAATGTTTTCCCTTCTGTTCACAGTGGTTTATATGCATTTCTTTTTAAAATAAGCATTATTTCTTATCTTAAAATATAGAAGATAAATAAAAGATTAAAAAATTAAAGGAATTAATAATAATTAGTTGAATAAATAATTAATAGAAATGTCAAGACAGTTATTTTGATCTACAGATTACAAATGATGGCATTGAAACATCTGTTTATCCAGATGCTTCTGGTAGTTACCAAATTGTATCTCTAAAGTGTCTCACCATGTTAGAAATAACAAGCTCTAGCAAACAGTTTGATTCTTCAGAGGTTTGTTTTGGACTTCTGCAATATATTTTTGTATGTACATATATGTACACACACATAGGAGTGTATTATTTGTATTTTTTCCTGTCTTGTTGAAATTTAAATGGTAAATTAGCTGGATCAGCTGTTTGGTGTTAGGGCAGACACTTGTGTATTGAATGGCCTCAGTAATTTTTCAAAACAGTATTAAATGTTTCATTTCATTTTGAAGAAAGCATAATTTGCTACAATAATCTGTCTTTTTTGTGTGTATTGAAATAAAAGAAACAGAAGGCAATCTTTAATTAGAGTCCCTGGCTGCTAACAACATTGCCCAAAACCTTTTTTATCTCTTGGAAGGGAGAAGTTATTAGTTCAGGGTAGTGGGTTTTCCAGTAAATGTTATTGAGGAATAAATATGTGATTGCCCAAAGGGGGATGTGTAATTAGATTGATGCTTTCCACCTTAACAATTTATACAAACATATTTTCAGGAGCTGCTGGAGTCCTCAGTGGAACTCCAATAAATTTTTAATCAGTAAATACTAAACAACTTGTTGGTCCTACCATATCAATAACTACTACTCTGGAAAGCTTTTTTAGCAATTTTGGTTTTCTTAGGATGACTGAAAAATGAGTTTGTATGTGAAGCTGTGGTGTATGGGGGTTTTGTGGGTTTTTTATCTATCTGTACACACTGTGGAGAAATGCTGGTTTTCTGCTCATGCTAATAGCCAGTATAACAGAGATTTCATAAAAAGAGTGAAAATACTATGGCATTATGAAGGGAAAGTTGTAACCTGAAGAATAAACCTAGGCTATCATGATAGTGGAGGCAACTTTAGATTTTCAGTAACTTTTACAGAGCTACAAGAGATTCCTATTTTAAACTATTTAAAGGACCTAGAAGCTTGACAATCAGCATTTTCCATGCAGACAGTGCAACCTTCTACTGATTACCAAATAGTTGTGGAATTTTTTATGAAATGAAATAACTTGTTACCAAGTTATAGCAATTGTATTTTTAAAGAACAATAAAGACTTACCTGAAAGAGTATAAAAAGTGTGTAAGATGCATGCAGACTGTCACTCTGTACTTTCATTTAAATTAAATATGAGCTATGTTTCCTTGTTTTCATAACACCAATTCTGGGGCGTCACCAGCATAGGTAGCTATCCATGGCAGATGGTTCCTCACATGATGTTAAGCCTAAGTGAAAATACCTCTTCATAAAAATTAAATATATTTTAAAAAAAGGTAGGTACAGTTTGAATTTCTGTGTAGCATTGTGAAGCACTGAAATTCAATGCTTTTACTGAGACAATATAGTATAAAAGTAGAAAGCTTTCTTCTGTAGCATATAAATTTGCTGAACTGCGCATCCATTGTATCATACAGGTTATTGCAAGTAAAATCTACCAGCGGTAAAAAAATCTCTTTTCAAGAAAATGAGTGGATTTTTTTAATCAGTTGAGTGAATTTCTCTAGTAAGGGAAAATTGACTCCAATATGTAAACTTCCATTATTTATTTATTTATTAGCTTGGTAATGAAGGAATTTTTCTTTTTTGGGTAGTATATTGAGAAAAATCAAAAGTATGACCAATGACATTATATTGTTTTGTTTAACTCTAGGACATTATGTAAATTCAGCAATTCTGTGTAGAGTTTGACTCACTTGTTTTTTCAGAAAAGTGAACTCATTGACTGATCTATAATGTGACTATGGAAAACAGGAAACAGTTTTCACATTTCAGCTGGAAAAGACAGGTGGCTTTTTATATTTAACCTTCAAAAAGGACTTCGCTGAATGAGGATTTCGTTAAAGAAATCAGTATTTATGCTTTGTTCTCAGAAACCTCTATTGTAATTAGGTTTGTAGAAGTGATGTTTTGAGGTGATAGTAAGGAATGGAAGACTAAAGTCACAGAGAACCTATATTATGTAGAAAGGGTTTCCTGGCTATGTAAAGCAAGTGTACTATTTTATACTGCTTTGACTAGGATGATTATCAGTCTTATATGATTATGCTAATTACACAGCAAATTGAGGTAGTGTGTTTAACTTCTACCATTAAATAGGCAGCTGCACATGTATGAAGCTGACTAGGTTGCATAATCACAACATCAAAGAACAACCACAATTTTAATGTGGAATGTTTTTGCTATTTCCCCTTGATTGTGATGTTGGATGATATCAGTGCACTGTAGCATGTTATTCTGTGTCCCCAAAGGATTGTAAATCTAGGAACCATATGGGCTTTTCTTCTTAATTGCTCATTTTGCTCATATTTGCAAGAGATCTTTTAAGTTAACCTCTAGAATTCATACCCAAAGAAATACATCAGTCTTTGGATTACAGTAGTAAATACTTGCAGTTTTGTCAGCCAGTGACTGGAGTTTATTCTTGACATTCATAGCATAGAATGTTAAAATAGACTATGTGGACCTTGGTATGAGGACCTTGTGCCTTTGGTGGGAGTGGAAAAGAGTGATCTCAGCAACTTCTGAATGCAAAAGATTATGATTTATCATTATTGAATCTGTATAAAATCTTGGGAAGGAAGAAGAGTACTAGTTTTATAGAAATACAGAGTGGTTTTGTATCTGTAGGAAAAGTTTTATTTTTTGGTAAGCCGTCATTGGCTTTCTTTCACACTTCACTCAAATCATTAGGGAATTTAAACTTTAAGTTTAAATGATAGCAAAATTTAAGGGTATATGTGCTGGAAACGGAAGAATATTTCTTTTGAAGCATGTGTTTTAATCCAGTCTTACATACCTGCCTTCATGCATAGGGAATCTATTCAGAAAGTTTACATATAACAATCATCTTTTTATGACTGCCTTCCTGTAGCTTTTTTATATAAGGCAAATTTGTCAGTTTTACTAGACTGATAGCATTTTTCTTTCAAAGCTGTCTAGCAGCAACTTCTCTGTCTGCATCTTTATAATGTGCATAATGGAGACTTTATTGACTTTGTTTAGACCTACGACACCTTTGTTCAGTTCCTAGCTGTATAAACTGGCATAATGTCATCATCACTAGGTTCCTCATAGAATTACAGCCAAGAGAAGTTGGGGCTTTGATAATTTAGGTATTTTTCTCTTCTGTTTGGGTTTTTCTTTTAAAGAGATGAGAAAGTGTCTGTCAGGGCAAAACAGATTTAATTTGGGAAATTTAATTGCCAGTTAACATAAGCATCTAATAACTTATTCAGATATTGAGAAACAAATAAATATTTGAACAAGTAGGGAGAACACCATTCCTCCACCTTTCCCAAGTTCAGCTTCACTGCAGGCATCCCTCCTTCCTCCTTCCTAGTCTTTGTTCTTCTGGCTATGGTTACAGGTGTCTCTGGAGGGACAATAGGATGGGATGTAGCCTTTCTTTCTGCTGCTACTTGGTTTCTCAGGTAGGTTACCAGCTGCCATGTTGCAAAAGAGCAAATGTACCTTTACTCTGTTTTACATTTATAAGGTATCAAAGCACACATATTCTGTAAGCTGAAATGGAAAATACAGGTTTTGTTTATGTCATCCACAAATACTGCTCTGTTCTGGGCCGCTCTGCATTGTCATCTTTCTATCTTGTTTTGATTTTACTTTTTAGATCACTATTAAAAGTGAAATTCTATGACGTTTAACTTCAAAAAGGCATATTTCATATTTTTACTCTGCTTTCTAGCTACCACTGTGTGACTCTATTCTTGTGGTATATATATCTATCTTGCATATTTTGTTGAAATCAAAGTTATGTAATTTATGCTTTAATTTGCTTGTAGAACTCATTACCTTTTCAGAAAGCTGTGCAAAATAAATCTTAGAAAATGGTTTTATTAAATTGTAGATGTGCACCTAATTTTGTAGGAGTAATTGAAATGTGAAAGAATAGCATGGCTGTTGCAGACAGAAGAAAAAGGGTCGTGTGTTCTTGCACACAGAGCTGTGCTTAATCACACATTTCATTTTCAGTTATTTAGGCCAGCTAGATCGGCCACACTTCAGTAATAATACTGAAGTATACTGTAAAAAAATTAACTTTGAAAAAGTTAAACAGATCATAGCAGAAAAAGATTTGCCATAGGAATGTTCCTCCCAGATTTTGTATCTGTCTATTAATAATTCCATAATGCCCGTACTCATCCAGACAATTTTATATTTTACAGATTATTGCTCAATTGTAACACTTGTGGACCCATCAAATGTGAAGTTAACGTGCAGTCTTTTTAGTGGAAACCTAGATTCTCTACCAAAAATTTACAAAGTTGGAGATATTGTTCGATTTCATAGAGTAAAGGTATGTACTAGGATGGGGGGGGGTTATGTGCTTGCTTTTCTGCAGTGAGAAGACCATAGGAATAATTTAATTCTATATGTACAGAAATTAACTCTTGGAGACATTGGATAAAGCAGCTGATTGTTAAAACAGCTATGGTTATAGTATAGACCAAAACTGAAAGTAAACTATGACATTTTTTTCAATAACAATATTTATTAAACTACTTGACAAAAAAAATCACGTTGTACTTCTAAATTGATAGAATTTAACTGATATAAATCAGCACAATTTATTCCTCTTCAAACTGATAGAACTGAGGAGTTTCTTTAGGTCTTCTGTTGTGGAGCAGTTTAGGTCAGCTGGCAAATCACTCCAGTAGAGGGAGTCTGTCTGGGTTTGTTAGTGTGCAGTGTACTGCTGCTGCTTCAATGTTATCCTGCATTACTCCCTATTTATCTATATCAAAGGGCGTGCAGGAAACTGTTTATAGGTTTGATGCTGCTTCTGCTGGATGTTTTTCTCATGTCTGCTGCAACTGTATAAGAAAGAGGAACCACTGTACAGGGACTGACTGAATGGAAATCTTGTAATGCTGGACCATACTTAAAGAGGTGCATAATAGGACCAAAGATGTTACCATTAATAGACAACATAACCATACATAATTTTGTATTTACTTGTTGTGTAAAATAATTATAGCAGAAATTGAATGTAATGAAAGAGGGCAGTAAAAAAAAAAATAAAACCAAGAACAAAACAACAACAACAAAAAAAACCCAGTTTGCATATCTGAATACTCTTGATTGTGTCCTAGGAAATTTAAGAGATGTAGGAAATTTAGGATTGTACAAAAGGATGATAAAAGGGGTAAATATCTGTAGTACTAAGCATGTATGTTTTGATATGCTGTAGCAGGAGAACAAAGAAGAAAACTCCATGACAATAAATGTAAAAAGTGGTAAGATTTATCCAGTATTTGAGTATATACTACTGAGATTGTTAAGAAAGAACTTGTTAAGATTCACAAACAGTCTTAAGTTACTCCTCTATATTATAAGTATTTATAAATGAGAGAGAAATTAACTAACCTATTCTGGATTAGTATAAGGTTTCTCTAAGGTCATCTATATATGTAATAAGAGTGGAATTAAATTGTACTTACATTTTGAAGTTTGTGTGCTGATCAGTACTTGAGATGTGTTATCAGTCTTGGAAGTTCGTGAATTTGACTTCAGATGGGAAAGTCTTATGCTAAATTTTAATATTTTCTCTGAATTGTCAGGGTAAATGTTGTACAGATAAATTCATTTTAGAAATTCAGTGGAGATTACTTGTTTATTGCTTCTGAAAACAGTACATATTTTATATATGTGAGGAAGGAGAAAGTAGAAAGGGATTGGTCAAAATACTGGAATTGAAAAGTGAAAAGTTATATGGTTGTGGTAGGTCAGTACTGGATTTCTAAGTACACATAAAGAAAATAAACAAGACCACTGTCAGGAAATTTCTGTATGCACCCTCTTTTATGCAAACATAGTATTGTCTAACCTCTACTATTTATTATCATCACAAACTTACTAAGGAAACTTACTGATGTAGCACAGGTGAGGGACCTCACTGTTTTGATTTGGCATCCCTTTTTTGAGGAGATCTAGAATTCTAGAATCCTTGTCAGTTGGTACTTTATGTCTCTTCAGATGCATCAGCTGAGAGAGTGTTACTTCCTAAGTGCAAATGATCTAGAGTGACTAAGATGTCTTTTTCTGGATGGGAATGTTCTGATTACCCCAGACTAAGAAACAAGTACTTTGCAAGTTTTCATATCTCAGCTGAGCAGGTAGGAATGTGACACAAAAGCCTGGTGCCAGATTCTGGGAATGAACTGGGAAGGGGAGGACCTCTTTCTCATTTAGTCATGAGCAGCATAGTAGGTATGACTTCTAATTACACTTTCTGCAGTTCCTCCATCACTCTTTCCTGCTTTTGTCTTCAGGCCTTAAGTACCTTTTCTTAGCTTGCTGAATGGAAAGCAAGCCAGGGTAGAAGAGGCCAGTCTGTCAAAGCTGTGCTTACCAATGAGGACAGATAGATATACACAGCCTTTAGAGTGTGTGCTTACGTTCTGTCTGCCCCAAATATGCTTTCAGGGGACTTCCAGGAAGCTGACATTGATAATAAACACATTTTAAAAATTACTGCTCCTACTTACACTATTGGCTTCTAAGAATTCTAAGAATTTAATGAAAAGGATTTTGTTGGAATTACTTTGGAGAAAGGGTAATTTAATTTGCTTAGTATTTGTTGCAGAGAAGGAAAATTTTAAGTGCCTTAGTAATAGAATTGGAAAATCGTCTAGTTTTAATTACATTTCTGTTAATATTTCTTGAAGTGCATCTTTATGCGCATCATCTTATGATGATTTCTCATGAATTATAGAATTTAGAGATTGACAGTACTGTACCTGGGCTTTCAGCCACAATCAGTGCTCTGCTGAGATTGTGAAAGGTGAGCCCCCCCATCTCCCAGTATAAAAGCCAGGCCTATGATCTATTTGTCTAGTCTTCTCCTTCTATCTTCATGGCAAAGAAGGAGTTTTCTTAGGTGGATTTTTCTTGGACCTTCTTGTTTATTGTTCACTGTGAATGCTTTTAATATCTTAGAAATAATGCCTAATGGTACACTGTTACAGAGTGGGAAGGGGCAATCTGCTCGTACTGGCTAAGCCTGCAGTATTTTATTCTCCCTTGACTTAGGAGTTTTGGCTGGTATTCTGCCTTTCTTAAAATGCCTCAAACCCTGTCATGATGATAGAATGGTTAATTTCCTCATTGCCTTTTCTCTAGTACTCCTTATTGCCTCTGAGTGATTCACAAACAAGAACTTATTTCCTCACTTCCAGTGAAGAGAATTTGTACTTGATTTCCGTTCTAGTGTTTGAGTATTGGAAAAAGTGAAGCACATTGTTATTTTGGCATTCAGTGTACTCGAGTTGTTTAATGCACTCAGGATGTCCAGGGTGTCTTCTGGTGGGTCTTTTTCCTGAATGCACAGCATTGCAGAGCTGTGTGATTCACGTGCAACACTTGGAAAATGAAGACGAAGACACTGACCTCTGATTATAAACTTCACTTGTATGGCTTCCTTGGCATAATGCAAACTCTGTAGCAATTACAAAGCCTTAATTCTCTAGCTTTTTGTCATAGTAATCCTGATGCTGTTCTTTTTTCTTACTTTCATTAACCTTAACTTCTTCTGGACATAGGCGCCAGTTGCTGTAACAAATGAGTTAAGAATTGTAAAGTTATCAATGTCTTTCTTAGACACTATTACTGCATCACCACCGCACTTCTCAAGTCATGCACCATGTCTGAAAATATTCTGTATTAAAGTAGGGTCATAGGGGTTATGGAACATGGTATCATAAAATAAATGCACAATGAACTGAACTGAGTTTGCACAGACATCAGTAACTGTCATCTACTAACCTTGGGATAATTATGGATTATAAATGCTATTGTTTTAGTTTTGTGGT